>NC_068922.1:42942348-43245378 GCF_023091745.1 Budorcas taxicolor | reverse complement strand
GCCTTTTTGATTCTGGGGAATTTATGATTGTTTTTGAATGCCTTCGGTTCAGTTCAGTTGCTCAGTCGTGTCTGACTCTTTGTGACCCCATGAAACGCAGCACTCCAGGCCATCTTGTCCATCACCAGCTCCTGGAGTTTACCCAAACTCATGTCCATTGAGTTGGTGATGCCATCCAACCATCTCATCCTCTGCCATTCCCCTCTCCTCCTGCTCCCAGTCTTTCCTACCATCATGGTCTTTTCCAGTGAGCCAGCCCTTCACATCAGGTTGCAAAGTATTGGAGTTTCAGCTTCTACATCAGTCCTTCCAATGAACACCCAGTACTGATCTCCTTTAGGATGGACTGGTTGGATCTCCTTGCAGTCCAAGGGACTCTAAACAGCCTTCTCAAACACCACAGTTCAAAAACATAAATTCTTCGGCACTCAGCTTTTTTATAGTCCAACTCTCACATCCATATATGACTACCAGAAAAACCATAGCCCTGACTAGATGGACCTTTGTTGACAAAGTAATGTCTCTACTTTTTAATATGCTGTCTGGGTTGGTCATAACTTTCTTTTCAAGGAGTCCAAGTAGTAAGCATCTTTTAATTTCATGGCTGCAGTCACTATCTGCAGTGATTTTGGAGCCCCCCCACCAAAAAAATAAAATCAGCCACTGTTTCCCCATCTATTTGCCATGAAGTGATGGGACTGGATGCCATGATCTTAGTTTTCTGAATGTTGAGCTTTAAGCCAACATTTTCACTTTCTTTCACTTTCATCAAGAGGCTGTTTAGTTCTTTTTCACTTTCTGCCCATAACAATTCCTTACTATCCCCCAAATCCATACCCTCGTTCTATCAGAATTTTACATGGTCTTGTGTGTGGCTCCACCCTTACTCCCTGGCCCTGGCCCCATATATATCTAGTTCCCCTGTAGCTGTAATGAGCCACTCCAGCTGCTCTTCAGTTCAAGCTCAGAAATAAGTGAAATGGACACCAGTTCCAGGCAAGTGCCAAGTAGGGGAAAATATTGCAGGTAAGGATTTCTGCGATGAGTCTGCTTTGAGGGAAGTAGCAGGGTGCTAAGCCGCCGCATTTTGCAGATCAAGGTGGCTCTGTTCAAGTCAGGGGAGAGATGATTGTGAAAAGGAAAACACACAGAAATATCCTTGCAGTCTTCTGGATCTTCCCTAGTTGCGTGTTCACTTTGTTGCTGTAGATGTTTGTTTGACTATTTCCCAGAACTCCTATGATGTTTTTCAGGTGCTTTCTCTTTCCATACTTTCCTTTCCAAGGGAGACGTCACTCCTCCTAGCTCACTATTTTGCTGACATCACTCTATGTGTTCAATTGAATTTTCCTTCACAACATCCCCTTGTACCAGTGCATCATGATTTCCCTTACTGTTCCCAAATTTGTTGCAATTTCAGATGTTTATAGGTTTTTATTTTATGAATAATGCTTAGCACAATAATAAACTATGTAAGATATGTAATGATTACATAATAAGAGTACTCTAAAAAGTTATGTAACTTAGTACAAGGTATAAACAGTCAAGAGTCTGTTTGAACCTGCACATGGTATCCACAAATTGTTAATGATTAACGCCAATAAACACTTTGCCCAAATGTCTGGTTTTGGTATCCTTTTCAGAATTTCACCCTAGTCAGGTCTGTAAGGGTTTCTCAGGTGGCCCAGTGGTAAGAATTCGCCTGCCAATGTAAGTGACACAAGAGACCTGGGCTGGATATCTGGATCAGGAAGATACTGTGTTGTTGGAAATGGCAACCCACTCCAGTATTCTAGCCAGGAAATTCCATGAACTGTGGAGCCTGGCTTGGTACAGTCCATGGGATTTTAAAAGAGTCAGACATGACTTACTGATTATACCTCCACCACCATAGGTGTGTAAAGCAAAATAATATTGCTGATGGAAAATTTAAAAAGGCAAATTTGTTTTGTTCCACAGTTTGATTCTTTATTAAGAGATTACATTTTGGAAAATGCTTAATAATTAACACTTTAAATTTTTTTTTATTTATTTCTTTTTTAATTGTTGTTATTATTTTTTTACTTTACAATATTGTATTGGTTTTGCCACACATCAACATGAATCCGCCATGGGTGTACATGTTTTCCCAATTCAAACCTCCCTCCCACTCCCCCCCCCCCCCCCCACCCGACACCATCCCTCCGGGTCATCCCAGTGCACCAGCCCCAAGCATCCTGCACCCTGCTTTGAACCTAGACTGACGATTCGTTTCTTATATGATATTATACATGTTTCAATGCTATTCTCCCAAATCATCCCACTCTCTCCCTCTCCCACAGAGTCCAAAAGACTATTCTATACATCTGTGTCTCTTTCGCTGTCTTGCATACAGGGTTATAATTACCATCTTTCTAAATTCCATATATATGCGTTAGTATACTGAATTGGTGTTTTTCTTTCTGGCTTAGTTCACTCTGTGTAATAGGCCCCAGTTTCATCCACCTCATTAAAACTGATTCAAATGTATTCTTTTTAATGGCTGAGTAATACTCCATTGTGTATATGTACCACTGCGTTCTTATCCATTCATCTGCTGATGGACATCTAGGTTGCTTCCATGTCCTGACTATTATAAACAGTGCTGCGATGAACATTGGGGTACACGTGTCTCTTTCTATTCTGGTTTCCTCAGTGTGTATGCCCAGCAGTGGGATTGCTGGGTCATAAGACAATTCTATTTCCAGTTTTTTAAGGAATCTCTACACTGTTCTCCATAGTGGCTGTACTAGTTTGCATTCCCACCAACAGTGTAAGAGGGTTCCCTTTTCTCCACACCCTCTCCAGCATTTATTGCTTGTAGACTTTTGGATCACAGCCATTCTGACTGGTGTGAAATGATACCTCATTGTGGTTTTGATTTGCATTTCTCTGATATTTTAATTGTGTGACTAGTGTGTCTTTCTGAACTATGAAGTAGTTTTTTCAGTTGATGTTTGATCAAAAGTGGGCTTCATAATTAAAAAAGTGAATTGACTGTTATGTGGAGGTGTCTGTGTAATGTTTGGTCAGTAATTGTTTGGCAGATATTATCATTATATAACTTAAGTTTTTTCTGATTAAAAAAAAATTGTACTGGATTCAATTCTCTTCTTACTCTCTGGGCACTGGTTTAATCCTTATCCTCCTCCAGTGTATCTGCTAACATTGGACAGTCAGCTGGGGTGTTAATGTCCTGTTATTTATAACCTGTAAAAGCAGAAGAAAAGATCAGTCTGCTTATTCAGATTAGAAACAGGCAATGGATCCCAAAGGCCAGAGTGTAAAGCTAAATGATAGCCATTTCATTCCTGTCCTGGGATTTGGCACCACTGTACCTAAAGAGTAACAGAGGTAGTTTGAGGTTGAGATAGAAATAGTAGTAGATGTAACATAATTGGAAAGGACTTGCATTGTCAAGCACTAAGCTCCTGTGTGACTCTGGGAGGGTCACATGGTTCCACTAACCAGGCTAAAACCACGCCTTGTGAAAGGGGAGAGAGCATCCAATCTTCACTCTGCATCAGGGTCTGAGGCTGTGCTCACCTGCAGATTTCTCTGGGTTCCCCTCCAGTTTCCATTTCTTTCCCAGCTTAGCAGAAGCAGTGAGACTCTGCTGTCCAGAACATTGACTGTCAGCTGCTTCTCTCTGAGGGGGATTGCAATGGCCAGGTTTCTCTGTATATTTTAGTAGTTTCAGAACTCCTTCCTCCTTCCAAAAAGACATGACCTAGAGAAATATTTGAGGTACAAGGTCCTGAAGATGAAATGGCTGAAAACTAATGGGAGGGAATTGCTTTTCTACTATGAGTGTCTGCTTGGTCCCAGGCCAGACACACTGCAGCTGCAGTTGTGTTTTTCGTTATACTTCTGTTTCTGCTTGACTACTTCTTCTAATGGGAATTGTAGTGTCATTTGAGGGGATAAGCTACAGTCTTACAGGCCAGGCTTTGTAAAGTATTTTTGGGTTTTGTTGTGTCTTTTTATTAAAGTATAGTTATCATTGCTTGGAAATGAGGGGCCAGTGGACAAGTTTCTAGACTGGAAGCCAGACAGTTTTCTGTCCCTCTGGTCTTTAGAGTAGGTAGCTGTGACAAGGGGCTGCTACTGCTACTGCTAAGTCACTTCAGTCGTGTCCGACTCTGGGTGACCCTGTAGACGGCAATCCACCAGGCTCCCCCATCCCTGGGATTCTCCAGGCAAGAACACTGGAGTGGGTTGCCATTTCCTTCTCCACTGCATGAAAGTGAAAAGTGAAAGTGAAGTCACTCAGTTGTATCTGACTCTTAGCGACCCCATGGACTGCAGCCTACCAGGCTCCTCCATCCATGGGATTTTCCAGGCAAGAGTACTGGAGTTGGGTGCCATTGCCTTCTCTGGGCAAGGTGCTGACAGGTCCTTAACTTGTGTCTCACTTCTTTGTCTATAAAACAGAAGGAAATATTCAGAGGTCTTTTCAAGACAGAAGACAGGGCTTGTTTCCTTGTGGTGCAAAGTGGGATGAGGGGAGGGAAGGGACCAGGCTATACTGAAGCTTACTGGTTCATTTCTTGGTACATTCCCAAATAACTGAGTATTTAAGAAAAACCAGGGCCCAACAGAGGGAAGTTAGACCAGTTATCTAGTTCCTTGAAACAGGAAAGATTCTGAATCCAATAAAAAGAAATGGAGTATTATGTAGCATTAAAAACAAAGTTAATCCTGCCATTTGCAACCACACAGATCAACCTGGAGAACATTAAGTGAAATGAGAGAAGCCAGAAATAGAAAGACAAATACTTCATGATCTCTATATGGGTGAAATCTGAAAAAGTGGAACTCACAGAAGAAGAGAGTAGAGAAATGGTGACCAGAAGTTGAGGACAAGGCTGGGAGAAAAGGGAAAGATGTTGGTCAAAGGGAACAGACCTTCAGTTTGAGATGAATAAGTCTTGACCCCTGATGTTCAGCACGGTGACTCCAGTTAATAACAATGGATTCTATCTTGAGATTTGCAGATTTGAAAGCAGATTTTCAGTGTTCTCACAACCCCCCTCACGAGTTAGCTATGTGAGGTGATGGATCTCCCGGTAGCTTGATTGTGATCATCAATAACAGTGGATAATTATAAGCAGTACTGACAGTATTTTACCTCTAGTGCCACCTGGTGCTGGTTGTAAAGAACCTCGCTGCCAGTGCAGGAGACATAAGAGGTTAAGGGTTCAATCCCTGGGTTGGGAAGAACGCTGGAGGAGGGCATGGCCATCCACTCCTGGATTTTTGCCTGGAGAAAACCTTGAACAGAGGAGCCTGGTGGGCTTTGGTTGCCATAGGGTGGCAAAGAGTTGGACATGACTGAAGCACCTTAGCTTCCATGCACTTGTGTGTAAATATCACTTTGTATACCTTAAATATATATATATATTTATAAATATATTTATATATAAATTTATATATATATAAATATATTTATATATAAATTTATATATATATAAATATATTTATATATAAATTTATATATATATATATTGGTGTATTCTGTGTGGCTTCACTGGTAGCCAGAAGTCTTAGAAGTTTTCACCTTGTTTCTTGATGCTTTTACCATACATCTCGTACCTTTGTCAATTTTGCTTCAGACATCTCACAATATAAATCCTATTCATGGGTTCTAACAGCAAATCATTGAACCTGGAGGTAGCCTTTGGGTCCTCTGATCAACCACCGATTGCCTGAGGTTGATGAGTTCCTGGGTGTCCATTTAATTGCTGACCAGGGACATTCAGGAAACTGTCATGGGTTCATCACATGCATACAGAACTACCCAAAGAAAAGTTGAATCTTGGGAAGATCAAAGCTTGTGCTTTAACAATCTTTTAACCCATGTGAATATGTAAGTATTATCTTTGTTGCTCATGTAGGTTACTAATAGCGAAGCTCTGGAGGCAACCAAATTTGCTATAGAGGTTGGGTTCCACCATATTGACTGTGCTCGTGTGTACCAAAATGAAGAGCAGGTTGGCCAAGCCATTCGAAGCAAGATTGCAGATGGCACTGTGAAGAGAGAAGACATTTTCGATACTTCAAAAGTGCTGTGTGTGTGTCGTGTGTGTGCACATGTGGGCAACTGATTGTGCCCAGGTGACTATTGTATAATAATATCATTGTTTGGTAAAGAGTTGTTTGGTGACCCATGTTTATTGTTACATTCCTAAAGTATTGGAATTCCCTGGTGGTCCAATGGTTAAGACTCAGTGCTTTATTGCCATGAGCCCAGATTCAATCTTTGGTCAGTGAAGTAATACTCCAAAATCCATGTTTTAAGCAACTGCCACCGCCTCCCCACCCCCCCGCCCCCAATTTTCCTAAAGTATTATTAACACAGTTTCCATTCTTTAATCTCTGCAGCTTTGGTGCACTTTCCTTTGACCAGATTTGGGCCGACCAGCCTTGGAAAAGTCACTGAAAGATCTCCAACTGGACTATGTTGATCTTTATCGCATTCATTTCCCAGTGGCCATGAATGTTGGAAATTTGTGTAATCACTTCTATAGTACTTCTTTTTTGCAGAATGTGTATCAATTTGCATGGATTGTTGAATTAAAGATTTGTCTTAGTAGGTTATAGCAAGGGTTTCACTAGAGTAGAATCCCCCTAATAATCATTCGCTATCATCTTTTTACTGATTTTCTTTGAATCTGTTACAGGCCTCCCAGAGAAAGGAGTTAAAGAATCTCTAAATGTCTACCTCAAAAATTTGAGGAAATAGAAATAGGTAGGTTCTGCACATAGTCTTGAATATGACTCCTGAGTCTCTAGGGATTTCATGAAACAAGAGTTTGGTGCAGCCATGATGAACAATGACACTATCTTACATCAAATGTGATGAGTTCTTATCCCTTTTCATCCTTTTGAGTTGAGCAGATTTGGTGGGTGCCCCATCTGGGTGCTAAAACTAGCAGACATCATAGAGACTTGGGAAAGTTTGCCTACACTGTTGCTTGTCTCCATGATGAAGTTTGTAGACTGCACTTAGACTTTAAGAACTGTATTATTATGTAGACGGGAGTTTCCTGGCAGTCCAGTAGTTAAGACTCCATGCTTTCACTGCTGAGGAAAGTTGACTTGAGGGAAGGTGTTCAATCTACGTTTGGGGAATTAAGATCCCACAAACCTGAGGGAACAAACAAACAAACAAACCCCGCAATGAAACTACAACAACAAAAAACTGTGTTATATAGAACTCTTGATTATAAGTTACAGAAATCTACTCAAGCCATCCTATGCAAAATAGCTTAGAGGACTATGTAGATGGGAAGTCCAAGTCATGGATAGATTTATGAACTTGCTATACTCTTCAGAAATGTCTATTTTTTCTATCTCTTATCATGGCATTGGAGGCTTTCCCTGTGGCTCATCAGTAAAGAACCTGCCTGCAATACAGGAGCTGCAGGAGATGTGGGTTTGATCTCTGGATGGGAAGATCCCCTGGAGGAGAGTCTGGCAACCCACTCCAGTATTCTTGCCTGGAGAATCCCATAGACAGAGGAGCCTCGTGGGCTACAGTCCATGGGGTCACAAAGAGTCAGAAATGACTGAAGCAATTTAGCACATGCACATGATGGCATTACTCATGATTTGCTTTTACTGAACATTGGTGACATTTTCGACTGGTGGCAAAAATGGTCTTGGGGCAGCTCAAGGCTCATGGTCATGAACGTTTGAGAGCATGTCTGGATCTTCCACATTCCATATAAACCTAACCAGAGCCTTGCTGGTTCACATGCCTGCCTAGGGCATCTGATGCTCAGATGGAAAAGGAAGTCTGATTATCTAGTCACATCAAGATTGAAATTTTTGTTCTGGAAATTATGTCACATAACTTACTGCCTTTTCCAGCTCAAGAGAAGCATTTCAAAAGAGACAAGTACAAGGAACAGACAAAATCTGCAAAAGTTGTGGGAATTCCCATTTAGGACCTAGAAAAACATATTTATTACAACATATATATATATATATATATATATATATATATATATATATATATATATATAGTGTAAGAGACTAGAATATGCCTCCCTCCTAAAGACATTGCTTACAACTCCATATATGCAAATACTAGTATCCAGAATATTGTAACACCTACCTCATGGAGGTTTACTACCTGGTGCCAAGCAGCCAGGCTAAATGTAGAGATATTACTTTGTGACATCTCTAAAATGACTACCTCTATTCCAGCCAGAGGAGGAATTATTTCCAAAAGATGAAAATGGAAAAATGATATTAGACTCAATGGATCTCTGTCGCACGTGGGAGGTGAGTCTGGGGAGGAGCAAATCAGGGGAGGAGCCAGGAGAGGGGGGACCTCCTTCATTTCTTCCACCTGTGAGAATGGGCTGTGGACCATCAGACTCAGCAGTTCATGAATCTAAGGGTTGTGATGCTGGGGTTTTGGGGAGGAAACCATTGCTGGAATGCTCACAGAGAGGAACGAAGGAGGAGAATATGGGACAGGGAAGACGGGCATCTCTTTCCTTCCATATGCTATGTCTTCTCAGGGATTTTTCTAAGGAGGAAATGGTAATTGTTGTTTTTGTGTCACAACTTCTTTTTTCCTCTTGATAAGCAATGCTAATTCTTGATGGGTGACCCTGTTGACAGATAATTTTTCAGCATTTATTTTTGCTCTATTGCCCATTCTAAATGACTGCACACCCCCCTCTTCTTCCCTAGGCCCTGGAGAAGTGTAAGAATGCAGGGCTGATCAAGTCCATCGGGGTGTCCGACTTCAACCACAAGCTGCTGGAGAAGATCCTGAACAAGCCGGGGCTCAAGTACAAGCCCGTCTGCAACCAGGTGAGCAGCTCGGCTCCTCTCCCTCCTGCTCTTCACAACCTCCCTCTTGCCATGGGGCCTGATGTCTGTCTGTCCTCCCCTCCTGTTCATCTGGCCTTTGTGGACAGAATGTTCTAGAGGGCAGAGCCTCTGTGTGGATGGAATACTATGAATAGAACCCACAGTGGTACCTCTGTTTGATAAAGTCTGGGTGGAAAAGCTGGTGGGGGGGAGGGTCCTGCTAAATTGTGGTGGAGACTGAGGAAAGGTAAGGGACGTGAAGAAGGGTTAGACTAGTCACCCAGAACTTAGAGGAAGGTGGTGTTCACCTGAGCCTAAAGGGTGTCCAGAAATGGATGTTGAAAGTGCCCGGGAGGGAACTTACAGATGGGAAGGAGGACCACGAAACATGGCATAGAGTGTAAAGAAAGTTAAATCGGACAATATTGGTTTAAAATTTGTGTGGGGTTTGGATGGCTGAATCCTTAGTCTTAGTGTTTCAGCTTTTCTGGGTCTTCAGTACCGAAAATGTGCTGAAAACTATGAAAGTCATCCAGGTGAAAGGCTGAATTTAACGGCTCATGGTGATATTAACAAACAATAAAATATTTACTCAGAAACGTTTACTCATATGTAGAGCTCACCTTGTGATTACTCAAGCTTGGAATGGTTCTCTCATTCACGTTTATCATAAAATTAACTTTTAAGTACACTTTTCTCTATTTCTAGCTTGATGTTGATATTTCAAGTTTACATTTAAGTTGTAGTTTTTCCTTTAGCATTTTTTAAACTTTTAATTCTCTGTTTTATTAATATTACTTTCCCATATAATCTGACACTCTTCTCTGTTGGCATTCTACAGGTGGAATGTCACCCTTATCTCAACCAGGGTAAACTGTTGGATTTCTGCAAGTCCCATGATATTGTTCTTGTTGCCTATAGTGCTCTGGGATCCCAAAGAATAAAAGGATGGTAATGAACCCTAAGGAAGACAACACGGTGTTTACCTAAAATTCAGTTTTTGATGAAATGGTTTAAATCATACAGTACTCAACAATAACTGAGAAATAAAGAAAAAATTCCATGAGTTTTGCAATCTTGGTCTCAACTCAATCATGAATCTGAATTACATGCAGAACTTTGTAAACACAGAAGGGGAGGTGACTCAGTTGAGGTTCTGATTCAGTTTGTCTTCAACTAAGTCATGGAATTTGTATTTCTAAGAAGATTCCAGGTCATACTGATGATGCTGGTCCCTGGAGCACACTTTGAGAAGCACTGGTCTAGAGTGGACCTACTTGGTCTGTTTGAGAGGCCTCCTTAGAAACTGAGGATTTAGTCTCAGTTCCTCAGCATTTCTGAATTTCCTCCCAGGGTGAACCAGAACCACCCTGTTTTCTTGGAGGACCCAGTTCTTTGTGCCATTGCCAAAAAGAACAAGCAGGTCCCAGCTCTGATTGCCCTTCTCTACCAGATACAACGTGGGGTTGTCGTTCTGATCAAGAGTTTCAACAAGAAGCAGATCAAAGAAAACATACAGGGGCTGTGGGTAGAGGGTTTCTAAGGAATATCCTTCACGAGGGTCATTCTTTGTCCGTCTCTGAAGACTTTCCTTGAGTCAAGACAAGTTACCTGTTCTCCCCTGTGCATGAATGCCTTGTGTGTGTTCCTGGTAGTTTTCTCCTCCTGATGTGGCAACAGGAAAGGTGGCATGGCTGGAGAGGGTTAATGTTGGACAAATGTGTGTGCTCAGTTGCTCAGTCTTGTCTGACTCTTTGTGACCCCATGGACTGTAGCCTGCCAGGCTGGTCTGTCCATGGGGGTTCTTAGGCAAGAATACTAGAGTGGGTCTCCATGCCCTCCTCCATGGGATCTTCCCAACCCAGGGACTGAACTCAGGTCTCCCACATTGCAGGCAGATTCTTCACTGTCTGAGTCACCAGGGAAGCCCAAGAACACTGGAGTTGCTAACCTATCCCTTCTCCAGGGGATCTTTCCAACCCAAGAATTGAACTGGAGTCTCCTGCATTGCAGGCAGATTCTTTACCATCTGAGCCAAGGTTGGACAGATAACAGAGATTTATTTCCAGTGTTACTTCTGCAATTTATTCTGTCAACTTGTGCAAATGACCATCTTATTATCTTTGTTCTCAGTTCATGAAATTGTGAATTTTTTAGGCTGTTTGGACTGCTCCAACAAAATACCATGGATTGAGTGGCTGAGAAAAAATGACTTTTCTTTCTCACATTTATGAACCTGCAGTCTTGAGGTCAGGGGGCTTGTGTGGTTGGTTGAGGGCCCTCCTCCAGGTCACAAGCTTCTCCTTGTAATTTAACATGGTGGAGGGGAAAACAGTATTTCCCTGAATACTAACAAGGTTGCATGTTCATACATTTAATCTCCATGAGTTTCTGCCTTCGAGAAGCTCCTTTTCAAGACTTTGTCCACTTAGGACAGTGTTGTTTCTTTTTAGACTTCTGTGTGGGAGACCTACATTTTCCCCTTAGTGTAGCTGCACAGAAAACTCCCCAATTTCAGAATTTAATGTAGAGAACAGTTATGCTTCTCTTGATTCTGTGGTTGACAGTCAGCCTGCACTCAGCTAAGCTGTTGTCCTCTTAGCTGGGTTCACACATGCATTTGCAGTTCAGTGCAGAGCAGCTCTGCAGTTCAGCTTTAGCAGGTGGATGTGGCTCTTGTTGGAGGAGCATGCATGCTTCTCTGCATAGTTTTTCATATATGTTTGGCTAGACTGTTGTCAACCGATTGGTCTTCATCTCAGCACAGTGCTGTGCTCCCAAGTCAGTGATTAGGGAAAAAATCCTCTTCCTGTCTGAGATCAGATCTGGCTCAGCACCTCTGGGAAATATCACTGTTCAGTGCCACAGGTTACAGGTCAGGCCAAGTCAAGGGGAAGGGAAATTGTCCCCTGAACAATTGTTTCTATTTTTCCATTTAAATTGGTTCTGTAATCTAGCTGAAACTGATTATCTAAGATAATATGAAAATAGATACATATACTTTTCAGTTCAGTTCAGTTTAGTTCAGTCGCTCAGTCGTGTCCCATTCTTTGGGACCCCATGAATCACAGCACACCAGGCCTCCCTGTCGATCACCAACTCCCGGAGTTCACCCAAACCCATGTCCATCGAGTCGGTGATGCCATCCAGCCATCTCATCCTCTGTCGTCCCCTTCTCCTCTTGCCCCCAATCCCTCCCAGCATCAGGGTCTTTTCCAGTGAGTCAACCCTTTCCATGAGGTGGCCAAAGTACTGGAGTTTCAGCTTCAGCATCAGTCCTTCCAATGAACACCCAGGACTGATTGCCTTTAGAATGGGCTGGTTGGATCTCCTTGCAGTCCAAGGGACTCTCAAGAGTCTTCTCCAACACCACAGTTCAAAAGAATCAATTCTTTGGTGCTCACCTTTCTTCACAGTCCAACTCTCACATCCATACATGACTACAGGAAAAACCATAGCCTTGACTAGATGGGCCTTTGTTGGCAAAGTAATATCCCTGTTTTTAAATATGCTATCTAGGTTGGTCATAACTTTCCTTCCAAGGGGTAAGTGCCTTTTAATTTCATGGCTGCAATCACCATCTGCAGTGATTTGGGAGCCCAGAAAAATAAAGTCTGACACTGTTTCCACTGTTTCCCCATCTATTTCCCATGAAGTGATGGGACCAGATGCCATGATCTTTGTTTGAGCTTTAAGCCAACTTTTTCACTCTCCACTTTCACTTTCATCAAGAGGCTTTTTAGTTCCTCTTCACTTTCTGCCATAAGGGTGGTGTCATCTGCATATCTGAGGTTATTGATATTTCTCCTGGCAATCTTGATTCTAGCTTGTGCCTGTTCCAGCCTAGAGTTTCTCATGATGTACTCTGCATATAAGTTAAATAAGCAGGGTGACAATATACAGCCTTGAAGTACTCCTTTTCCTCTTTGGAACCAGTCTGTTGATCCATGTCCAGTTCTAACTGTTGCTTCCTGATCTGCATACAGATTTCTCCAGAAGCAGGTCAGGTGGTCTGGTATTCCCATCTCTTTCAGAATTTTCCACAGTTTATTGTGATCCACACAGTCAAAGGCTTTGGCATAGTCAATAAAGAAGAAATAGATAATTTTCTGGAACTTTTTCCATGATCCAGTGGATGTTGGCAATTTGATCTCTGGTTCCTTTTCTAAAACCAGCTTGAACATCAGGAAGTTCATGGTTCACATATTGCTGAAGCCTGGCTTGGAGAATTTTGAGCACTACTTTACTAGCATGTGAGATGAGTGCAATTGTGCGGTAGTTTGAGCATTCTTTGGCATTGCCTTTCTTTGGGATTGGAATGAAAACTGACCTTTTCCAATCCTGTGGCCACTGCTGAGTTTTCCAAATTTGCTGGCATATTGAGTGCAGCACTTTCACAGCATCCTCTTTCAGAATTTGAAATAGCTCAACTGGAGTTCCATCACCTCCACTAGCTTTGTTCATAGTCATGCTTTCTAAGGCCCACTTGACTTCACATTCCAGGATGTCTGACTCTAGGTGTGTGATCACACCATCATTATTATCTGGGTTGTGAAGATCTTTTTTGTACAGTTCTTCCATGTATTCTTGCCATCTCTTCTTAATATCTTCTGCTTCTGTTAGGTCTATACCATTTCTGTCCTTTATCAAGCCCATCTTTACATGAAATGTTCCCTTGATATCTCTAATTTTCTTGAAGAGAGCTCTAGTCTTTCCCATTCTGTTATTTTCCTCTATTTCTTTGCAGTGATCACTGAGGAAGGCTTTTTTATCTCTTCTTGCTATTCTTTGGAACTCTGCATTCAGATGCTTATATCTTTCCTTTTCTCCTTTGCTTTTCACCTCTCTTCTTTTCACAGCTATTTGTAAGGGCTCCTCAGACAGCCATTTTGCTTTTGCATTTCTTTTCCATGGAGATGTTCTTGATCTCTGTCTCCTGTACAATGTCACGACCCTCCGTCCATAGTTCATCAAGTACTCTGTTTATCAGATATAGTCCCTTAAATCTATTTCTCACTTCCAATGTATAATCATAAGGGATTTGATTTAGGTCATACCTGAATGGTCTAGTGGTTTTTCCTACTTTCTTCAATTTAAGTCTGAATTTGGCAATAAGAGTTCATGATCTGAGTTGCTGTGAGCTCCCGGTCTTGTTTTTGCTGACTGTATAGAGCTTCTCCTTCTCTGGCTGCAAAGTGTATAATCAATCTGATTTCGTATTGAGTCAGGAGTGTCCAAAGGCAATGTTTGGAAAAAGAAGATTTTAGTTTGTTTTCTGTCACAAGTGATTCACTTAGAAAGATAAAGGACTGATGCACTATAATGTTTATGAAGTGGACAGAGAAGGAGAAGGTGTGGGAAGGAAAGATGAGAACTCAGGAGAGGGTCCCAGGTTGTTCTCCTGGAAGCTGAGGACAGACACGGCTTCCCTGTCCCCTTCTCGTGTCTCTATCCAGCTGGAATGTCCTCCAGTCTCCAGAGGGGAGGCTGTCTCCTTGGGGGAGAGGTTAATGCAATTGTTCCTTCCTTCCAGGTGTTTGACTTTAAGCTGAGTCCAGAAAACATGAAAGCAATTGATGGGGGAACTGTAAAGATGGCGGAGGAATAGGACGGGAAGACCACTTTCTCCCTCACAAATTCCTCAAAAGAACATTTCAATGCCAAGCAAACTCCACAAAACAACTTCTGTAGGCTGGCAGAGGACATCAGGCAACCAGAAAAGCAGACCATTGTCTTCAAAAACAGATTTTTAATCTTTGCTCTTAGGTTTTTGTTGTCAATTTTGTACATTTAAAAACCCAAACTTCACTACCCAAGTTTACCTGAGAGCGAGATTACTGGCTTGACCACTCTCTCCTCCTTTGGACTCTCCTTTTTCTCCACCAGGTGGCCTCTGTCTCTTTTCTCCCCCATCTCTTCTCTATCCAGCTCTGTGAATCTCTGTGTGTTCCAGACGGTGGAGAACACCTAAGGAACTGGTTACTGGCAGGATTTGTCTCTCTCCTTCTCATTCCTCTCTCTTATCCTCCTGGTCACCTCTGTCTACTTCCTCCCTCTCCTCTTCCCTGTATAACTCCGTAAATACCTCTGAGCGGTCCAGACTATAGAGCGCACATAAGGAAGTGACTACTGGCTAGCTTGCTCTCTCCTCTTTTGATCTCACCACATCTCAATCCAGTCACCTCTAACTACTCCCTCCCTCTTCTCTTCTCCTTGTAACTCAGTGAACCTCTCTGAGTGTCCCTCAATGTGGAGAAACTTTTCATCTTTAACCTAGATGTTTTATCATCGGTGCTGTATAGATGGAGAAGTCTAGAGGCTACTGTAAAAATAAAACTGAAAACCAGAAGCAGGAGGCTTAAATCCAAAGCCTGAAAACATTAGAGAACTCTTGAATTCAGGGAACATTAAGCAATAGGAGCTCATCAAATGCCTTCATACCTACACTGAAACCAAGCTCCACCCAAGGGCCAACACGTTCCAAAACAAGACATACCACGCAAATTCTCCAGCAACACAGGAACACTCCCCTGAGCTTCAATATACAGGCAGCTCAAAATTATTCCAAAACCTTTGATGTCTCATAACCCATTACTGGTCACTCCACTGCACTCCAGAGAGAAGAAACCCAGCTCCGCTGACCAGAACTCCAACACAAGCCTCCCAAACCAGGAAACCTTGACAAGCCACTGATAGAACCCCACCCACAGTGAGGAAGCTCCATAATAAAGAGAACTCCACAAATTACCAGAATATAAAAAGGCCACCCCAAACGCAGCAATATAACCAAGATGAAGAGACAGAGGAATACTCAGCAGGTAAAGGAACAGGAGAGTTGCCCACCAAACCAAACAAAAGAGGAAGAAGTAGGAAATCTACCTGAGAAGGAATTCCGAATATTGATAGTGAAAATGATCCAAAATCTTGAAATCAAAATGGAATCACAGATAAATAGCCTAGAGACAAGGATTGAGAAGATGCAAGAAAGGTTTAACAAGGACCTAGAAGAAATAAAAAAGAGTCAAAATATAATGAATAACACAATAAATGAGATCAGAAACACTCTGGAGGCAACAAATAGTAGAATAACGGAGGCAGAAGATAGGATTAGTGAAATAGAAGATAGAATGGTAGAAATACATGAATCAGAGAGGAAACAAGAAAAACGAATTAAAAGAAACGAGGACAATCTCAGAGACCTCCAGGACAATATGAAATGCTCCAACATTCGAATTATAGGAGTCCCAGAAGAAGAAGACAGAAAGAAAGATCATGAGAAAATCCTTGAGGAGATAATAGTTGAAAACTTCCCTAAAATGGGGAAGGAAATAATCACCCAAGTCCAAGAAACACAGAGAGTTCCAAATAGGATAAACCCAAGGCGAAACACCCCAAGACACATATTAATCAAATTAACAAAGATCAAACACAAAGAACAAATATTAAAAGCAGCAAGGGAAAAACAACAAATAACACACAAGGGGATTCCCATAAGGATAACAGCTGATCTTTCAATAGAAACTCTCCAGGCCAGGAGGGAATGGCAAGACATACTTAAAGTGATGAAAGACAATAACCTACAGCCCAGATTACTGTACCCAGCAAGGATCTCATTCAAATACGAAGGAGAAATCAAACGCTTTACAGACAAGCAAAAGCTGAGAGAATTCAGCACCACCAAACCAGCTCTCCAACAAATTCTTAAGGATATTCTCTAGACAGGAAACACGAAAAGGGTGTATAAACCCGAACCCCAAACAGTAAAGTAAATGGTAACGGGATCATACTTATCAATAATTACCTTAAACGTAAATGGGTTGAACGCCCCAACCAAAAGGCAAAGACTGGCCGAATGGATACAAAAACAAGACCCCTCTATATGCTGCTTACAAGAGACCCACCTCAAAACAAGGGACACATACAGACTGAAAGTGAAGGGCTGGAAAAATATATACCACGCAAATAGAGACCAAAAGAAAGCAGGAGTGGCAATACTCATATCCGATAAAATAGACTTTAAAACAAAGGCTGTGAAAAGAGACAAAGAAGGCCACTACATAATGACCAAAGGATCAATCCAAGAAGAAGATATAACAATTATAAATATATATGCACCCAATATGGAGCACGGCAATATGTAAGACAAATGCTAACAAGTATGAAAGGGGAAATCAACAATAACACAATAATAGTGGGAGACTTTAATACCCCACTCACACCTATGGACAGATCAACTAAACAGAAAATTAACAAAGAAACGCAAACTTTAAATGATACATTAGATCAGTTAGACCTAATTGATATCTATAGGACATTTCACCCCAAAACAATGAATTTCACCTTTTTTTCAAGTGCTCATGGAACCTTCTCCAGGATAGATCACATCCTGGGCCATAAATCTAAACTTGATAAAGTCAAAAAAATCGAAATCATTCCAAGCATCTTTTCTGACCATAATGCATTCAGATTAGATCTCAATTACAGGAGAACTACTATTAAAAATTCCAACATATGGAGGTTGAACAACACACTTCTGAATAACCAACAAATCACAGAAGAAATCAAAAAAGAAATCAAAATATGCATAGAAACTAATGAAAATGAAAACACAACGACCCAAAACCTGTGGGACACTATAAAAGCAGTGCTAAGAGGAAAGTTCATAGCAATACAGGCATACCTCAAGAAACAAGAAAAAAGTCAAATAAATAACCTAACTCTACAACTAAAGCAACTAGAAAAGGAAGAATTGGAGAACCCCAGAGTTAGTAGAAGGAAAGAAATCTTAAAAATTAGGGCAGAAATAAATGCAAAAGAAACAAAAGAGACCATAGCAAAAACCAACAAAGCCAAAAGCTGGTTCTTTGAAAGGATAAATGAAATTGACAAACCATTAGCCAGACTCATCAAGAAGCAAAGAGAGAAAAATCAAATCAATAAAATTAGAAATGAAAATGGAGAGATCACAACAGACAACACAGAAATACAAAGGATCATAAGAGACTACTATCAGCAGTTGCATGCCAATAAAATGGACAACGTGGAAGAAATGGACAAATTCTTAGAAAAGTACAATTTTCCAAAACTGAACCAGGAAGAAATAGAAAATCTTAACAGACCCATCACTAGCACGGAAATTGAAACTGTAATCAGAAATCTTCCAGCAAACAAAAGCCCAGGTCCAGACGGCTTCACAGCTGAATTCTACCAAAAATTTCGAGAAGAGCTAACACCTATCCTACTCAAACTCTTCCAGAAAATTGCAGAGGAAGGTAAACTTCCAAACTCATTCTATGAGGCCACCATCACCCTAATACCAAAACCTGACAAAGATGTCACAAAAAAAGAAAACTACAGGCCAATATCACTGATGAACAGAGATGCAAAAATCCTCAACAAAATTCTAGCAATCAGAATCCAACAACACATTAAAAAGATTATACACCATGACCAAGTGGGCTTCATCCCAGGGATGCAAGGATTCTTCAATATCCGCAAATCAATCAATGTAATTCACCACATTAACAAATTGAAAAATAAAAACCATATGATTATCTCAATAGATGCAGAGAAGGCCTTTGACAAAATTCAACATCCATGTATGATAAAAACTCTCCAGAAAGCAGGAATAGAAGGAACATACCTCAACATAATAAAAGCTATATATGACAAACCCACAGCAAACATTATCCTCAATGGTGAAAAATTGAAAGCATTTCCCCTAAAGTCAGGATCAAGACCAGGGTGTCCACTTTCACCGCTACTATTCAACATAGTTCTGGAAGTTTTGGCCACAGCAATCAGAGCAGAAAAAGAAATAAAAGGAATCCAAATTGGAAAAGAAGAAGTAAAACTCTCACTGTTTGCAGATGACATGATCCTCTACATGGAAAACCCTAAAGACTCCACCAGAAAATTACTAGAGCTCATCAATGAATATAGTAAAGTTGCAGGATATAAAATCAACACACAGAAATCCCTTGCATTCCTATACACTAATAATGAGAAAGTAGAAAACGAAATTAAGGAAACAATTCCATTCACCAATGCAACGAAAAGAATAAAATACTTAGGAATATATCTACCCAAAGAAACTAAAGACCTATACATAGAAAACTATAAAACACTGATGAAAGAAATCAAAGAGGACACCAATAGATGGAGAAATATACCATGTTCATGGATTGGAAGAATCAATATAGTGAAAATGAGTATACTACCCAAAGCAATTTACAAATTCAATGCAATCCCTATCAAGCTACCAGCCATATTTTTCACAGAACTAGAACAAATAATCTCAAGATTTGTATGGAAATACAAAAAACCTCGAATTGCCAAAGCAATCTTGAGAAAGAAGAATGGAACTGGAGGAATCAACTTGCCTGACTTCAGGCTCTACTACAAAGCCACAGTCATCAAAACAGTATGGTACTGGCACAAAGACAGACATATAGATCAATGGAACAAAATAGAAAGCCCAGAGATAAATCCACACACATATGGACACCTTATCTTTGACAAAGGAGGCAAGAATATACAATGGAGTAAAGACAATCTCTTTAACAAGTGGTGCTGGGAAAACTGGTCAACCACTTGTAAAAGAATGAAACTAGATCACTTTCTAACACCGCACACAAAAATAAACTCAAAATGGATTAAAGATCTAAATGTAAGACCAGAAACTATAAAACTCCTAGAGGAGAACATAGGCAAAACACTCTCCGACATAAATCACAGCAGGATCCTCTATGATCCACCTCCCAGAATTCTGGAAATAAAAGCAAAAATAAACAAATGGGATCTAATTAAAATTAAAAGCTTCTGCACAACAAAGGAAAATATCAGCAAGGTGAAAAGACAGCCTTCTGAATGGGAGAAAATAATAGCAAATGAAGCAACTGACAAACAACTAATCTCAAAAATATACAAGCAACTTATGCAGCTCAATTCCAGAAAAATAAACGACCCAATCAAAAAATGGGCCAAAGAACTAAATAGACATTTCTCCAAAGAAGACATACGGATGGCTAACAAACACATGAAAAGATGCTCAACATCACTCATTATCAGGGAAATGCAAATCAAAACCACAATGAGGTACCACTTCACACCAGTCAGAATGGCTGCGATCCAAAAATCCGTGAGCAATAAATGCTGGAGAGGGTGTGGAGAAAAGGGAACCCTCCTACACTGTTGGTGGGAATGCAAACTAGTACAGCCACTATGGAGAACAGTGTGGAGATTCCTTAAAAAATTGCAAATAGAGCTGCCTTATGACCCAGCAATCCCACTGCTGGGCATACACACCGAGGAAACCAGAATTGAAAGAGACACATGTACCCCAATGTTCATCGCAGCACTGTTTATAATAGCCAGGACATGGAAACAACCTAGATGTCCATCAGCAGATGAATGGATAAGAACGCAGTGGTACATATACACAATGGAGTATTACTCAGCCGTTAAAAAGAATTCATTTGAATCAGTTCTGATGAGATGGATGAAACTGGAGCCGATTATACAGAGTGAAGTAAGCCAGAAAGAAAAACACCAATACAGTATACTAACACATATATATGGAATTTAGAAAGATGGCAATGACGACCCTGTATGCAAGACAGGAAGAAGACACAGATGTGTATAATGGACTTTTGGACTCAGAGGGAGAGGGAGAGGGTGGGATGATTTGGGAGAATGGCATTCTAACATGTATACTATCATGTAAGAATTGAATCGCCAGTCTATGTCTGACGCAGGATACAGCATGCTTGGGGCTGGTGCATGGGGATGACCCACAGAGATGTTATGGGGAGGGAGGTGGGAGGGGAGTTCATGTTTGGGAACGCATGTAAGAATTAAAGATTTTAAAATTAAAAAATAAAAACAAAGAAAAAAAACAACAACAAAGTGAATGGCAATGGGATCATACTTATCAATAATTACCTCAAATGTAAATGGGTTGAATGCCCCAACCGAAAGACAAAGACTGGCTGAATGCATACAAAAACAAACTCCTATATGCGTTGTCTACAAGAGACCTGCCTCAATACAAGGGACACATACAGGCTAAAAGAGAAGGGCTGGAAAAAGATATTCCACGCAAACAGAGACCAAAAGAAAATAGAGACCAAAAGAGAGCAATACTCATATCAGATAAAATAGGCTCTAAAATAAAGGGTGTGAAAAGAGACAAAGAAGGACACTACATAATGATCAAAGGATTAATCCAAGAAGAAGATATAACAATTATAAATATATATCCACCCAACATAGGAGCACCGCAATATGTAAGGCAAATGCTAACAAACATGAAAGGGGAAATTAACAATAACACAATAATAGTGGGCTACTTTAATACCCAACTCACACCTATGAAACAGAAAATTAACAAGGAAACACAAACTTTAAATGATACAATAGACCAGTTAGGCCTAATTGATATCTATGGGACATTTCACCACAAAACAATGAATGTCAACTTTTTCCCAAGTGCACATGGAATCTTCTCCAGGATAGATCACATCCTGAGCCATAACTCTAGCCTTGGTGAATTCAAAAATATTGAAATCATTCCAAGCAGCTTTTCAGACAACAATGCACTAAGATTAGATCTCAATTACAGGAGAAAAACTATTAAAACTTCCAACATATGGAGGCTGAACAACACGCTGCTGAATAACCAACAAATCACAGAAGAAATAAAAAATAATCAAAATATGCATAGAAACAAATGAAAATGAAAACACAACAACCCAAAACCTATGGGAAACTGTAAAAGCAGTGCTAAGGGGAAGGTTCTTTCTGGAGTTATTTCTCCACTGATCTCCAGTAGCATATTGGGCACCTAATGACCTGGAGAGTTCCTCTTTTGGTATCCTATTATTTTGCCTTTTCATCCTGTTCATGGGGTTCTCAAGGCAAGAATACTGAAGTGGCATGCCATTCCCTTCTCCAGTGGACCACATTCTGTCAGACCTCCCCACCATGACCCACCTGTCCTGGGTTGCCCTGTGGGCATGGCTTAGTTTCATTGAGTTAGACAAGGCTGTGGTCCTAGTGTGATTAGATTGACTAGTTTTCTGTGAGTGTGGTTTCAGTGTGTCTGCCCTCTGATGCCCTCTTGCAACGCCTACCATCCTACCTGGGTTTCTGTTACCTTGGGCATGGGGTATCTCTTCAAGGCTGCTCCAGCAAAGCACAGCCGCTGCTCCTTAACTTGGACGAGATCAGTGGAGCAATAATTCCAGAAAGAATGAAGGGATGGAGCCAAAGCAAAAACAATACACAGTTGTGGATGTGAATGGTGATAGAAGCAAGGTCCAATGCTGTAAAGAGCAACATTGCATAGGAACCTGGAATGTCAGGTCCATGAATCAAGGCAAATTGGAAGTGGTCAAACAAGAGATGGCAAGAGTGAACATTTACATTCTAAGAATGAGCAAACTAAAACGGACTGGAATAGGTGAATTTAACTCAGATGACCATTATATCTACTACTGCGGGCAGGAATCACTCAGAAGAAATGGAGTAGCCATCAAGGTCAACAAAAGAGTCTGAAATGCAGTACTTGGATGCAATCTCAAAAATGACAGAATGATCTCTGTTTGTTTCCAAGGCAAACCATTCAATATCACAGTAATCCAAGTCTATGCCCCAACCAGTAATACTGAAGAAGCTGAAGTTGAACAATTCTATGAAGACCTACAAGATCTTTTAGAACTAACACCCAAAAAGGTGTCCTTTTCATTATAGGGGACTGGAATGCAAAAGTAGGAAGTCAAGAAACACCTGGAGTAACAGGCAAATTTGGCCTTGGAATGTGGAATGAAGCAGGGCAAAGACTAATAGAGTTTTGCCAAGAAAAGGCACTGGTCATAGCAAACATACTCTTCCAACAACACAAGAGAAGACTCTACACATGGACATCACCAGATCGTCAACACTGAAATCAGATTGATTATATTCTTTGCAGCCAAAGATGGAGAAGCTCTATACAGTCAACAAAAACAAGACCAGGAGATGGCTGTGTCTCAGATCATGAACTCCTTATTGCCAAATTCAGACTTAAATTGAAGAAAGTAGGGAAAACCGCTGGACTATTCAGGTATGACCTAAATCAAATTCCTTATGATTATACAGTGGAAGTGAGAAATAGATTTAAGGGCCCAGATCTGATAGATAGAGTGTCTGATGAACTACGGAATGAGGTTCATGACATTGTACAGGAGACAGGGATCAAGATCATCCCCTTGGGAAAGAAATGCAAAAAAGCAAAATGGCTGTCTGGGGAGGCCTTACAAATAGCTGTGAAAAGAAGAGAGGTGAAAAGCAAAGGAGAAAAGGAAAGATATAAGCATCTGGATGCAGAGGTCCAAAAAATAGCAAGAAGAGATAAGAAAGCCTTCTTCAGTGATCAATGCAAAGAAATAGAGGAAAACAACAGAATGGGAAAGACTAGAGCTCTCTTCAAGAAAATTAGGGATACCAAGGGAACATTTCATGCAAAGATGGGCTCGATAAAGGACAGAAATGGTATGGACCTAACAGAAGCAGAAGATATTAAGAAGAGATGGCAAGAATACATGGAAGAACTGTACAAAAAAGATCTTCACAACCCAGATCATCACGATGGTGTGATCACTCATCTAGAGCCAGACATCCTGGAATGTGAAGTCAAGTCGGCCTTAGAAAGCATCACTACGAGCAAAGCTAGTGGAGGTGATGGAACTCCAGTTGAGCTATTTCAAATTCTGAAAGAGGATGCTGTGAAAGTGCTGCACTCAATATGCCAGCAAATTTGGAAAACTCAGCAGTGGCCACAGGACTGGAAAAGGTCCATTTTCATTCCAATCCCAAAGAAAGGCAATGCCAAAGAATGCTCAAACTGCCACACAATTGCACTCATCTCACATGCTAGTAAAGTAGTGCTCAAAATTCTCCAAGCCAGGCTTCAGCAATATGTGAACCATGAACTTCCTGATGTTCAAGCTGGTTTTAGAAAAGGAACCAGAGATCAAATTGCCAACATCCTTTGGATCATGGAAAAAGCAAGAGAGTTCCAGAAAATTATCTATTTCTTCTTTATTGACTATGCCAAAGCCTTTGACTGTGTGGATCACAATAAACTGTGGAAAATTCTGAAAGAGATGGGAATACCAGACCACCTGACCTGCTTCTGGAGAAATCTGTATGCAGATCAGGAAGCAACAGTTAGAACTGGACAGGGATCAACAGACTGCTTCCAAATAGGATAAGGAGTACGTCAAGGCTGTATATTGTCACCCTGCTTATCTAACTTATATGCAGAGTACATCATGAGAAATGCTGGGCTGGAAGAAGCACAAGCTGAAATCAAGATTGCCAGGAGAAATATCAATAACCTCAGATATGCAGATGACACCACCCTTATGGCAGAAAGTGAAGAAGAACTAAAAAGCCTCTTGATGAAAGTGAAAGTGGAGAGTGAAAAAGTTGGCTTAAAGCTCAACATTGAGAAAACGAAGACCATGGCATCCAGTCCCATCACTTCATGGGAAATAGATGGGGAAACAGTGGAAGCAGTGTCAGAATTTATTTGGGGGGGCTCCAAAATCACTGCAGATGGTGACTGCAGCCATGAAATTAAAAGATGCTTACTCCTTGGAAGAAAAGTTATGACCAACCTAGATAGCATATTCAAAAGCAGAGACATTACTCTTTGCCTACTAAGGTCCATCTAGTCAAGGCTATGGTTTTTCCTGTAGTCATGTATGGATGTGAGAGTTGGACTATGAAGAAGGCTGAGCACCGAAGAATTGATGCTTTTGAACTGTGGTGTTGGAGAAGACTCTTGAGAGTCCCTTGGACTGCAAGGAGATCCAACCACTCCATTCTAAAGGAGATCAGCCCTGGGATTTCGTTGGAAGGACTGATGCTAAAGCTGAAACTCCAATCCTTTGGCCACCTCATGCAAAGAGTTGACTCATTGGAAAAGACTCTGATGCTGGGAGGTATTGGGGGCAGAAGGAAAAGGGGACAACAGAGGATGAGGTGGCTGGATGGCATCACCAACTTAATGGACATGAGTTTTAGTGAACTCCAGGAGTTGGTGATGGACAGGGAGGCCTGGCGTGCTGCTTTTCATGGGGTCACAAAGAGTTGGACACGACTGAGTGACTGAACTGAACTGAACTGAAGGCATTCAAAAACAATCATAAATTTCCAAAAATCAGAAAGCCCCTTGTGGGCCAGGTAATTTGTTGACTCAGAAATTAACTGAGTTTCCCTTTGTTTCCTGTTGGGCTGATCCCAGGACCAGGCACATGCCACGTCAGCTAGTGAAGGACAATCAGGATGTGGTATGAATCTGCAAACAGTGGGTGTCCTGTTCTTGTCCAAGTATCCAGTCATAAACACACAGAGGGAGAGAGAGAAAAGGCATACAATAAAGAAAGCTGAAACAACAAAGCTGAAAAAAAGAGGCAAAGAGGGAAAAAGAGAGAAAAACAAGAGCCATGAAACTGTTTTTGTTAATGTTTAGGCGCTAAGTCAAGACCTCTCATTGTGACACCATGGACCCCACAGGTTTCTCTGTCCATGGTATTTTCCAGGCAAGAATACTGGAGTGGGCTGCTATTTCCTTTTCCAGTGGATCTTCCTGGATCAGGGATGCAACCTGTATCTCCTGCACTGTCAGGCAGATTCTTTACCACTGCCCTACCAGAAAAGCCTGATCCATGTAAGGAAGAAAAGAAATCGGCATCGACTCTTCCTGAACAATCATAGGAGCCACACTTAATGCACAGTGAGTATCACACACTGTCCTGGGGAGGAGCTCCAGGTGGGCAAGAGGACGCTGAGCTCAGCTCCCCCAGAGGCACATTAGGGGGTCCCACCTCCTGAAAACACACGGCACAAGCAGGAAGACTCCTCCATACCAAGGCTGGATAGAACCATCCCCATGGAGCTGGATGAGAAAGGAAGAGAAGCCATCAGATCAGGACTAGGCCACAGAAGTGCCCCCAGACGAGGATAAACAGGGGCTTGGAGGTCCTCCCTGGAGAGACCCGTGCACACCACATACTGGGCACCGCAGCCCTGAGATGACCCCGGGAGGTCGCAGCCCCGCAGCTGCTGTTAACCCAGAGGGGCCCACAGGAGGCCGGGGAACCTGACTCCTCTCCTGAGACATGCACCTGCTCCTGCTCCTGGAACAGGCTGAGGAGGCAGCTGGATGTTGTCCAGGACTTGGCCAGTTTACTGGGCAGCCCGTGTGCTCCCTGGCCCGCAGACACCACTTCAGTGCCTCTGGATACAGTTTACTCCCCCCAAGGAGAGGGCCACCCATGCTGGGCAGGGTGGCAGTGTAGGCAGCTGGCAGAGTCAGCTCAGACAGGCAGGATGTTTGGACAGGCCAGGGTGGCCATCGGCTATCAGAGAGGGGCCCGAGGAGCAGTGTTCTGGAAGTATCCTTCTCCGTTTCCCTCACAGTGAAGTCCTTTAAAAGCCTATGTGACAAGGACCCCCTGCCCCACCGGCTCTCTGACTTGTCTTCAGCTCCTGTCTCCCCACCTCACTAAACTCCACCCACATCAGCCAATTTGCTGGCCCTAAAATGTTCCATGAACACTCTTCCTTCCTGGAATAAGCTTCTTCTGTTCCAGAGAAATGCAGGAATCACTGTCTCTATCTTCAAGGCTGTTTTGTAGAAATGAAAAGTTGTGTGGGATCAAGGGTAGTTGGTGTCTCTGCCGAATAGTTGTACGGAAATGCAAGATGTTATGCAGAACTATCTCAACAGACACACACCCATTTCTAACAGCTAAATTCTCCTGATATCATTCACAGTCTCATTCTCCATGAGACTAACGACTCAAGAATTTACCTCACTTATTGACATTTGTTGATGAAACCATGCCTTTCTAAAGAATGTTCAATAAAGTTTTGCTGAATGACCAGTGAACGAACTCAAAATATGTAAGGATTCATCAAAATGCTAAGCAGGGGCAGAGTAATGAGTAAAATGAGTAAATGAGTAAAATGTGCTGCTTTACAGGAAGCAAAATACAATACCTGATTCTTTTAAATCATTCTTTTAGCTTACCAAGATACGTATGCTAAGTTTCAAAAGAAGTATACAACCTATCAATTAAAGTTTATTTGTCTTTGTAAGTAAACAAATGCACATATTTATCTAGGAAAATCACAAAGTAAATGTACCAAAGGCAAGTATTTTTAATGGGTAAACACAACTGATCTTTATTTTCTATCTGGTCCCTTCTATTTTCCAAATTTTCTATAATTTGGAGGTATTATTTTAATGATCAGAAACAAGAGTTCTTACTTGAAGTCTTTATTGTTTCATGAATTTTTTATTTTTTAAAAAAGAAAGGCAAGCTTTCCAAAGTTCAGACATGCTGGGGTCCAGTACCGGTGGATCCAGGGAATTCGAAGCGGGGACTGAGTCAGCATCTAGGAAAGAACTATTTAATTAGAGATATAAAGAGAGATTAGGAAAGAATCGTGTAGTAGGAAAATTAGTGGAGAAAAGAGGCTGAATACCTTGGTTTACGCAGAGAACCAATAAAACTCCGAGACAAGAGTTTGCACCACTTACGTAGGCCACAGGCGTCTTCCCAATCTCCCAAAGGAGTGGAGGCACAAAGTGCCTCCCCGTTCAGATCTTAGAAGCCCAGGCAAAATTAGTAGGCTTGGCGAGCCTTCACACTCCAGATGGGAATTCAGCCAGAAAAGAAGAGAACGAGAAAAGACCACACGGGGGAAACCAGTCTTTCCAGGAACTGGTCCATTTCTTTATTTTCCAGATCCACTTTTATACTTTTAGTTGTACATAGAGATAAATGTAAGAAACAGAGTCACGCAGGGTCAGCTGCTCCGACCCTTATCTAAAGACAGTGTTCTCAGCATATCTGTGTTGTTACAAGGGTCTTACATTTGTTTACAATATCTTCTGGTCTGGAGACCGATTAACATTTTATGGCCCCACCTTTCTTTCTATTGATAAAGGTTAGTCGACCAGAAAACTTGTTTTCCCTTAAGATTACTTAGTCTTAAGACAGTGATAAAGTTACATTCTTACATAGCAAGGACACAATGATTTATAACAAAGAAAGAGGAGTACAATGATCTATAACAAAGAGAAAATTCATTAACTCAAAAGTCTAGTATTGCTAACATCAAAACTACTATGTTTCTTTTTCTACATTTCAATTACATTGATTAACATACTCCCAGGTGCCTAAGGATATGGAGGCCTGGCAGTAATCATTAACTCAGTAATGAAACACTTCACCAACATGATTTTTATCTTTAGAAAAACCCTATGCTAACTAAGACTTTCAAAACACTCCAAACTCTCTGTGCTGTTTATGGTTGACAGATTGTAAACAATCATGTACATAGTAGCAAGAGTGTGGATAATCCTGTCACACAAGCTAGTCTGCCAGCAGAGAGGTTTGACCTGAGACACTCCTTTTATATGCGGGAGACTATTATCTGGAGCTCTAAGTTAATTTTCCAGAGAAAGGTGGTCGGGGATAACCCCTGTTAATGTCAGAAGAGTGTAGTATAACAGACAGATTTTGGTTTCAGGGATAGATGCTTGAGAATCTCCAGGGGGACCCCTGAGGCTTGATCATGCCTTTGCGTATTGTCAGGCCAACTTCCTCATGACCTTTGCCATGGACAGGATTCCTCACGCTGGCTCCCAGCACAGACACTTCATTTAAGTACCTCCACCAAGTACAAAAATCTTCACCACCCTAGATGCAAGAAATTCTCGAAGAATCTCAGTGAGAGTTGAGAGTCAATATTCTTCAGAGAATGGATACTCAGGGTGACCAACACCACTGAAAGAGAAGGAGGAGGATTCATTTATTAAATCAGTCATGTTGTCATAGAGCATTACTCTATGATGCGGTTAGGATGGGCTAAAACTCCAAATCTACAAACACGTCCCTCCTTCTCCCCCAACAAGCACACATGCAGGTGTCTGCTCCATGTGCACATGGCACCTGCACATCCAGTCCCAACATCCACATGTGACATTCACTCCACAGTGACAGGTAGTTTGACTCGTTACAATTTATAAGAGACCACAAGATCAGGCAGTAACTGTAGCAATCATTTCAGACACAGGTGAAACTTCTGCCCCTAGATGATGAAAAGGTGCACAGTGAACAAATTAGTTGCCCTTTTCCATACACCCATGGTGTATGGGTAAGCAAATGACCACTCCAAAAATGCAGAGTGCCTGGAACTTGTCATCTACTGAAGAGCTGCCACAAGCACCTGAATAATCACACAGCTCAAAGTGGGAATGTTCATTTCTTAATTTATAGTGTATTAAAACAATTGTATTAGTATTACTGCTGCTTTCCTTTTTTTTGGCCTTTTTACTTTTCTTTCTGAATTTGTCCTTTTCAGTTCATTAAAAAGTGCACTCTGAGCAATTCCAAGTGCCAGGAGCTGTGCTGTTGACCCAAGCCCACAAAGAGGAGTAAGTCTAGGCATTCACAGCCTATGAAGAAGAACATAGAATTATACTTAAGAGCCCCTAAGTACAGAAAAATAACCTTCCACATTTTTTCTTTTAACATGGCTTTTCTCAGAAGCATGATACAGCTTTACAAGCAATAGGGAGAGTTTTGAGATCCTTCGTTGGAAACAAAAGCTTCATTTTACCAATAATTTGTATTCCCTTCTCTCTAAACTCCCTTCCAGCTTCTCCCTGTTTGACCAGTCATCAGTCTCTTCCGTCCTGACATCCTCCTGCAGTAATTAGGCAGCTGGAATCCCATGTTAGTGACTAAGTCAAAGTACAGGAGGTAGGGACTCCACAATGGATGGATCACTGATGAGTAGATACAACACAGGTGTGAGTCTTTACTCAAGAAAGCAGAAGACCCAGATGATCTTACCTGGGTGTGTCCTGCTAAGGACACAGCAGTCACTCACTGGAGGGTCAGTTAAGCTCATGATCTACTGGTAATTCAGCTTTGTGAGATAACAAGGGTGAGGATGTGGGAGTTGTAACAGGGAAAAAAAGGCCAATGAAGAGATTAATTTGAAAGAAATGGATGATGGTTTGGAGAAAAAATGCCCATTAGGGAGAAAATCCACCAGACACTTAGGGGACACAGTGGAAGCAGGACCCCTGTGACTTCGTAGCACAGATGTACGTTGGATTTCATGGGCCCATCTTCACAAAAAATATCAGCAATACATTTTGTAATTTTGTTAGGTGTAATACGAATGCCTTCTTCCCAGGTGGCTCAGTGTTAAGGATCCACCTGCCAAGCAGGAGACCTGGGTTTGATCCCTAGGGTCACAAGATCCACTGGAGAAGGAAATGGCAATCCACTCCAGTATTATTGCCAAGGAAATCCCAAGAACAGAGGAGCCTATTGGGCTATAGCGCATGGGATGGTAGAGAGTCATACAGGACTTAGAGATTAAACAAAAACAACAAAACAAGAATGTAATGCATGATGGAGTCATTATCATATAGTTATTATTAATATAATTATTTTCCTGATGTAAAAAGGATTAAAGATGAAACATGTTCACAAGTCCTTGAATGAACACTGGGCTGCAGACACTGCCCTCTGTTTCCTGAGTCTCTCAGCCCTGAGAGGAGGTACACCAGGCACAGGGATCAAGGGCACAAAGTAGTGAATTCACTATGATGTGAACTCGGGATTTTATTGATGCGCTGTTCTGGGCTCCAATCACATTTTGGTTGGTCCGAGATGAAGCCCTAGGGGAAAGCTCTGGTGTGAGGTCTGCAGGAAGCCCCTGGTTTACTCCTATGCTGGAAATCAGGACTGTCTTCCAAGAATTAAGCTTTAAAAAGCTTAGTTCCCCTACTGAACTGCCTGCTACAGAAAATAACATATGTGTGAAACATGCAAGTCACTTACGGTAAAAATTCATAGTATCTCCTATTTCTGTTGAGGCCATCAATTGCTTTCATGTCTTCTGGACTCAGCTCAAAGTCAAACACCTGGAAGAAAGGAAAAAATCATGTTAAATCCCCCCAAGAACTGGCGTCCCCCTGGGGACTGGAGGACTTTCCCACTGGATGGAGACAAGAAGAGGGGACAGGGGAAGCCATGTCTGTCTTCAGCTTCCAGGTGAACAAGGCTGGGAGCCTCTGCTGAGTTCTCACCTCTCCTTCCCATACCTTCTCCTTCTCTGTCCATCTCACAAATGTTACAATGCATCAGTCCCCTATCTTTCTAAGTGAATCACTTGAAAAAACAAACAAATCAAAATCTTCTTTTACCAAGCACAGTGGTTGGACACTCCTGACTTGATACTGAACCTGAGCTAACATTAACTGATTAACTCTCACCAACATGCCCTAAGGGTGACAGCATTCAGCTGAAGCAGTGTCAGAAGGAGACTCCTCCATGAAAGCCTATTCAAGAATCTGATATCAAACATACTCATTACCTATAATTGAATCTAAAAAACTTTATGTATATGCCTTTGTGGAGAAAGCTATGAAAAGTGTTTTAGACATTAGAGAACACCTAAATAATTAAAAATTCATATCATAATTTTGACACAGAAAGCTCAGTTTTATCAAGAAATTCATCTTCTCCAAAGTGATTTAGTGTTTCAGTGCAACATGAACCAAAGACTTAAACACGTATTATTTTGTGGAATTCAATAAAGTGACACTAAGTTTGAAATTAGAAATAGCTAGTCAAGAGCAGTCAAGATAGCCTTAAAGAAGCAGAATATACCATTCTGAGAAGCAACACTTATTTTATACTTTTCTAACACAGTACAGAAAACTGAATAGTTAAATATAAGGGAGAGGCCAGAAATGTATTTACGAACATTTGATATATGACAGAGTTGGCAGTGAAAATCGGTGGAAAATGTGGACACTTAGATTTCCATTTAAATAAAAAATATATATAGGTAATCATTTTATATCATGTTACAAAATCAGTTCCAGGTGTATTTCAGAGCCAAATTTGAATGCAAACACAAAAACAATTTTTCAGGGGACTATAATTGACCCTTGACTTGGCCTGAACCATAACTTGCATTGGGCAGTGAAATTTGTCAGAAGAAATGGTGAGTTAGTTCTGAGTCTAGAAATGAAGAGGATTTTTTTCCTACTCCCTAGCTTAGGATCATAATTGGGAAATTAAAAGACACTTGCTCCTTGGAAGAAAAGCTATGACAAACCCTCTGCTGCTGCTATGTCGCTTCAATCATGTCCGACTCTGTGACCCCATAGATGGCAGCCCACCAGGCTCCACTGTCCCTGGGATTCTCCAGGCAAGAACACTGGAGTGGGTTGCCATTTCCTTCTCCAGTGCATGAAAGTGACAAGTGAAAGTGAAGTTGCTCAGCCATGTCTGATCTTAGCAACCCCATGGACTGCAGCCTACCAGGCTCCTCCGTCCATGTGATTTTCCAGGCAAGAGTACTGGAGTGGGGTGCCATTGCCTTCTCCGATGACAAACCTAGACAGCATATTAAACAGCAGAGACGTCACTTTTCTGACAAAGGTCCATCTAGTCAAAGCTATGGTTTTTCCAGTAGTCATGTATGGATGTGAGAGTTGGACTATAAAGAAAGCTGAGTGCCAAAGAACTGATGCTTTGAACTGCGGTGTTGGAAATGACTCTTGAGAGTCCCTTGGACTGCAAGGAGATAAAACCAGTCAATTGTAAAGGAAATAATTCCTGAACATTCTTTGGAAGGACTGATGCTGCAGCTAAAACTCCAATACTTTGGCCACCCAATGCAAAGAGCTGACTCATTGGATAAGACCCTGATGCTGGGAAAGATTGAAGGCAGGAGGACAAGGGGAGGACAGAGGATGAGATGGTTGGATGGCATCACCAACTCGATGGACATGAATTTGAGTAAACTCCAGGAGTTGGCAGTGGACAGGGAAGCCTGGCATGCTGCGGTGCATGGGGTTGCAAAGAGTCAGACATGACTGAGTAACGAAACTGACTGACTGGCTTGGGATCATAGGGCTGTGCTGAGATAGTTGTCACAGTCTCAGTTCAGTTCAGTCACTCAGTCATGTCTGACTATTTGCGACCCCATGAATTGCAGCACGCCAGGCCTCCCTGTCCATCACCAGCTCCTGGAGTTCACTCAAACTCACATCCATCAAGTCGGTGATGCCATCCAGCCATCTCATCTTCTGTCGTCCCCTTCTCCTCCTGCCCCAATCCCTCCCAGCATCAGAGTTTTTCCCAATGAGTCAACTCTTCGTATCAGGTAGCCAAAGTATTGGAGTTTCAGCTTTAGCATCAGTCCTTCCAATGAACACCCAGGACTGATCTCCTTTAGAATAGACTGGTTGGATCTCCTTGTAGTCCAAGGGATTCTCTCTTACATAAATCACAGCAGGATCCTCTATGACCCACCTCCCAGAATATTGGAAATAAAAGCAAAAATAAATGAATGGGACCTAATTAAAATTAACAAAGGAAACTATAAGCAAGGTGAAAAGACAGCCTTCAGAATGGGAGAAAATAATAGCAAATGAAGCAACTGACAAAGAACTAATCTCAAAAATAAACAAGCAAATCCTGCAGCTCAATTCCAGAAAAATGAACGACCCAATCAAAAAATGGGCCAAAGAACTAAACAGACATTTCTCCAAAGACAGACAGATGGCTAACAAACACATAGAATGATGCTCAACATCACTCATTATCAGAGTGCAAATCAAAACCACAATGAGGTACCATTTCATGCCAGTCAGAATGGCTGCTATCCAAAAGTCTACAAACCACATAGGCTGGAGAAGGTGTGGAAAAAAGGGACTCCTCATACACTGTTGGTGGGAATGAAAACTAGTACAGCCACTATGGAGAACAGTGTGGAGATTCTTTAAAAAAACAAACAGAACTGCCATATGACCCAGCAATCCCACTGCTGGGCATACACACCAAGGAAACCAGAACTGAAATAGACATGTGTACCCCAATGTTCACTGAAGCACAGTTTACAATAGCTAGGACATAGAAGCAACCTAGATGTCCATCAGCAGAGAATAGATAAGAAAGCTGTGGTACATATACACAATGGAATATTACTCAGCCATTAAAAAGAATGCATTTGAATCATTTACAATGAGGTGGGTGAAACTAGAGCCTATTATACACACTGAAGTAAACCATAAAGAAAAACACCAATACAGTATACTAATGCATATATATGGAATTTAGATAGATGGTAATGATGACTGTATATGTGAGAGTGCAAAAGTGACACAGATGTAAAGAACAGTCTTTGGGACTCTGTGGGAGAATGTGAGGACGGGATGATTTGAGAGAATAGCATTGAAACATGTATATTATCATAAGTGAAATCAATCGCCAGTCCAGGTTCAATGCATGAGACAGGGTGCTCGGGGCTGGTGCACTGGGGTGACCCTGAGGGATGGGATGGGGAGAGATGTGGGAGGGGGGTTTAGGATGGGGAACACATGTACACCCATGGCTGATTCATGTCAATGTATGGCAAAAACCACCACAGTATTGTAAAGTAATTAGCCTCCAATTAAAATAAATTAATTAATTTAATTTTAAAAAGGAGGTTAAAGATCACTGCCATAAATGTGTGCCCCAAAATTCACATCTTGATGGTGTTAGAAAAGGAGTTTTTGAGAGGTGATTAGGACATGATTGTGGAGCCCTCATGAATGAGATTTTTTCAATATCATATAATATAAGAGACTTGGGACAGCTCTGTGGCCCCCTCCACCATGTTAAGGTACAAGGAGAAGCCTGTGACCTGGAGGAGGGCCCTCACTTGACCACACGGGCACCCTGACCTCAGACCTCCAGCTTCAGAACTGTGAGAAACAAATTTCACTTTTTTCTCAGTCACTCAGGCTGTAGTATTTTGTTAAAACACACAAAAAGTTCTAAAAAAATCACATAATGCAATTTCATCAATTGAGAACAAAGACAATAAGATATCATTTGTACAATGTGACAGAATAAATTGGAGACATAGCACTGGAGTTAAAAATCTCTGTTTTCTGTCCAACCATAACCCCCTCCAGCCATGCTAACTCTCCTGTTGTCACATCAGGTGGAGAAAACCACCAGGAATACACACAAGCCTTTCATGCATGGGAAAGAGCAGGTAACTCATTTTGACTCAAGGAAAGTCTTGAGAGATGGACACAGAATGCCCCTCATGAAGGATATTGCCTAGAAGCCCTCTGCCCATGGCCCTACTCATCATCACCTGTATGTTCTCTTTGACCCGCTTCTTGTTGAAACTCTTGGTCAGAACCACAACCCCACGTTGTATCTGGTAGCGAAGGGCAACTAGAGCTGGGGTTTGCTTGTGCTTTTGGGCAATGGCAGAAAGAACTGGGTCCTCCAAGAGAACGGGGTGGTTCAGGTTCACCCTGGAAGGAAATTCAGAATTGATGAGGAGCTGAGACAAATGAGCTCATTTGTCTTCTCATTTGTCTCAGCTTCTCAAACAGACCAAGAAGGTCCACTGTAGACAGGGCTTCTCAAAGTGTGGTCCATGGACCAACAGCATCAGCATCACTTGGGATCTTGTAAGAAATACAAATTCCATGCCTTAGCTGAAGACAAACTGAATCAGGACCTCAACTGTGTAACCTCCCATTCTGTGTTTACAGGGCTCTGCAGGTGATTCAGATGCATTATTGAGTTGAGACCAGGACTGCCAAACTCACGGATTTTTCTTTAAATCTGAGAGGTTGTTTTTCTTCTATTATCAAGAGCATGAATAGAGAAACAGAAGAAGAAAAAAAAAAAACAGGGATCATTTTTAAATTTCACTTTTCTAAGGTACTAATTGAGAAGTCTCAAAATAAGAGACATTTATTTCATCATTATTCTACTATAGATGTTTACAAACATGGTTCATTGAAATTTTTTCTAACATGATTGATCTATGAGATACATATTATTATCCTAATTTTAGACATAAGGTAAGAGGCTTGGAACATCTGTTTTTAGAAATGTTTTCCTTGGTTAATAAATAAGTAAATCATGACATAATGCTGTGTCTCTGGTCTCAACTGGGGGACTATATGTAGATTTTAATGCAGACATTTATTACTGATGAGTCGACAAGCTAATTTAATGTGGAAAAACAGCCTGGGTGATGGGATGATAAAAGAGAAGAATTCATTCCATCCCTTCCCTCTCTCCCCGCCCCCGCCTATGAGAGCTATCTGAGCACTGTACAATGTAAACTATTTCATCAAAAATTGAATTTCAGGGGAAATTCCAGTTGTCTTCAATAGGATTCAGTACCATTCTTTTACACGTTGGGATCCCAGAGCACCAAAGGCAACAAGAACGATACCATGTGACTTGCAGAAATCCAACAGTTTGCTCTGATTGAGATAAGGGTGACATTCCACCTGTAGAATGCCCAAAGAGAAGAGTGTCAGATTATATGCAAAGGTAATAGTAACAGGACAGAGAAAGGTTAAATGGTTAAAAAAAATGCTGAGGGAAAAACTGTAACATTAACTGAAAAATTGAAATATCAACAGCAAGAGTGAAATAGAGAAAAGTGTGTTTATATAGTTAATTTTATGATGGAAATGGATGGGAGAACAAGCCCAAGATTGAGTAATCAAAATATGGGCTCTACATCTGAGTAAATGTTTCAGAGTAAATATTTTATCTACTGTTAGTATTACCATGAACCTTTAATTTCACCCTCTAACCTAGACAGTTTTCATCATCCCCAGCACATTTTTTTGTAATGTGCTCCCTGTTGAAGGCCCATACAGGATGAGAACCTCAAGACTAGGGATTTGGCCATCAAAACTCCACACAATTTCTTAAGCCAGTCCTACATGATTTGTCTTGTTTATTTACTTCCCACTCCATTTTTTCATGGTTTTCCTTCCTATACATGGTTTGCTACAAGGCAGTTTTCCATCCAATTCCTGGTCACAATTTTATCTCAGAAAAATGCCTCTGGGTTCTACCCATAGTTTACCTAGAAGCTTTCCCCACCTTTTCCACCCAAATTTATCAGACAAGAATACCATTCTGGGTTCTATTCACACTATCCAGACAGAGGCTCTGCACTCTAGAATCTTCTGTCCACAAAGGTCGGATGAACAGGAGGGGAGGAAAGACAGATAGGCTCCAGTGCAAGAAGGAGGTTGTGAAGAGCAGGAGGGAGAGGAGCCAAGCTGCTCACCTGGTTGCAGACGGGCTTGTACTTGAGCCCCGGCTTGTTCAGGATCTTCTCCAGCTGCTTGTGGTTGAAGTTGGACACCCCGATGGACTTGGTCAGCCCTGCGTCCTTACACTTCTCCAGGGCCTGGGAGGGAGGGGTGGTGAACAATTACATGCAATGATAGAGCAAGAATAAATGCTGAGAAACATCAGTAATCACTGTCATCCATCAAGAATTAGCATTGATTATCAAGAAGAAAAAAGTGGGAAAAGTCATGACACAGGAAGAATTACTGTCTCCTCCTTAGAAAAAAACCCTGGAGAAGACATATCACATGGAAGGAAAGATACCTGTCTGCACTGTCCCATATTCTCCTCCCTTGTTCTTCTCTGTGAACTTTTCAGCAACAGTTTTCTCCCCACAACCTCAACATCACAACCCTTAGATTCATGAACTGCTGAGTCTGATGGGCCACAGCCCATTCTCACAGGTGGAAGAAATGAAGGAGGTTCCCCCTCTCCTGGCTCCTCCCCTGGTTCTCTCCTCCCTGGACTCACCTCCCATGTAAGACAGAGATCCACTGAGTCAAATATCAGTTTTCCATTTTCATCTTTTGGAAATAATTCCTCCCCTGGCTGGAACAGAAGCAGGTGTTTTAGAGATGTTACAAAATAATTTCCCAACGCTTGTCCAGGGTGAAAGGCATCAGGAATTAAACATCCATGAGATAGGTTTAAACTTTCTAGATGCTAATATCTGCAAAGTGATTTGTTTGTGGAGTTGTAAGCAGTGTCTTTAGGATGGAGGCTTATTCTAATCTCTTATACTTAATATATGTCGGAAGAAATACAATTTTTCTAGGTCCTAAAAGTGACTCACAGTGATTTCTGTGAATTTTGTCTGTTCCTTGTACTTGTCTATTTTGAACTGCCTCTCTTGATATAGAACTGGTAGTAAGTTATATGGGCTTTATTTCCAGCATAAATATTGCAATGACTTTCTTTTCCCTCTGAGGATCAGATGCCATAGGGCAGGCATATGAATCAGCAAGGCTCAAGTTAGGTGGATATGGAATGTGGAAGATCCAGACAAGCTCTCAAATTCATGACCATGAGCCTTGAACAGCCCCAAGGCCATATTTGCCACCAATGGAAAATGTTCAGTAAACATACAGCATACCATGAGCAAAGCCATGATAAGGGATAGAAATTAGGAGACATTTCTGAAGAGTACTGAAACTCTTAAAATATGTCTGTGACTGGGACTTGCCATCCACATAGTCCACTAAGTGATTTTGCATCAGAAGACTTGAGTTGATTTCTACAACTTGAAATCAAGAATTCTAAGTAAACTGTTCTTATTGGCTAACTGCAATTTACAAACATCATCCTGAAGACAGGCAAGAGTGTAGGCAAGGTCTTCCAAGTCCCTATAAAGGTATGAGGTTTAGACGCACCCAGAGGGAGCACTACCAAATCTGCTCAACTTAAAAGGATGAAAGACAAGATAAACTCATCATGTTCAATGTAAGGCAGTGTCATGCTCACCACGGCTGCACCAAACTCTTGGTTCATGAAATCCCCAGAGACTCAGGAGTCATAACCAGGACTGTGTGCAGAACTGGCTTATTTCTCAAGCTCTTCAGGCAGAAAAACTCAGATTATTTAATACCTTTCCCTGGGAGTCTTGTAAGGGATTCAAAGAAACTCAGTAAAAAGATGATCACAAAAGATTATTTGGGGGATTCTACTCTAGTGTAATCATCCCTTCAATCTACTAAGACAAATCTTTATCCAACCATCCAAGCAAGTTGATGCACATTCTAACACAAGATACAAAATGATGTGAGCACAGAAAGTTCTAACCTTCAGAGCCACTGGAATATGAATAATATAGAGATCAACATAGTCCAGTTGAAGATTTTTCAGTGATTTTTCCAAGGCTGGTCGGACCAACTCTGGTCGAAGGGAAGTTAACCAAAGCTGCAGAGGTTAAAGAATGAAAGTTGTATTAATAACACTTTAGGTAACTTTTTTTCCTGACCACTTGACTTGTGGGATATTACTACCTTGACCAAGGATACATCTGGGCTCATGGCATTAAAGCACCAACTCTCAACCACTGAACCATGAGGGAACTCTAATACGTCAGGAATGTATGTAAGAATAGTTCACCAAACAATTATTCACCGAAAAATGATCCTATTATATAACTGTCACCTGGGCAAAATCACTTGCACACATCTATACACACTCAACACACAGCACCTTTGAGGTGTAGAATATGTCTTCTCTCTTCACAGTGCCATCTGCAATCTTGCTTCGAATGGCCTGGCCAACTTGCTCTTCATTTTGGTAAGCATGAGCACAGTCAATATGGCGGAACCCAACCTCGATAGCGAATTTGGTGATTTCCAGAGCTTCCCTCTTAGCAGCCTACATAAGCAATAACGTAGAAGTTTAATATCTGCATGATCAAGAGATTGCTAAGGCACAAGATTGATCTTCCTAAGAATCAACATTTCTTTGTGTTTATGGTTCATTCTGCAAGTGTTGTAATGAATTCATGATAGTTTCTCTGAATGTTCCTGGCCAGAGATTAAATGGGTATCAAGGAACACTTCAATCCCAGATGGCCATTGGTTGATCACAGGCCTCAGAGGACCCCAAGACAACCTCCAGGTTCAGTGGTTTGCTGGAAGACCCAAAGAACTCAGCATAAAGTTGTAGTAATGGAGAAGATTTATACTGTGAAATGTTTGAGGAAAATCAACAAAGGTGTAAAATCCCTGGTAAGAGCATCAAGAATCATGTGAAAGCTTCTAAGACTTCTGTCTACCAATGAAGCCACACAGAATACAAATAAAAAGGATATATATTGAATAAAGTGATGTTTTCATATAAGTATACATTGCTAATGATTACCACAATCAACCTAGGCAACAGATCCATCACCTCACATACTTAAATTTACAGCATGTTTGTAAGAAAATTTAAGGTCTAGTTTCTACAAAATCTCAAGATATAGCCCATTGTCTTTAATTATAATCACCGTGCTATACATCAAGTGTTCAGACTTATTCATTTTAGTACTGAAAGTCTGTACTATTGACCAACATCTTTTCATTTTTCCTAGACTTGTCCCCAGCTTCTGGTCATAATACCCTACTCTTTCTCCTATGAGTTCCACTGTTTTAGATTCCACCTATAAGGAGATCATACAGTAACTGTCTGTTTATGGCTTATTACACTTAGCTTAAAGTTAGTTCATCTGTGTGGTTTGAAATGATGGGATTAATTTCATTTTTAATATTGAATAATATTCCATTTCTTTTTATGTGATTCAGACTCGTTCCTGTTTCAAGGAAGTAGATAGTTGGTGTAGCTTCTCTCTGTTAGAGTTAGTCCTGGATTTTCTTAAATGCTCAGCCATTTGTGTGTTTACCAGGGAATGAACCCAATGAGCTTCAGTAACAGCCTGGACTCTTCCCTCCCCTCACCCCAATTTGTACTACAAAGTACTGTCTTCTGTCTCCAAAATGCACCTAATTACTTCCATCGGTTTTATAGATGAAAAACATGAGGCTCAACGTTTAAGGACCAGTCCATTGTCACAACTACATACTATAAACACAAGATGGATAGCAAATTTTCTGGCTTACAGCATAGACTTGTCCACTAGCTCCTCTTTTATACCCCAGCACTGAAAAACATATTTAAATAAAAGCACATTACAAAACACAAAGATACATTACAAAACCTGGCCTGTAAGATTGCATATTATCACCTCAAATGATACTATAGTTTCCATCAGAAGTTCCCAAGCAGAAACAGAAGCACAGGGCAAAACACAGCTGAAGTGTTTCTGCCCTGGCACCTACCAGGCAGCCCACAGTAGAAAAACAATTTTCTCCCATTATTTTTCAGTCACCTCATCTTCAGGACCTTCCACCTAAAACATTTTCTGCATCATATCTTTTTGGAAGGAGGAAAGAGTTCTTGAAATAATAAAATCTACAGAGAAACCCCACCATTGCAATCACACTTAAAGCAAAGCAGCTGACAGTAAGTGTTCTCCACAGCCAAGTCTCACCTCTTCTGCCAAGCTGGGAAAGAGATGGAAATTGGAAGGAAACCCAGAGTAATCTGCAGGTGAGCACAGCTTCAGACCCTGATGCAGAGTGGAGATTGGATGCTCTTTCTCCTTTCACGGGGCATGGTTCTAACCTGGTTAGTGGAACCACGTCACCCTCCCAGAGTCACACAGGAGCTCAGTGCTTGACAACCCAAGTCCCTTTCGCTCATGTCACATCCACTACTATTTATATCTCAACCCCAAACCACTACTGTTACCTCTGGAGGTGCGTAGGTTCCAAATCCCAGGACAGGAATGAAGTGGCCATCATTAAGCTTCACCTTCTGGCTTTTGGGATCCATTGCCTGCTGTTCCTCTGAGTAAGCAGATTGATTTTTTCTTCTGCCTTCAGAGGTTAGAAATAACAGGAAGGTAACACCCCAGCTGCACTGTCCATTGTTAGCAGATGCATTGCAGGAGAAGTGTGATTAACCTAATGCCCATGGAGTCAGAGAGTTAACTTGTTTGATTTTTTTTATCAGTATAACCTAAAGTTTTATATAAAGTGAGATTGGCTGAGCAATTAATGACCATTAGTTAAACTAGAAATTTCCACACTCCAGTTTTTTATATTTTCTATTATAGGCCCAATCTCAATCAAACATAAACTGAGACAATTGTCTTACAGTACAAACAGCACACATACACACATCACAAAATGTAAAGTGATAACAGCATTTTTGAAAATGTTATCCCTTAATAAAGAATCAAAACTTCAAGTGAAAGTAAATTTTCCTTTTTACATTTCCCACCAGCAAAATTATTTTGCTTTACAGACCTGACTGTGGTGAAATCCTGAACAGGATACCTAAACCAGACATTTTGGAAAAGTATTTATTAGAGGTTAATTATTAATAGCTTTAGGATACCATGTGCAGTGTGCAAAGAGAACGTTGTACTTAGTTATATAACTTTTACAGTATGCTTGCTTTCCAGGTGGCCCTAGTGGTAAAGAACCTGCCTGCCAATGCAGGAGATGTACAGTGTCGATCACTGGGTTCAATCCCTGGGTTGGGAAGATCCCCTGAAGGAGGGCATGGCAACCCACTCCAGTATTCTTGCCTGGGGAATCCCATGAACATAGGAGTCTGGCGGGCTGCAGTCCATGGGGTTGCAAAGAGTTGGATGGGATTAAAACAGTTTAGCACACACCCAGAGTACTTTCATAATGTATCTGGTACATACTTTACATAATTTACTAACTTGTTGAACATGATTCATAAAAGAAAACGCAAGAAACTACATGTATGTTAGTCGCTCAATTGTGTCCGACTCTTTGCGACCCATGGGGTGTAGCCCACCAGGCTCCTCCAGCCATGGGATTTTCCAGGTAAAAATTCTGGAGTAGTTTGCTATTTCCTTCACCAGGGGATCTTCCTGACCCAGGGATCAAACCCGAGTCTCCTGCATAAGCTACATAAATTATAACAAATTTGGAAAGAGTAAGGGAAATTGTGATGCACTGATATGTGGGGGTGAGGTGAAGTTAAATAAAATTTAACATATATAGTGATGTCAGCAAAATGGTGAAGTAAGATGACTGAATTCTCCCTTGGAAAGGCTAGAAAAGAAAGAGAAAGCGGCTGAAAAACCTCATAAGATCTCTGGAAAACACTCAAAGATCTACAGCAACAAAGTGAACACACAATTAGGAAAAATCCAGAACAGAATGGTAGGAAATTTCATCGTGTATTACTCACCTGTACCCTCCTCCTCCCTGGGACAGTGCACTCTTGATCAGCCCCCAGTTGCTTCCCTCAATCCAGAGTGATCAAAGAAAACCAACTGTGCAATGTTCCAACCAACTTGGGGGCTGCCTGGAGACTGGTGCCTGTTCCAATTAACTCTAAGCTTAAACCGAAGAGCAGCTGGAATGGCTATTGCAGCTCGAGGGGAACTATATATATATATATATATATACATACATACACACAGAGCCAAGGACAAAGGAATAAGGGTGGAGCCATAGACTAGACCATGTATTGATAAAACCCTGAGTAGAACTGGGGTGTGGATTTGGGAGCCATAAGGCATTCAAAAACAGTCATAAATTCACTGGACTCAGAAAGCCACCCATGGGCCAGGCAAGACGCTGACTCAGAAATGAACTGAGTCACCCTTAGCTTTCCTGTTGGGGTGAAAGAAGGACAAGGAGAATGCCAGGCAAACTAGTGAAAGCCAGTCAGGACAGGGAACAAGATCTACCAAGAGTGAGTATTTGCCTGCTGTTTCAGGTAGCCAATTATGAACACACACAAACACACACACACACACACACACACACACACACACACACACAGGAACACACACATATCTGGACGGGGCAGGGAGGCCAGACAGGCCCGAGGAGCAGGATCTGGGGCTCTGACAGTGTGCCAGGGCTGCAACACAGGCACGGCCACCCACCTCAGGAGCTGCTCCAGCATGCCTCCCTCCAGCTTGCCACCCTCTGGGGCAAAGGTGCCAGAGTGGGGGAGCGGGGTGCACACTTACAAGAGGTGGAACCAGTCTGGACACAACCCTTAGAGTTCTGCTCCAGCATCTTGGGACCCGCCTGGCCCAGTAGGGTGGGGACAGCCACTGAGCACAGGAGAAGCCTTTGCTCACACTGGGCTCTGGCTCTAGTCTTCCCCTCCCCGTCCCACAGAGGTGACAGTTGCCAGCACTCCCTGGGAAGGGGTGACCCTGCCCACCTCAGCTCCAGCTCTGCCCCAAAGCCTCTGGGCACACAGACTGCACAGGGACACAGCCACACAAGGACAGCCCAAAAAAACCAGGACAGGTAACTTTTTCACCTAATTTCATAGAGACAGAGGACGTTAAACAAAATGAGAAGACAGAGAAATCTGTTTCAAATGAAACAATGAAAAAAAAAAAACCTGAAAAAATCTGCTAATAAGATAGATATTAATAATTTACCAGAATTCAGAATTTAGAATGTTATTCTAACTAGGGAATAGAACATACTAACATTCACATGATAGGGGTTCCAGAAAGAGAAGGAAAAGGGGCAGAAAATGTATCTGATGAAAATATGGCTAAAATTTTCTGAACCTGGGACTTCCCTTGTGGTCCAGTGGTGAGGATTCTGTGCTTCCACTGCAGGGGGCACAAGTTCTGAAACTGGTCGGGGAACTACTTAGCAAAGGTGATTAAAACCATAAGATGGGGATGTTCCTGGATTACCTGGTCACCCTGGTGTAATCACAAAGTCCTTATACGTGGGACCTGGGAGGGTTGTAGTCAAAGAGAAGGTGGGAAGATAGGAGCATTAGATAAGAGACTTGAAGACACTATGTGCTGTCTCTGAGTGTCAGAAGAGTCTACAAGACCAAGAACGGAGTGTTTTGCTGTTCAGTCCCTCAGTGGTGTCCAGCTCTACCACAGCATGGACTGCAGCACGCCAGACACTTCTGCCCTTCACTGTCTCCCAGAGTTTGCTCAAACTCATGTCCAGCGAGTTGGTGATACCATCTAAACACCTCATCCTCCATCACCGTCTTCTCCTCTTTTTCTTAATCATTCCCCACATCACAGTTTATTCCAATGAGTTGCCTCCTCTGGTCAGATGACCAAAGTATTGGAGCTTCAGCTTCAGCATTAGTCCTTCCAATGAATATTCAGTGTTGATTTCCTTTAGGATTGACTGGTTTGATCCCCTTGCTGACCAAGGAATTCTCAAGAGCCTTCTCTGGCACCACAGTTTGAAAACATCAATTCTTCCACACTCAGCCTTCTTTATGGTCCAACTCTCACATCCGTACATGACTACCAGAAAAACCAGAGCTTTGACTGTACAGAACTGTGTCAGAAAAATGATATCTCTCCTTTTTAATATGCTGCCCAGGTTTGTCATAGTTTTTCTTCCAAGGAGCTTTTAATTTTATGGCTAAGATCAGCGTCCTCAGTGATTTTGGAGCCCAAGAAAATAAAATCTGTCATTGTTTCCATTGTTTCCCCATCTATTTGCCGTGAAGTGATGGGACCAGATGCCATGATCTTAGTTTTTTGAATGTTGAGTTTCATGTTGGCTTTTTCACTCTCCTATTTCAACTTATCAAAAGGCTCTTTAGTTCCTCTTCCCTTTCTGCCATAAGGGTGGCATCATCTGCATACATGCTGCTGCTGCTGCTGCTAAGTCACTTCAGTTGTGTCCAACTCTGCACGACCCCATAGATGGCAGCCCACCAGGCTCCCCCATCCCTCGGATTCTCCAGGCAAGAACACTGGAGTGGGTTGCCATTTCCTTCTCCAATGCATGAAAGTGAAAAGTGAAAGTGAAGTCTCTCAGTCGTGTCCAACTCTTAGCAACCCCATGGATCGCAGGGACTCCAGGTTCCTCTGTCCATGGGATTTTCCAAGCAAGTGCATACATGTGGTTATTGATATTTCTCCCCAAATCTTGTTTCCAGCTTGTGATTCATCCAGCTTGGCATTTTGTAGGATGTACTCTGCATGTAATATAGATTGGCATGGTGACAACATATAACCTTGATGTGCCTCTTTCCCAATTTTGAACCACTCTGTCATTCCATATCCAATTCTAACTGTTGCTTCTTGGCCTGCATACAGGTTTCTCAGGAGGCAGGTAAGGTGGTCTGGTATTGCCAACTCTTTAAGATATATCCACAATTTGTTGTGATCCATACTGTCAAAGGTATGAGCCTAGTAAATAAAGCAGAAAAAGATGTTTTTCAGGAATTCTTTTGCATTTTCTGTGATCAAATTGATGTTGGCAATTTGATCTCTGGTTCCTCTACCTTTTCCAAATCCAACTTGTATATCTGCTATTGAAGATTAACTAGAAGGATTTTTAGCGTTACCTTGGTAGCCTGTGAGACGAGCACAATTATGTGGCAGTTTGAATATTATTTGGCACTGCCCTTCTTTGGGATTAGAAAGAAAACTGACCTTGTCCACTGCTGAGTTTTCCAAATTAGCTGCCATATTGAGTGCAACACTTTAACAACATCATCCCTTAGCATTTGAAATAACTCAGGTGGAAATCTTTCACCTCCAATAACTTTGTTCATAGTAATATTTCCTAAGGCCCACTTGACTTCACACTCCAGGATGTCTGGCGCTAGGTGAGTGAACATACCACCCTGGTTATACAGGTCATTAAAACGTTTTTTGTACAATTTTTCTGTGTATTCTTGCCACTTTTTTCTTAATCTCCTCTGCTTATGTTAGATTTTTTTTTAACTTTACAATATTGTATTGCTTCTGCCATACATCAGCATGAATCCACCATGGGTGTACACGTGTTCCCCATCCTGAACCCCCCTCCCACCTCCCTCCCCATACCATCCCTCTGGGTCATCCCAGTGCACCAGCCCCAAGCATCCTGTATCCTGCATGGAACCTGGACTGGCGATTCGTTTCTTATATGATATTGTACATGATTCAATGCCACTCTCCCAAATCATCCCACCCTCTCCCTCTCCCACAGAGTCCAAAAGCCTGTTCTATACATCTGTGTCTCTTTTTCTCTCTCGCAAACAGAGAAGTTATGACCAACCTAGATAACATATTCAAAAGCAGAGACATTACTTTGCCAACAAAAGTTCGTCTAGTCAAGGTTATGGTTTTTTCAGTGGTCATGTATGGATGTGAGAGTTGGACTGTGAAGAAGGCTGAGCACCAAAGAATTGATGCTTTTGAACTGTGGTGTTGGAGAAGACTCCTGAGAGTCCCTTGGACTGCAAGGAGATCCAACCAGTCCATTCTGAAGGAGATCAGCCCTGGGATTTCTTTGGAAGGAATGATGCTAAAGCTGAAACTCCAGTACTATGGCCACCTGATGCGAAAGGTTGACTCATTGGAAAAGACTCTGATGCTGGGAGGGATTGGGGGCAGGAGGAGAGGGGGATGACAGAGGATGAGATGGCTGGATGGCATCACGGACTCGATGGACATGAGTCTGAGTGAACTCCGGGAGTTGGTGATGGACAGGGAGGCCTGGTGTGCTGCGATTCATGGGGTCGCAAAGAGTCGGACACAACTGAGCGACTGAACTGAACTGAACTGATACAGGGTTATCGTTACCATCTTTCTAAATTCCATATATATGCATTAATATACTGTACTGGTGTTTTACTTTCTGGCTTACTTCACTCTGTATAATAGGCTCCAGTTTCATCCACCTTATTAGAACTGATTCAAATATATTATTTTTAATGGCTGAGTAATACTCCATTGTGTATATGTACCACAGCTTTCTTATCCATTCCTCTGCTGATGGACATTCAGGTTGCTTCCATGTCCTGGCTATTATAAACAGTGCTGCATTGGGGTACACATGTCTCTTTCAATTCTGGTTTCCTTGGTGTGTATGCCCAGCAGTGGGATTGCTGGGTCATAAGGCAGTTCACACTGTTCTCCATAGTGGCTGTACTAGTTTGCATTCCTACCAACAGTGTAAGAGGGTTCCCTTTTCTCCACACCCTCTCCAGCAATTATTGCTTGTAGACTTTTGGATCGCAGCCATTCTGACTGATGTGAAATGATACCTCATTGTGGTTTTGATTTGCATTTCTCTGATAATGAGTGATGTTGAGCATCTTTTCACGTGTCTGTTAGCCATCTGTATGTCTTCTTTGGAGAAATGCCTGTTTAGTTCTTTGGCCCATTTTTTGATTGGGTCGTTTATTTTTCTGGAATTGAGCTGCATAAGTTGCTTGTATATTTTTAGATTAGTTGTTTGTCAGTTGCTTCATTTGCTATTATTTTCTCCCATTCCGAAGGCTGTCTTTTCACCTTGCTTATAGTTTCCTTTGTTGTGCAGAAGCTTTTAAGTTTAATTAGGTCCATTCGTTTATTTTTGCTTTTATTTCCAATATTCTGGGAGGTGGGTCATAGAGGATCCTGCTGTGATTTATGTCGGAGAGTGTTTTGCCTATGTTCTCCTCTAGGAGTTTTATAGTTTCGGGTCTTACATTTAGATCTTTAATCCATTTTGAGTTTATTTTTGTGTATTGTGTTAGAAAGTATTCTAGTTTCATTCTTTTACAAGTGGTTGACCAGTTTTTGCAGCACCACTTGTTAAAGAGATTATCTTTTCTCCATTGTATAGTCTTGCTTCCTTTGTCAAAGATAAGGTGTCCATAGGTGTGTGGATTTATCTCTGGGCTTTCTATTTTGTTCCCTTGACCTATATTTCTGTCTTTGTGCCAGTACCATACAATGGCACCCCACTCCAGTACTCTTGCCTGGAAAATCCCATGGATGGAGGAGCCTGGTAGGCTGCAGTCCATGGGGTCGCTAAGAGTCAGACACAACTGAGCGACTTCACTTTCCCTTTTCACTTTCATGCATTGGAGAAGGAAATGGCAACCCACTCCAGTGTTCTTGCCTGGAGAATCCCAGGGACGGTGGAGCCTGGTGGGCTGCCATCTATGGGGTTGCACAGAGTCGGACACGACTGAAGCAATTTAGCAGCAGCAGCAGTAGCATACTATCTTGATGACTGTGGCTTTGTAGTATAGCCTAAAGTCAGGCAGGTTGATTCTTCCAGTTCCATTCTTATTTCTCAAGATTGCTTTGGCTATTAGAGGTTTTTTGTATTTCCATACAAATTGTGAAATTATTTGTTCTAGTTCTGTGAAGAATACCGTTGGTAGCTTGATAGGGATTGCATTGAATCTATAAATAGCTTTGGGTAGTATACTCATTTTCACTATATTGATTCTTCCGATCCATGAACATGGTATATTTCTCCATCTATTAGTGTCCTCTTTGATTTCTTTCACCAGTGTTTTATAGTTTTCTATATATAGGTCTTTAGTTTCTTTAGGTAGATATATTCCTAAGTATTTTATTCTTTTTGTTGCAATGGTGAATGGACTTGTTTCCTTAATTTCTCTTTCTATTTTCTCATTATTAGTGTATAGGAATGCAAGTGATTTCTGTGTGTTGATTTTGTGTCCTGCAACTTTACTATATTCATTGATTAGCTCTAGTAATTTTCTGGTGGAGTCTTTAGCGTTTTCTATGTAGAGGATCATGTCATCTGCAAACAGTGAGAATTTTACTTCTTTTCCAATCTGGATTCCTTTTATTTCTTTTTCTGCTCTGATTGCTGTGGCCAAAACTTCCAAAACCATGCTAAATAGTAATGGTGAAAGGGGGCACGCTTGTCTTGATCCTGACTTTAGGGGAAATGCTTTCAGTTTTTCACCATTGAGGATAATGTTTGCTGTGGGTTTGTCATATATAGCTTTTATTATGTTGAGGTATGTTCCTTCTATTCCTGCTTTCTGGAGAGTTTTTTTTTTTCTTTATCATAAATGGATGTTGAATTTTGTCAAAGGCTTTCTCTGCATCTACTGAGATAATCATATGGCTTTTGCTTTTCAATTTGTTAATGTGGTGTATTACATTGATTGATTTGTGGATATTGAAGAATCCTTGCATCCTTGGGATAAAGCCCACTTGGTCATGGTGTATGATCTTTTTAATGTGTTGTTAGATTCTGATTGCTAGAATTTTGTTGAGGATTTTTGCATCTATGTTCATCAGTGATATTGGTCTGTTACACTTCCAAACTTATTCTATGAGGCCACCATCACCTTAATACCAAAACCTGACAAAGATACCATGAAAAAAGAAATCTACAGGCCAATATCACTGATGAACATAGATGCAAAAATCCTTATGTTAGATCTTTACAGTTTCTGTCCTTTCTGTGGTCATCTTCACATGAAATGTTCCCTTGGTATCTCTAATTTTCTTGAAGAGATCTCTAGTCTTTCTCATTCTATAGTTTTAATCTATCTCTTTGCATTGTTCACTTATGAAGGTGTTCTTACCTCTCTTTGCTATTCTTCAGAACTCTGCATTCAGTTACCTATTTATTTCCTGTTCTCTTTTGCCTTTCACTTCTCTTCTTTCCTCAGGTATTTGTAAGGTCTTCTCAGACAACCATTTTGTCTTCTTGCATTTCTTTTTCTTGGGGATGGTTTCAGTCACTGCCTACTGTACAATATTATGAACCTCTATCCACAGTTCTTCAGGCACTCTGCATCATATCTAATCTCTTGAATCTATTTGTCACTTTCACTGTATAATCATAAGGGATTTGATTTGAGCCATGCCTGAATAGCCTAGTAATTTTCCTACTACAGGGAGGAACCACAGTCCCACGCATTAACAGAAAATTGGATAAAAGATTTACTGAACATGGCCCTGCCCAACAGAGCAAGACTCAGTTTCCCCCACAGCCAGTCCCTCCCATCAGGTAGCTTGCACAAGCCTCTTATCCTCATCCATCACAAGGCAGACAGAAGGAGCAAGAATTTCAATCCCATGGCCTCCAAAATGAAAACCACAATCACAGAAAAGTAACCAAAATGATCACATGGATCACAGCCTTGCATAACTCATGAAACTATGAGTCATGCCATACACGGCCCCCAAGATGGATGCGTCATGGTGGAGAGTTCCAACAAAACTTGGCTCACTAGAGAAGGGAATAGCAAACCACTTAGAATTCTTGCCTTGAGAACCCCATGAATGGTAGGAAAAAGCAAAAAAGATACAACCCTGAGAGATGACTCCACCAGGACAGTAGGTGTCCTTTATTTTATACGCTAGGGAAGAGTGGAGAAATACAACCTGAAAGAATGATGAGGCTGATCCAAAACAGAAATGACACCCAGCTCTGGGTGTGTCTGGTGGTGAAAGTAAAGTCTGATGCTTTAAAGAACAATATTGCCTAGGAACCTGGAACATTAGGTCCATGAATCTAGATAAATTGGATTTGGTCAAACAGAAGATAGCAAGAGTGAATATTGATTTTTTAGGAATCAGTGAACTAAAATAGATGAGAATGGGTGAATTTAATTCAGATGTTGATTATATCAACTACTGTAGGGAAGCATCCCATAGAAGGAATGGGGTAACCCTCATAGTCAACAAGAGTCCAAAATGCAGTACTTAGGTGCAACCTCAAAATGACAGAAGGTACCTGGTCCATTTCCAAGGTAAACCATTCAATATCACAGTAATCTAAGTCTATGCTCCAACCACAAATGCAGGAGAAGCTGAAGTTGAACGTTCTATGAGGACCTACAAGTCCTTCTAGATCTAACACCAAAAAAAAAAAAAAAAAAGATGTCCTTTTCATCACAGGGGACCAGAATGTACAAGTAGGAAGTCAAGAGATACCTGGAGTAACAGGCAAGTTTGGCCTTGGGGTACAAATGTAGCAGGGCAAAGGATAACAGAGTATTACCAAGAGAACACTGTGGTCTTAGCAAACACATTCTTCCAACAACCCAAGACCTGTTCTCTAGGAGCTGGATAAAGCAACAAAATGGATTTCCCCTACAAACTCCAGAAGAGACCACAAGCCTGCTGGCACTTTGATTTCAGACCTCAGAACTGTATTTTGAATTTCTGACCTCCAGATATGTAAATGAATACCTTGGTGTTGTTTCAAAGCACAAAGTTTTTGGTCATTTGTTATAAGAACAGTGTTAACTGAGACAGATGTGGTTCAAGCTAGCCCCACCTCCATCTGAAGCATCATGAGTTTTACTCTCTGCTGGAATGTTCCTCTGACCTCAGAGACAGGTGGTCATCTCCCCAAACACAGGAACCTTGTCTCTTGATTCCACTTTCTTCCTTAGTGACTGACTGATTCCGTGGTCCTCATTACAACAAAGTCTTTGAAAACTGTGTATACTCAATTCCACATTGGTCTCTTCACATCATTTCTTGAACCAACTTTACTCAGGGTTTGCCTTCACTACTCTATCAAAGCTGCACTTGATCCTGCCAAGGTTAACTGCTGAATCCAGTGGTCCATTTTCAATCTTCTCTTACTTGACCCATTGAAAGCACTGGATTCTTTTCTCCTGCAAACACTTACTTCACATGCCTTCTAAGAACAGTCCCTCCTACTTCACCCACTGATCCTTTTCAGCCTCTTTTGCTGGTTCCTTCAGTTTTTGTTTGTTTGTTTTAAGGATTTTCTTAATGCTTATTGCTCATGAAGCTTGACTTCCCTGTCCACACCACTCACTGCATAATGTAATATCTCTGACTGGTTAGTTTCATGGCTTTAAGAGACTATATTTGACAAATTTCAGATATGAATATTTTGTCTAAACCTTTCCTCTAATTGACTTGCATGGCCAACTCTATGCACACATCTTCACTTGGATACCTAAAGGCATTTGAAAGATGCGTATCTATAACTGAACTCATGATCTTCCCACAAAAATGAGATCCCCCAAATTGTCTCCATCTGAGAAAATGGCATCTGCATTTCCTGTTATTTAAACACAAACACCTGGAGTCAACTTTGATTCCCTTTTACCTTTCACCATATGTCCAACATGTTAGCAGTCTAGTTACCTCTGGCCATCTTTACTGTTCCTTCTGTGGTTCCAGCCAACATTACCTCTCACCTAAATTCCTGTAGAGTCCTAAAAAGGGGCTCTTTCTCCTCTTTTTCTTCTAAACATAACAACCAGAGTGATTTTTTTTGAAAACATGTCAGCTCATGTAACTACTGTGCTCAAAACCAAAATATCATTCTCCACTTCTCTCAGAGTAAAGACCTCTCGAAAACCCACATGACACAGACCCCATGGCCCCACTGGCTCTCTGGCTTGTCTTCAACTCCTCTCTGCTTCCCTCACTAAACTCCATCCACATCAGCCAACTTGCTGGCCCTCAAATGTTACATGAACACTCTTCCTTCCTGGACTTAACGTTTTCTGTTCCAGAGAAAAGCAAGGAGCCACTGTCTCTATGTTTCAAGGCTGTTTCTTGTACAAATGAAAAGTTGTGTGGGATTAAGGGTAGTTGGTGTCTCTGCCTAACAGATGGACAGAAATGTGAGAGATTGTGCAGGATTTTCTCAACAGGCACTTACCCATTTCTAACAGCTAAATTCTCCTGATGACATTCGCTGTCCCATCCTCCACTGGACAATAAACTCAAGGATTTCTCATTTAGTCAATATTTATTGATAAAACAATGTCTTACTAAAGAATGTTAAATAAAATTTTGCTGAATGAATGAATAAATGACAACCAATGAAGGGATGGTAAAATATGTACATATTTATCAAAATGCTAAGCATGGGCAGACAATTAAGATTTTAAATAAATGAATAAGATGTGCTGCTTTACAGAGAGCAAAATATAATACTGGATTTTTTAAATTATATTTTAGCTTACCAAGATGATTATGCTAAGTTGAAAAGTATACAGCCTATAGATTGAAAAGTATTTGTCTTTGTAAATATCATACACACAAATTTGTATAGGATTCTATAAGGAAAATGTACCAAAGTATTATATAATGGTGAATTACAGCTTATCTTTTTTTTCTATCATTTCTCTTTTACTTTCCAAATTTCCTGTATTTTTTTAATTATCAGAGAAAAAAAAAGAGCATTCTTACTTTGAAGTTTTAATTGTTTCATAAACTGTTTATTTTTTCACACGGAAAGGCATTTTCAAAAGTTGAGACATTTCATTCAAGCACCTTCACCACTTACAAAAATCCTCTTCACAGCCCCAGAAGCAAGAAATTCTTAAAGAACCACAGTGAGACCTGAGAATCAATATTCTTCAAGAAATGGATATTCAGGGTGACAGATACCACTGAAAGAGAAGGAGGAGGATTCATTTATTAATTCTGTCATGTTGTCATAGAGAGCATTACTCTGTGAGTGCAGTCAGGATGGGCTAAAATTCAAAATCTACTAACACATCCCTCCATCTCCCCCAACAAACATACATCAGGTGTCTGCTCCATGTGTCCATGGCACCTGCATGTCCAGTCCCAACACTGACGTGTAACCGTCACTCCACAGTGACAGGTAGTTTGACTCAGGTTACAATTTTAAGAGGGCGCAAGACCTGGGGCTAACTTTGGAGGTCATTTCAGCCCCTTCATGGAACTTCTGTCCCTAGACAATGAGAAGGATCATAGCGAACAAACTAGCTGCTCTTTTTTTGCACATCCATGGATAAACAGATACAGAGCATCCCCCAAAATACAGACTGTCTTCATTAAGGAAATTCTACTCTATTGGAGAGATACAACAGTCACCTGAATAATCATACAGCACAAAGTGGCTTTGATATTTTCTTAAATATCAAGGATGTATTTGATGTATTAAAACATTAGTTACCCAGTAATTAGTATAACTATTGTTTTCTTTTTATCCATGTTTCTACTTTTCTTTCTAAACTTGTCCTTTTCAATTCAATTCATTAAAGAGTGCATTCTGAGCAATTCCAAGGGCCAGGAGCTGTGCTGTTGACCTGAGCCCACAAAGAGGAATAAGTCTAGCCATTCACAGCCTAATGAAGGAGAAGATAGAATTATACTTAAAAGTCTTTAAGGACAGAAAAGTGAGTCTCCACCATTTTTTCATTTATCATGTATTTTATCAGAATTGTGATATAGTTTTACAAACAATAGGGAGAGTTTTGAGATCTTTCCCTTCAAACAAAGTCTTCGCTGTACCAATAATTGCATTCCCTCCTCTCTAAACTCCCTTCCAAATTTCTCTTCTGTCTCTTCAATCCTGACATTCTCCTGCAGTGATGAGGCAGCTAGAATTCTATGTTAGTGACTAAGTCAAAGGCAAGCAGGTGGGGGCTCCCCAGGGGATGGACTTCTGCTGGATAAAGGCTAAACTGCAGTGAGTCTTCACTCAAGAAACCAGAGAGACCCAGATGATCTTACCTAAGTGTGTCCTGTTAAGGACACAGCAGTCTTTCACTGGAGGGTCAGTTAAACTCATGATCTACTGGTAATTCAGCTTGGTGAGATAACAAGGATGAGGACATGGGAATTGTAACAGGGAAAAAAGATTAATGAAGGAAGAGATTAATTTGAAAGAAATGGATTGTGTCTTGGAGAAGAAATGCCTGTAAGGGAGAAAATCCACCAGACCCTTAGGAGATGGGGTGGAAGCAGGCCCATGTGACTTCTCAAAACTGTTGAGGGTTGGCCTTCGTAGGACCTTCCTTCATAAAAAGTATCAGCAAGATGATTTATCATTGTGTTAGGAATAACATGAATGGGGGCTTCCCAGGTGGTCAGTGATAAAAGATCCATCTGCCAAGCAGGAGACTTGGGTTCAGTGATTGGCAAGATAACTTGGAGAAGAAAATGAGTACCCCCTCCAGTATTCCTGCCTGGGAAATCCCATGGACCCTGGAGCCTAGCAGGCTACAGTCCGTGGGTCCAAAGAGTTGGACACAACTAAGCAACTAAACAGCAACAACAAAACATGAACAGAATCCAGAAAGGATTCATTATTATACAGTTTTTATGAATATAAGCATTTTATCCTGATCTAAAAAGAATTAAACACGTTCACAGGTCCCTGTAAGAATAGTGGGCTGCTGGCACTGTGCCCTCTGTGTTTACTGGGTCCCTCGGCCCTGAGAGGAGGTGCACCAGGCACAGAGATTAGGGGCACAAAGTAGTGAAATCACCGCGATGTCAACTCTGAGAATTTTACTGATGGGCTGTCCTAGGTCCCAATCATTTCTGTTGGTCAGACACAGAGCCCAAGAGGAAACCTCTGCTTTGAGGCCTGCAGGAAGACTCTGGTTGGTTCCTATGCTAGAATCAGGACTGTCTTCCTAGAATCAAGTTTTTAAAAGTTTAGTTGCCCTACTGATCTGCCTTCTACAGGAAAAAAAAACATGTGTGTGAAACATCTGCAAGTCACTTACAGTAGAAATTCATAGTATCTTATATTTCTATTGAGGCCATCGATTGCTTTCATGTCTTCTGGAGTCAGTTCAAAGTCAAACACCTGGGAGGGAAGAAGAATCACATTACCTTTCCCCCAAGAAGATGGCCTCCCCATGGGGACTGGAGGACTTTCCATCTGGATGGGGACAAGAAGAGGGGACAGGGGAGTCGTGTCTGTCCTCAGCTTCCAAGTGAGCAAACCTGGGACCCTCTGCTGAGTTCTCGCCTCTCCTTCCCACAACTCCTCCTCTGTCCACTTCACAAACATTACAGTGCCTCAGTCCCTTATCTTTCTAAGTGAATCACTTCAGAAAGAAAAGAAATGTACTAAAATACCCTTTTGTCTTTGGACACTCCTGACTCAATACCTGCACCTGAACAAACATTAGACTGCTTCACGCTCCCCAACATGCCCTAAGTGTGACAGCATTGCACTGAAGCTGTGTGGGGAGGAGTCTTCCTTGCAAAAGCCTATCCAAGAATCTGATATCAAACTCACTCTTTATCTATGAATAAATCTAAAAGAAACTTTATGTAAATGCCTTTGTAGATAAAGTTATGAAAATTTAAACATTAAAGAACACCTAAAATATTAAAAGTTCACATCATAATCATGAAATGAATAGCTCAGTTTTGTAAAGAAATTTGTTTTCTATGAAATGATCTAGTGTTTCAATGCAACATGAATCAAAGACTGACATACACATTCTCCTGTAGAAGTCAGTAAAGTGATACCAAATTTTAAATAAAAGAACTATTAAAAAGCAGCCAAGACATTCTTCAGTTTAGTTCAGTTCAGTCGCTCAGTCGTGTCTGACTCTTTGCGACCCCATGAACTGCAGCACACCAGGCCTCCCCGTCCATCACCAACACTCGGAGTCCACCCAAACCCATGTCCATTGAGTCAGTGATGCCATCCAACCATCTCATCCTCTGTCCTCCCCTTCTCCTCCTGCCCCCAATCCCTCCCAGCATCAGAGTCTTTTCCAAAGAGTCAACACTTCGCATCAGGTGGCCAAAGTATTGGAGTTTCAGCTTCAGCATCAGTCCTTCCAATGAATATTCAGGACTGATTTCCTTTAGGATGGACTGGTTGAAGAATTTACCATTCTGGAAATAAGACTTACTTTACAATTTAATAACACAGTACAGAAAAATGAATAGTTAAATGAAAGAGGCCAGAAATGTACTTAAAGGCTCTCTATATATGACAGAGTTGACAATGAAAATCTGGAAAATATGGACATGTTGTTTTTATTCAGTTGCTAAGTCACATCCAATTGTTTGTGACACACTGGACTGTGGCAAGGCAGGCTTCCATGTTCATCATCAACTCACAGAGTTGCTCAAATTCATGTCAATCAAGTTGGTGATGCCATCCAACCACCTCATCCTCTGTCTCCCCCTTCTCCTTCTGCCCTCAAGCTTTTCCAGCTTCAGGGTCTTTTCCAGTGAGTCAGCTCTTCACATCAGGTGGCCAAAGTATTAGAGCTTCGGCTTCAACATCAGTCCTTCCAATGAATATTCAAGGTTGATTTCCTTTAGGCTAGATTGATTTGGTATCCTTGCTGTCTTAGATTTCCACTTAATAAACATATATGTAACCATTTTGATATTATATTGGAAAACCAATTCTAGGTGTATTGCAGGGCCAAATTTGAATGTAAACACAGAGACAATTTTTTAGGGGACCATACACTTGACCTTGACTTAGATGGGCCTGTAACATTGGGCAGTGAACTTGGCCAGAATTGATGAGTCAGTTCTGAGTCTAGAAATGAAGAATATGTTTTTTTCCATTCACTGACTATGGGTCATAGTACTGTGCTGACGTGATAACCAGGTTAGTTGACCACAGTCTAGCCAAATATACATGTAAAACTACATGGAGAAGTGTGCAGGCTCCTCTGACAAGAGTCATATCCACCTGCTAAAGCAAAACTGCTGAGCTGCTCTGCACTGAGCTGCAAATGCATGAGCGAGAGCAGTTAAGAGGACAGCAGCTGAGCTGAGTTCAGGCTGATTGTCAAAACACAGAATCAAGAGACACAGAAATGATCTCTGCATTAAATCCTGAAAATGGGGAGAATTTCCTGTATAGCTGTGACTATGGGTACAATAATGGTCTCCTACAAATAAATCAAAAGAGAAACAACCTAGCTAAAGTGGACAAAGTTTTGAAGAGGAGCTTCACAAAGAGAAATTCAAGAAGTACAAATGTGTAAAGATGAAACCCTATAATATTAAGGGAAAAGCAAAATAAAACCATGATGGTTTGGGGGTTAAAGTTTGCTGCTATAATTTTTGTGCCCCCAAACTTCCAAATAGGAAAAGGAGTATGTCAAGGCTGTATATTGTCACCTTGCTTATTTAATTTATATGCAGAGTACATCATTAGAAATGCTGGGCTGGAAGAAGCACAAGCTGGAATCAAGAGTGCCGGGAGAAATATCAATAACATCAGATACGCAGGTGACACCACCTTTATGGCAGAAAGTGAAAAAAATTAAAGAGCCTCTTTATGAAAGAGGAGAGTCAAAAAGTTGACTTAAAACTAAACATTCAGAAAACTAAGATTATGGCATCTAGTCTCATCACTCCATGACAAATAGATGGGGAAACAGTGGAAACAGCGGCTGACTTTATTTCTTGGGCCCCAAAATCACTGCTCAGTGACTGCAGCCATGAAATTAAAAGACACTTACTCCTTGGAAGGAAAGTTATAACCAACCTAGACAGCATATTAAAAAGCAGAGACGTTACTTTGCCAACAAAGGTCTGTCTCGCCAAGGCTATGGTTTTTCTAGTGGTCATGTATGGATGTGAGAGTTGGACTATAAAGAAAACTGAGCGCTGAAGAATTGATGCTTTTGAACTGTGGTACTGGAAAACTCTTGAGACTCCCTTGGACTGCAAGGAGATCCAACCAGTCCATCCTAAAGGAGATCACTCTTGGGTGTTCATTAGAAGGACTGATGTTGAAGCTGAAACTGCAATCCTTTGGCCACCTGATGCAAAGAGCTGACTCATTTGAAAAGACCCTGATGCTGGGAAAGATTGAGGGCAGGAAGAGAAGGGGACGACAGAGGATGAGATAGTTGGATGGTATCACCGATTCAATGGACATCAATTTGGGTAAACTCTGGGAGTTGGTGATGGGCAGGGAGGTATGGCATGCTGTGGTCCCTGGGGTCACAAAGAGTCAGACACGGCTAAGCGATTGAACTGAACTGAACTGAAAATTACATTTTTATGTTGTTAGAAATGGAGCCTTTGAAAGGTCATGATAGTGGAGCTCTCACGAATGAGATTTTAAAATAGCATATTCATATAAGAGACTTGGGAGAGCTCTGTTGCCCCCTCCATGATATTAAGATGCAAAGAGAAACCTGTGACCTGGATGAGGGCCCTCACCTGACCACACAGGAACCCTGACTCAGATCTCCAGCTTCAAAACTGTGAGAAATAAATTTCAATTTTCCTCAGCCACCCAATCTGTGATATTTTGTTAGAGCAGTTCAAATGGTCTAAAAAAAATCACATATTGCAATTTCATCAACTGATAACAAAGAAAATAAGATGTCATTTGCACAAGATGACTGAATAAACGACTGACATAACTCCGAAACCAAAATCTCTGTTTTCTGTCCAACCTGAACCCTCTCCAGCCATGCCGCCTCTCCTGTTGCCACATCCGGAGGCGAAAATCACCAGGAACACACACAACACATTCATGCATGGGGAAGAACTGGTAACTTGTCTTGATTCAAGGAAAGTCTTGAGAGACAGACAAAGAATGACCTGCGTGAAGAATGTTCCTTAGGACCCCTCTGCCCACAGCCCAACTCATCACCTGTATGTTCTCTTTGATCCGCTTCTTGTTGTAACTTTTGGCCAGAACCACAACCCCACGTTGTATCTGGTAGCGAAGGGCAACCAGAGCTGGGGTTTGCTTGTGCTTTTTGGCAATGGTACAAAGAACCGGGTCCTCCAAGAGAACGGGCAGGTCCAGGTTCACCCTGGAAGGAAATTCAGAAATGTTGAGGAGCTGAGACTAAGTACTCAGTTTCTGAGTAATTTCACCAAACAGATCAAGTATGTCCACTCTATACCAGTGCTTCTCAAACTGTGGTCCATGTACTAAGAGCATTAGCATTACTGGGGATCTTGTTAGAAATACAAATTCCCAGCTTAAATGCAGACACACAGAATCAGAACCTCAGTGGTGGCACCTCCTAATCTGTGTTTACAAAGTTCTCCCAGTCATTTGGATGTATGTTTGAGTGAGACCAGAACTGCCAAACTCGTGGATTTTATTTTCCTTTTTTAATTCTCATTTGTTGTGTCTCTCCATTCATAGCTCTAAAGCTTGTACAATGGCATGAAAAGAAATAGTGATGGAAACAGACTGGGAAATTTTTTTTAATTGTCACATTTCACAGGTATTGATACAAGTTGAATAGTCCAAAATATAGAACTATTCATTTCATCATTATTTATATTATGCAATTTTCTATATATGTTTACAAAAATGGCTCATATTGAAATTTGTTATCATGATAGACCTGGAAGTTACATATTATCATCCCAATTTTAGATAAAAGATATGTGAGGTTTAGACATGTATTTTTAGAAATATGTTCTTTGTTGAATAAATAAGTAAATCATGATATGAGCTTGTGTCTCTGGTTTCAACTAAGGGATTCTATATAGATTTTAATGCAGACATTTGTTATTTATGGGTCAACAGTCTAATACAATGTAGAAAAATTGGCTGGGTGATGGGAAGATAAAAGAGAAGGATTCATTCCATCCCTCCCTGCTTATACACTGTGCCTATGAGTTATCTGAGTAATACATGATTTACACTATTTTATCAAAAATTGAATTTTACATAAACTCCTTGTTGTCTTCATGAGGGTTCAATACCATTCTTTTAGTCGTTGGGATCCCAGAGCAGCATAGGCAACAAGAACGATATCATGTGACTTGCAGAAATCCAGCAGGTTCCTCTGGTTGAGATAAGGGTGACATTCCACCTGTAGAATGTCAACAGAGAAGAGTGTCAGATTATATGGAAAGGTATTAATGTGACAGAAAAAGATGTAAGCTGGAAATATCAACACCAAGAGAGAAATAGACAAAAGTGTGTGTGTACAGTTAATTTATGATAGACATGGATGGGAAAACCAGTCTAAGACTGAATAATCAAAACGTGGGCTCTACATTCCAGTAAATGCTTCTGAGTAAATATTTCATGTAATGTTAGCATCACCATGAGCCTTTAAATTAACCCTGTAACCTGGATGATTTCCATCATCTCCAGCACATTTTTCTGTTCTGTGCTCCCTGTTGAGACTCATAAATGCTGAGCCACCAAGATTTTGGATACAGCCAACAGAACCGCCCACAAATGCTTAACACCCATCTCAGCTGATTTGACTCTTTATTACTTCCCATTCCAGTTTTGTTTTTTTTTTGGCTTTATTCTTTATTTTTTAATTTTTTTACTTTACAATATTGGATTGATTTTTATTTATTTATTTTTTACTGAAGAATGATTGCTTTACAGAATTTTGCTGGTTTCTGTCAAACCTCAACATGAATCCATTCCAGATTTTCATGGTCTTCCTTCTTGCTTGCAGTTCGCTCCAAGCCACTTTCACCCTCTGTCTGGTCATCCCTCCATCTCAGGGAAAAGCCTCCTTCCTCTAGCTCTGGATTCTACCTACAATTTACCAGGAAGCCCTCCACACCTATCAACCCAGACTTTATCAGAGATATCATTATGGATTTCATTCAGAAAGTCCAGACAGAGGCTCTGCTCTCTAGAATCCTCTGACCCACAAAGGTCAGATGAACAGGAGGAGAGGACAGAAAATCAGGCTCCAGGGCAAGAAGGAGGTTGTGAAGAGCAGGAGGGAAAGGAGCCAAGCTGCTCACCTGGTTGCAGACGGACTTATACTTGAGCCCTGGCTTGTTCAGGATCTTCTCCAGCTGCTTGTGGTTGAAGTTGGACACCCCAATGGACTTGGTCAGCCCTGCATCCTTACACTTCTCCAGGGCCTGGGGACAGATGGGTGCTGAAAAATCACTTGGAATGGGCAATAGAACAAGAATAAAAGCTGAAAAAATACCTGTAAAAAGTGTCATCCAGAAATAATTAGCATTGATTATCAAGAAGGAAAGAGGGGAAGAATGACATGACACAAAAAGGAGAACTGCCATCTCTTCCTTGGAAAACCCTGGAGAGCACATGTCACATGGAAGGAAATAGATATCTGTCTCACTGTCCCAGATTCTCCTCCTCTGTTCCTCTCTGTGAACATTTCAGCATGGGTTTCCTCCCCACAACCCCAGCATCACATCCCTTAGAGTTCATGACCTGCTGAGTCTGATGGCCCACAGCCCATTCTCACAGGCAGAAGAACTGATGGAGGTTTCCCCTCTCCTGGCTCCTCCTTTAACTCCCGACTCTTGGAACTTACCTCCCATGTGTGACAGAGATCCACTGAGTCAGCTATCAGTTTTCGATTTTCATCTTTTGGGTATAATTCCTCCCCTGGCTGGAATAGAAGCAGTCATTTTAGACATGTCACAAAACCATTTATCCGCATTTAGCAAGGCTTCCAGGCACCCGGGATTAAACCTACATGAGGTAGGTTTACAACTTTCTAGATACTAATATTTGCAAAGTGATTGCATATGGAGATGTAAGAAAGGTCTTTAGGAGGGAGGCTTATTCTACTTTTCTACACTCAAAACATGTTGTAATAAGTACAATTTTTCTAGGTCCTAAAAAGGACTTCAAGTGACTTCTGTGAATTTTGTCTGTTCTTGTACTGCCCTCTTTTGAAATATCTCTGATCTGAGAATGGCAGTAAGTTACAAGGCTTTATTTCCAGAATAAAAATTTCAACCTTGACCTGGGCTAGATAATCAGATTTCCTTTTCCCTCTGAGCATCAGATGCCCTAGGGCAGGCACATGAACCAGCAAGACTCTCCTTAAGTTGGTATGGATTGTGGAAGATCAGGGTCTCAAAGATCAATGGTCTTTGAGACCATTGTGGAAGATCAAGGGTCTCAAATGTTCATGGCTGTGAACCTTGAGCTGCCCCAAGGTCATATTTTCCATCAGTGGAAATTTTTCAGTAAAAAACAAGCAAACCATGAGTAACATCCTGATAAGGCATAGAAATTGGTAGAAATTAGGAGACATTTCTAAAGAGTACTGCGAATCCCCAGTCTGTCTGTGGCTATGACTTGTCATCTACATAGTCCACTAAGCTATTGTGCATCAGATGGTTTGAGCTGCTTTTTGTGACTTGAAATCAAGAGTTCTCAGTAAACCATTCTTAACAGCTAAGTGCAGTCTACAAACCTCATCATGAAGTCAGGCAAGAGAGGAGGCAATCTCTCCCAAGTCCTTATAAAGGAACAAAGTTTAGACGCACCCAGAGGGAGCACCACCAAATATGCTCAACTTGAAAGGGTGAAAGACAAGAGAAACTCATCATGTTCAATGTAGGGGAGTGTCATGCTCATCACGGCTGCACCAAACTCTTGGTTCATGAAATCCCCAGGGACCCAGGAGTCATATTCAGGACTGTGTGCAGAACAGCCTGCTTCTACTTCCTCGAGTTTTTCTGGCAGAGACTCAGATTATTAACTCCTTTCTCTGGGAGGCATGTAAGGGATTCAAAGAAGCTCAGTAAAAAGATGATCACAAATTATTGTTTGCGAGATTCTACTCCAGTGTAATTGTCCCTTCAACCTACTAAGACAAATCTTAATTCAACCATCCATGCAAGCTGATGCACACTCTAACACAAGAAACAAAATTGATGTGATCACACATATTTCCAACCTTCACAGCCAGTGGAAAATGAATAATATAGAGATCAACATAGTCCAGTTGAAGAGTTTTCAGTGACTTTTCCAAGGTTGGTCGGACCAACTCTTGTCGAAGGGAAGTTAACCAAAGCTGCAGAGATTAAAGAATGGAAGTTTTATTAATAATACTTCAGGTTTTGTTTTCTTTTTTTTGCCTTACTGTGAGGCTTGTGGAATATTACTTCCCTGACCAAGGATCAAATCTGGGCTCATGGCATTAAAGCACCAACTCTTAACCACTGAACCACCAGGGAATTCTAATACTTTAGGAATTTACCAATAAACGTAGATCCCCCCAAAACTGATCCTATTATATAATTGTCACCTTGGCACAATCACTTGCATATATGTTCACACACAACATGCATAGCACCTTTGAAGTGTAGAATATGTCTTCTCTCTTCACAGTGCCATCTGCAATCTTGCTTCGAATGGCCTGGCCAACTTGCTCTTCATTTTGGTACACATGAGCACAGTCAATATGGTGGAACCCAACCTCTATAGCAAATTGGGTGACTTCCTGAGCTTCACTCTTAGCAGTCTACATAAACGAAAATGTTGAATATCCACATGATTGCAAAGGCACAAGCTTTGATCTTCCCAAGGATTGACTTCTCTCTGTGACTTTGGTTAGCTCTACATGTGTGGTGAGGAACCCATGATAGTTTCCCTGAACATTCCTGGTGACTTATTCCATGGACACCCAGGAACCCTTCAACCCCAGGCAACCAGTGGTTGATTGCTGACCTCAGAGGACCCAAGAACACCTCCAGGTTCAGTGGTTTGCTGTTAGAAGCCAAAAGACTCAGATTAAGTTGTAGTCATGGGTAGCATTTATGCTGTGAGATGTATACTTATATACAAAGATATAAGGTGCCTGGTAAAAGCAGCAGGAAACCAAGTGAAAGCATTTGAGACCTCTGTCTACCAGTGAAACTACACAGAATACACCAAACAAAACTGTATCTATTCAAGGTATACAAAGTGATGTTCTCATATAAGAATCCATAGTTAATAATCATCACAATCAAGCTAGGTAACAGATTCATCACCTCCCATAGCTAACTATTAAGGTTGTTTGTAAGACTTAAAATCTAATCTAACAAAATCTAAAGTTATAGCACATTATCTTTAACTATAGTCACTGTGCTATACATCAGGTGTTCAGGCTTATTCATCCTGTAACTGAAGATCTATACCATTGACCAACATCTTTCCATTTTTCCCAGCCTTGACACCAGCTTCTGGTCACTATTTCTCTATTATCTGCTTATACAAGTTCCACTTTTAGAGAATCCACCTATAAAGATATCATGTAGTATTTCTCTTTCTATTTCTGGCCATTTCACTTAGCTTAATGTTCTCCCAGTTCATCTGTGTGGTTACAAATGACAGGATTATTTTGTTTATAATGCTAACTAAATGTTCCATTTCTTTTTTTTTTTTAGAAATTATTGCTTTATTTGAGAAACTTACTTCCAAATTACTTTTACGTGTTTTTTTTTTACTTTATTTTATTTTTCAATACTGTATTGGTTTTGCCATATATCAACATGAATCCGCCATAGGTGTACATGAGTTCCCAATAGAAAGTCATAAAGAGCATCCAAGAGAAAAACATATAGTTTCCATAGGAATAAGGACCAAAAAATGGGGTTGATGACTACCCCAAACAATATTTCCTAAAGGAAAAAAATGTAATATTTAACTTCTCTTTTTTTGAGGCAGGGTAAGTGAACTACAAACATCATAAATAAAATTTTCTTATTTACAAGGAGGAAGGACTATGATCCTGTTTTTGATGCATATTAAATACAAAAATTCACTGTTCTGATCAAGATGAGGGAAAAAACATCATTCTTCAAAACTTCATTCATTTCATGCAATGAAATCCAAAGTTCTGTTGAATCCACCCTATCAATTCATGTACTGCCTATACTTTCTCTTCTGAGATACATTTATGGCATAGGCATTTACAGAGCCATCCACCTTTTTCCCTTTTGTGGAGTCAAAGGAGGCAAATCCCATTGACTTCATCATTTCTATTTCTTCCTCTGTTTTGCCCTCTAAGCCTTTCTCAGTTATCTGACGTTCTTTGCTCTTTGTTTCTTTCTTCACCTCATCTCTTCTTTCTTTCAGTCGAGAAGGGAAGATGTGGATCTATGTCGTCTTGGGGACCTGGAACACCTTCTGTGTGGGGAGCAAGAGCGGCTTCTTCTCCTATCTCGCTCCCGGGACCGGGACCTTTCTCGGCGCCTGTGTTCTTTCCCGGGATGTGGACCAGGATCGCCTAGTCTCCCGCCGTGGGGCGCGGCAGTGGCTGTGACCCATTTGGAATCCTTCTCCAGTACAGGTTCTCCATTTCTTTTTATGTGATTGAGAATCTTTCCTACTTCAAGGAGAGATTAGATTAGACCGAAGTTAGATTCGGTCTAACTTCCCTCTGTTGTGTCTGCTCCTGGTTTTTCTTAAATGCTCAGACATTTGGGGATGTACTCAGCCATGAACCAGTGAATTTCACTGACAGCCTGGACCCTTCCTTGCCCTGACCCCCTGAGTACTACAAAGTCCTGTCTTCTGTTTCCAAAATGTCTCTGGATATTTCTGTTTTATAGATGAAAAAGGTGAGACTCTAAGGACCAGTCCCTCGTGACAATTACATGCTCTAAAGACAAGACGGACAGCCAACTTTCTGCCTTACAGTCTAAAGGCTTGTCCACTAGCCCAATTTATGCCCAAGCACTTCAGACTATACTTTAATAAAAACACACAATGAAACCCAAGAATACATTGCAAAACCTGGCTTGTAAGACTGTAGTTTATCCCCCCAGTGATATATCCCCTCAGTTTTATCCTCCTCCCCACTCAAATGATACTGTAGTTCCCACCAGAAGAAGTTTCCGAGCAGAAAGAGAAGTACAGGGAAAAACATAGCTGGAGTGTTTCTGCCCTGGCACTGAGCAGGTATCCCACAGCAGAAAAGCAATTCTCTCCCATTACTTTTCAGTCACCTCATCTTCAGGACCTTCCACCTCAAATGCTTCTCTGGATCATGTCTTTTTGAAAGAAAGAAAGTGTTCTGTAATGAAATAAAGAGAAACCCTATCATTGCAATCCCCCTCAAAACAAAGCAAGTGACAGTCAGTGATCTTGATGGCCAAGTCTCACCTCTTCTGCCAAACTGGGAAAGAGATGGAAACTAGAGGGGAACCCAGAGTAATCTGCAGGTGAGCACAACCTCACACCTTGATGCAGAGTGGAAACTGGATGCTCTCTCCTCTTTCATAAGACATGGTTCTAGCCTGGTTAATGAGCCAAATGACTCTCCTCGTGTCACATGGGGAATCAAGACTTGAGTCCCCACATCCCTTTCACTCATGTTACATCCACTATTTTTTATATCTCAACTCCAAACCACTACTCTTACCTCTGGAGGTCCATAGGTTCCAAATCCCAGGACAGGAATGAAGTGGCCATCATTAAGCTTCACTTGCCTTTTGGGATCCATTGCCTGTTTCTCCTCTGAGTAAGCAGACTGACTTTTTTTTCTTCTTCCCTCGCAGTTATAAATAACAGGAAGGTAACACCCAGCTGCAGGACCCAAATGTTAGCTGATATGTTGTAGGAGCAGCATGACTAAACCAGTGCCCACAGAGTAAGAAGAGAATTGAAATCAGTTAACTTGTTTGATTTTTTAACCAATATAACCTTAAGTATCAAATAATGATGAGATGTGCTGAACAAATATTAATCACTAGTTGCACAAGAAACTCTACACAGTAATCTTTTTTATTTTTCTATTATGAAGCCACTCTCAATCAAACATCAATTGAAACAACTACCTTACAGTACAAACACACTCACATACAAAAGTGTTTAATAAAGAGTTTTCAAAATGCTATCCCTTAATAAAGAATTAAAACTTCAAAAGAACATAAATTTCCTTTTTCACATTTCCTGCCAGCAAAATTATTTTGCTTTACATATCTTACAGTGGTGAAATCTTGAACAGGATACCAAAACGTTTGGCTAAGTCCTTGTTGGAGGTTAACTGTTAATAGCTTTAGGACATCACATGCAAAGTGCAAACAGACTGAGTGCTTATACCTTGTCCTTAGTTATATAACATTTAAAGTACTCTCATAATACAACTGATACATATTTCACATGTTTCACTTAACTGACTATCTTACAGCATTACTCATAAAAGAATAACCTATAAACAACTTAGATTATAACAAATTCAGGAAGAGTAAGGGAAATTATCATGCAATGCTACATGGTTATACTGTGAAGTCCAAAGTTTAATATGTACTATGATGCCAGCAAAATGGTGAGCTAGGAGGACTAAATTCTCCCAAGGAAAGATGAAAACAGAGAGAGAAAGCAGCTGAAAAACCTCATAGGAGTTCTGGAAAACAGTCAAACAAAGATCAACAGCAACAAAGTAAACAGGCAATTAGGAAAAATTCAGAACAGAGTGTGGCAAGGAATTTCACTGTGCATCACTCACCTGTACCCTGCTCCTGTCTGTCTGGAGCGGTGCAGTCTTGATCAGCTCCCAGTTGCCTCCCTCAAACCAAAGCGATCACAGAAAACCTGTGTGCAATGTTCCAACCTACTTGGAGGCTGTTTGGAGATTGCTGTCTGTTCCACTTAACTCTAAACTTAAATTGAAGAGCAGTTAGAGGGGCTATTACAGCTGTGGGGGGACTATATATATATATGGAGTGAGTGTTAGTTGCTCAGTCGTGTCTGACTCTTTGCGACCCTATGTGCAATAGCCCACCAGGCCCCTCTGTCCATGGAATTCTCCAGGCAAGAATGTTGGAGTGGGTTGCCAGTCCCTTCTCCAGGGGATCCTCCAGACCCAGGGATTGAACCCGGGTTTCCTGCAATATAGGCAGATTCTCTACCATCTAAGCCACCGGGGAAGCCCATATATATATGGGGCCAAGGACAAAGGAATAAGGGGGAAACATAGACTAGACCAAGTATTAATAAAACCCTGAGTAGAATTGGGGTGTGGATTTGGGTGGGGGGGGGGGGAGGGGGGCGAGAGAACATAGAGCATTCAAAAACAGTCATAAATACACCAGAATCAGAAATCCAGCCATGGGCCAGGCAAGATGCTGACTCAGAAATGAACTGAGACCCCTCAGTTTTCCTGTCGGGCTAAAACCAGGACTAGGAAAGACCCTGATGCTGGGAGGGATTGGGGGAAGGAGGAGAAGGAGATGACAGAGGATAAGATGGCTGGATGGCATCACCAACTTGATGGACATGAGTGTGGGTGACCTCCAGGAGTTGGTGTTGGACAGGGAGGCCTGGCATGCTGCGATTCATGGGGTCAGAAAGAGTTGGACATAACTGAGCGACTGAACTGAACTGAACTGAACTGAGGAGCATACCAAGCAAACTAATGAAGGAAAATCATGACAAGGAACAAATTTGCCAAGAGTATTTGCCTTGTTTGTTAAACAAATTGGTTAAAGTCCCCAACTATGAACACCTTCACAAAGGAACACACACAGAAACACACTCACGTATGGATGGGGCAGGGCAACCATCAGAGAGGGGCCAGAGGAGCAGGGTCTGGAGCTCTGACAAGTGTGCCAGGGTTGCACCACATGCACAGCCATCCATGCCAGGGGCTTCTCCAGCACGCCTTCCTCCAGCTCTGCTCCCTTCTGGGGCAAAAGTGCCAGTGTCAGGGATGGGGAGGAGGGTGCACACTTACAAGGGGTGGAATTAAGTTGAGGCCAATCTTCATAGCTTCTGCTCCAGCCACTTGGGACCTGCCTGGCCCAGTAAGGTTGGAACAGTCAGTGAGCACAGGGCTCTGGTTCTTGCCTCCCCCACCTCCTCCCACCGAGGTGACAGTTGCCAGCACGCCCTGGGAATGGATGACCCTGCCCACCTCAGCTCCAGCTCTGCCCCAAAGCCTCTGGGCACACCGATTGCACAAGGATGCATCCACACAAGGACACACCCCTGTAAGAACAGATCAGGAAACTTTTTCACCTCATTTCATAGAGACAGAGAAAGTAAAGCAAAATGAGAAGACAGAGGAATTTGTCTCAAATGAAACAATAAGAAAAACACCTGAAAAAATCTGCTAAAGAGATAACATAAATAATTTACCAAAATAATTCATTTACCAGAATTCAGAATAGTAATTAAGAATGCTTCTCTAACTAGGGAATAGAACATAAAAACATTCACATGATAGAGGTTCCAGAAGGAGAGGAGAAAAGAAAAGGGGTGCAAAATGTATGTGGTGAAATTATGGGCAAAAAACTTTCTGAACCCGGAACATCCCTGGTGGTCCAGTGGTGAGGACTCTGTACTTCCACTGCAGGGGACACGGGTTTTGAACCTGGTCAGGGAACTACTTAGCAAAGGTGATTAAAACCATGTGACTGGGGATGTTCCTGGATTACCTGGGTCACCCTAGAGTAATCATGAAGTCCTGGGACCTGGGAGGGCTATAGTTGAAAAGAAGGTGGGAAGATAGGAGCATTAGAAAGAGACTCCAAGATGTGATGTGCTGTCTCTGAAGATGGAGGAAGAGTCTACAGGACAATAAATGAGGTGTTCAGTCACTCAGTTGTGTCTAACTCTTTGCCACCCTATGGACTGCAGCACACAGTCTCCTCTGTCCTTCACTACTTCCCAGAGTTTGCCCAAATTCATTTCCATTGAGTCAATGATGTCCTCCAACCATCTCATCCTCTGTTGGCCCTTTTCCTCCTGCCTTCAATCTTGCCCAAAATCAGGGTCTTCTCTAATGAGTCAGCTCTTCGCATCAGGTGGCCAAAGTATTGGAGCATCAGTCCTTTCAATAAATATCAGGGTTGGAACTAGGATTTCCTTTAGGGTTGACTGGTTTGATCTTCTTTCAGTCCAAGGGACTCCCAAGAGTCTTCTCCAGCACCACAGTTCAGAAGCGTCAATTCTTCGGTGCTCAACTTTCTTTATGGTCCTACTCTCACATCCATACCTGACTACAGGAAAAGCCAAAGCTTTGACGCTATGGACCTTTGTCAGAAAAGTGATGTCTCTGCTCTTCAATGTGCTGTCTAGGCTTTTCATAGCTTTTCTTCCAAGGGGCAAGTGTCTTTAATTTCATGGCTGTGGCCACAGTCTATATTGATTTTTAGCCCAAGAATATGAAGTCTGTGACTGTTTCCATTTTTTCCCTATCTATTTCCCATAAACGTATGGGACCAGATGCCATAATCTCAGTTTTTGAATGTTGAGTTTTAAGCCAACTTTTTCACTCTCCTCCTTCACCTTCATCAAGAGGCTCTTTAGTTCCTCCTCACTTTCTGCCAGAAGGGTGGTGTCATGCAAATTCTTTGAAGACTTTGTATACTCTGCTTCTCACTGGTTTCTTGCACCGTTTCTTGAACCTATTCTCCTCACAGTTTGCCTTCACCACTCTATCAAAGTTGCACTTGACCTTGCCAAGGTTAACTGCCCAATCCAGCAGTCAGTTTCAGTCCTCCCTGACTTGTCCCCTCTTAGCATTGGTCTCTTTTTTTCTCCAAACATCTGCTTCACATGACTTATAAACCTCTTTTGCAGGTTCCTCCATATTTTTTTAAAATCACCTTCTTAATGCTGGGTTCTCATGAAGCTTAACTTCCCTATCTCATTGTATAACATAATATCTCTGATTATGCAGTCTCATGGCTTTAAGAGGCAACTAAAATTAACAAACCACAAATTAAATATTTTACCTAAACCTTTTCTCTCATAGAATTCCATGTCCAACTGTATGCATGCATCTTTACTTGGGTACCTAAAGGCATCTCAAGGATACGTGTCTGTAATTGAACTCCTAATCTTCCCACAAATGTGTACTCCCCCACATCATCTCCATCTGAGAAAATGGCATCTCCATCTCCTGTTCCTTAGCCACAGACACCTGGAGTCAACTTTGATTCCCCTTTTCCTTTATCTGTATGTCCAACATGTTAGACAGTCTAATTCATGCTGCCCTTAAAATAAATCTGCTCTAACCATATTTACGGCTCCTTCTGTGGTCCAAGCCAACATCATCTCTCTCCTAAATTCCTGTAGAGTCCTAAACGAGGGCTCTTTTTTCTCTTTTATTCTCAACATAACAACCAGGTTGATTTTTTTAAAACTCATGTCTGTTCATGTAACTACTCTGCACAAAACACAAAATATCATTCTCCATTTCTCTCACAGTAAAGTCCTTTTAAACGCCTATGTGACACAGATCCCCTGGCCCCACTGCCCCACTGGCTCTCTGGTTTGTCTCAACTCCTGTCTTCTTTCCTCACTAAACTCCACCCACATAAGCCGACTTGCAGGCCCTTAAATGTTACGTGAACACTCTTCCTTCCTGAATTTAGTGTTTTGTGTTCCAGAGAAATGAAGAGAGCCACGATCTCTCTGTCAAGGCTGTTTCTTGTACAATTGAAACGTTGTGTGGGATGTAGGGTAGTTGGTGTCTCTGCCTAACAGATGTACAGAAATGCAAGACATTGTGCAGAATTTTCTCAATAGGCACTTACCCATTTCTAACAGCTAAATTCTCCTGACTTCATTTACTGTCTCATCCTCCACTAGACTATAAACTCAAGAATTTCTCATTTTAAAAGAAAAAGAATTTCTCATTTTAATTAACATTTATTGATAAAACAATATATTACTAAAGAACATTCAGTAAAGTTTTGCTGAATGAGAGTGAATGGCAACCAATGAAATACTAGCAGAATATATAAGAACTCAAAATGCTAAGCATGGGCAGACAATTAAGAAATTAAATAAATGAATAACATGCGCTGCTTTACAATAAACAAAATATAATACTGGATTTTTTAAATCATATTTTTAGCTTACTAAGATAATTATGCTAAGTTAAAAAATAAATATCCAACCTGTAGATTGAAGATTATTTGTCTTTGTATATAAACACACATACACCGTTGCATAGGATTCATAAAGAAAATGCACCAAAGTTAAGTATTAGTAAATGGTTTAATCATGGCTTATTTTTATTTCCTATCCTTTCCCTTCTGTTTTCCAAATTTTCTGCAATTTGCATGTTTTTCAAATATCATAAACAAAGAGTATTCTTATTTTGAAGTCTTTATTGTTTCATAAACTTTTCTTTTTATTTTTAAGGAAAGGCAAGCTTTCAAACATTCAGACACTTCATTTGAGCACCTCCACCAAGTACAAAAATCCTCTTCCCTAGAAGCAAGAAATTCTTGAAGATCCAGAAGGAGGACTAAGAGTCAATATTCTTCAGAAAATGGAAACTCAGGGTGACCAATACCCCTGAAAGAGAAGAGGATTAATTTATTATATTGTCAGAGAGAGCATTACTCTGTGGAGGCAGTCAGGATGGGCTAAAACTCTAAATCTACAAACACATTCCTCCTTCTCCCCACCCTCCCTTACAAGCACACATGCAGGTGTCTGCTCCATGTACACATGGCAGCTGCACATCCAGTCCCAACATTCACATGTAATATTCACTCCACAGTGATACGTAGTTTGACTCAGGTTACAATTTCCAAGAGGGCACAAGACCTGGGTCTAACTATGGAGATCATTTCAGACACAAGTGGAACTTCTGTCCCTAGATGATGAGAAGGGTCGCAGTGAACAAATTAGCTCCTCTTTTCCACAAATCCATTAATAAGCTGATATTGAGCACCCCCAAAACAGAGTGTCCCCATTAAGGAAGTTCTCATCTATTGGAGAGATACCTTGTGCACCTGAATAATCATAGAGCACAGAGTGGGATTACTTTTTTCTTAATTTATACTGTACTGTATTAAAACACTGGTTATTCAGCAAGTAGTATTACTGCTGTTTTCCTTTTTTGCCATGTTTCTACTTTTCTTTTTGAAAATGTCCTTTTCAATTCAATTCATTAAATAGTGAATTCTGAATGATTCCAAGTGCCAGGAGCTGTGCTGTTGACCCAAGCCCACAAAGATGTGTAAGTCTAGGCATTCACAGCCTAATGAAAGAGAATATACATTTATACTTAAAAGTCTTTAAGTATATAAATGCAACTATGCACTTTTTTTTTCAATTATCATGTCTTTTATCAGAACATAATAGTTGCTCAGCTGGTAAAGAATCTGCCTGCAATGCGGGAGACCTGGATCAATCCCTGGGTTGGGAAGATCCCCTGGAGAAGGGAAAGGTTACCCACTCCAGTATCCTGGCCTGAAAAATTCCATGGATTGTATAGTCCATGGGGTCCCAAAGAGTCAAACATGACTGAGCGACTTCCACACTTATCAGAATCATGATATAGCTTTACAAACAACAGGGAGAGCTTTGGAATCTCATTTGAAGCAAAATCTTTGTTAACCAATCATTTCTATTCCCTTCTCTCTAAACTTCCTTCCAAATTTCTCTTCTGTCTCCTCAGTCCCGATATTCTCCTGTAGTAATTAAGCAGCCGGAAACCAAGTCAAAGTCAAGGAGATGGGGGCTCCCCAGGGGATGGACTTCTAAAGTGTGCTTAGTTGCTCAGTCACGTCTGACTGTTTATGATGCCATGGACTGTAACCCACAAGGTTCCTCTGTCCATGGGATTTTTCAGGCAAGAGTACTGGAATGGGCTGCCATGCCCTCCTCCAGGGGATTTTCCCACACAAGAATTGATCCCAGGTCTCCCCAACTGCAGGTAGATTCTTTACCATCTGAGCCACCAAGGACTTCTGATGGATGAAAGCTAAACTGGGGTCAGTCTTTACTCAAGAAACCAGAGACCCAGATGATCCTATCTGGGTGTGTCCTGCTAAGGACACAGAAGTCATTCACTGGAGGGTCAGTTAAGCTCATGATCTACTGGTAATTCAACTTTGTGAGATAACAAGAATGAGGACATGGGAGTCATAATAGGGAAAAAAGATCAATGAAGAGATTAATTTGAAAGAAATGGATGGTGTCTTGGAAAAGAAATGCCCATTAATGACAATATCCACCAGACACATAGGAGCAGGCCTGTGTGACTTCACAGCACTGTTGCATGTTGGCCTTCATGAGACCCTCCTCAATAAAAATGTCAACAATACATTTTATAATTGTGTTCACAGGATTAACATGAATGCCGGCTTCCCAGGCGGCTCAGTGGTAAAGGATCCACTTGCCAAGCAGGAGACATGAGTTCGATCCCTTGATCCCCAAGGTTCCCTGGAGAAGGAAATAGCAACCCACTCCAGTATTCCTGCCTGGGGAATCCCATGGATTGAGGAGCCTGTTGGGGTTCATTCCACAAGGTCCCAAGATTTGGGCATGAATAAGCGACTAAACAGAACAAAACAAGAAAGTAATCTTTATGGATTCGTTAATACATCAGTCAGTTCAGTTCAGTTCAGTCTCTCAGTAGTGTCTGACTCTTTGCCACCCCATGAATCACAGCATGTCAGGCCTCCCTGTCCATCACCAACTCCCGGAGTTTACTCAAACTCATGTCCATCAAGTCAGTGATGCCATCCAGCCATCTCATCCTCTGTTGTCCCCTTCTCTTCCTGCCCCCAATCCCTCCCAGCATCAGGGTCTTTTCCAATGAGTCAACTGTTTGCATAATACGTAGTTATTATTAATATAATCATTTTCCCCTAATGTAAAAAGAAATAAAGATTAAACATGTTCACAGATCACTGAAAGAATAGTTGGCTGCAGGCACCGTGGCTTTTGTGTTCCCTGGGTGCCCAGCACTGAGAGGAGGTGCACCAGGCACAGGGAATAGGGGCACAAAGTAGTGAATTCACCATGATGCCAACTCTGGGGATTTTACTGTTGAGTTGTCCAGGGCCCATCACACTGCTGTTGGTGAAAGATGGAACCCTGGAGGAAATCTCTGGTATGAGGTCTGCAGAAAGTCCCCAGTTACTCCTAAGCAGGAAATCAGCACTGTCTTTCTAGAATTATCCTTTTGAAAAGCTTAGTTCCCCTGCTGACCCGCCTGCTAGAGAAAACAGTGTGTAAGTGAAACATCTGCAAGTCACTTACAGTTGAAAATCACAATATCTTATGTTGCTGTCGAGGCCATCGATTGCTTTCATGTCTTCTGGAGTCAGTTCAAAGTCAAACACCTGGAAGGAAGGAACAATCACATTACCTCTCCCTCAAGGAACCAGTCTCTCCCTGGGGACTGGAGGAGTTTCCAGCTGAATGGAGACAAGAAGAGGGGGCAGGGAAGCCGTGTTTGTCCTCAGCTTTCAGGAGAACAAGCCTGGGAACCTCTGCTGAATTCTCACCTCTGCTTCCCACACCTTCTCCTTCTCTGTCCACCTCACAAACATTACAGCACATCAGTCCCTTATCTTTCTAAGTGAGTCACTTCAGATAGAAAACAAACTAAAATCATTCTTTTCCAATCACACCGCCTTCAGGTACTCCTAACTTGATAACTGCAATTGAGCAAACATTAGACTGATTAACTCTTCCCAAAATGCTGTAAGGGTGACAGCGATCAGCTAAAGTAGTGTAGGGAGGAGGCTCCCCTTTTAAAGCCTGTTCAGGAATCTGATATCAAACTTACTCATTATCTATGAATAAATCTAACAAAAACTTTATGTATATGCCTTAGTGGAGAAAGTTATGAAAAGTGTTTTAACATTAAAGAACACCTAAGTAATTAAAAATTCATATCATAATCATGAAATGAAAAGCTCAGTTTTGTAAAAAAAATTCGTTTTCTCCAAAGTGATCTAGTGTTTCAATGCAACTTGAGCCAAAGACTCGAGCATGTATTCTTTCCTGGAAGTTGGTAAAGTGATACTAAATGTTAAATAAAAGAGAGCCAATCAAAAGTAGCCAAGACAGCTTTAAAAAATAAAAAATTACCATTCTGAAAAGCAAGACTTATTTTCCACTTTAATAACATGATGCAGAAAACTGAATAGTTAAATAGAAAAGAGATAACAGAAATGTACTTATGAACACTTGATATATGACTGAGTTGACAATGAAAATCTTTGAGGAAATATGAAACCTTAGATTTACATTTAAATATACTTAAACATACATGCATCCATTTTCATATTATCTTAGATAAACAGTTCCAGCTAGATTACAGAACCAACTTTAAATGGAAACACGGAAACAATTGATCAGGGGACAATTTCCATTCCCCTTACTTGGCCTGACCTGTAACCTGCATTGAACAGTGATATTTCCCAGAAGAAGAGATGACCCAGATCTTAGTCCAGACAGGAAGAGGACAATTTCCCTAATAACTGACTTGGGATCATACCACTGTGCTGAGATGAAGACCAGGTTAGTTGTCCCAGTCTAGTCAACTATTCATAAAAACTATACAGAGCAGGGTGGAGGCTCCTCCTACAAAAGCCTCGTCCACCTGCTAAAACAGAACTTCCCAGCTGCTCCCCATTGAACTGCAGAAGCACAGGAAAGCCCAGACCAGAGGACGACAGCTTAGCTGAGTGCAGGTTGGTTGTCAAACCACAGAATACAAGAGACGCATAAATCATCTCTGCATTAAATCCTGAAACTGGGGAGTTTCCATACAGTTATGGCTAAAGGTACAATAATGGTCTCCTACACAGAAAACAAAGTATAGACAACCTAGCAAAAATGGACAAAGTCTTGAAGAGGACTTCACAAAGACAGAAACTCAAGAAGATTAAATGTATGAAGATGAAATCTTATTAGTATTCAGGGAAAGGCAAAATAAAAACACAATGGTTTGGAAGTTAAAGATCACTGCCATAAATTTTCTGTCCTCATATTCACAGGTTGATGCTGTTAGAAATGAATCCTTTGAGAGATGATTATGTCATGATGGTGGAGCCCTCATGAATGAGATTTAAACAACATCATATTCACATAAGAGAACTGGGGGAGTTCTTTGCCCCCTCCACCATGTTAAGATACAAGGAGTAACCTGTGACTTGGAGGAGCAGCCTCACCTGACCACACAGGCACTCTGATCTCAGATCTCCAGCTTCAGAACTGTGAGAAACAAATTCCAGTTTTTTTTCTCAGCCACTCAACCTATGGTGTTTGATTAGAGCAGTTCAAACAGTATAAGAAAGAAAATCACATACTGCAATTGCATAATTGAGAATGAAGAAAATAAGATGTAATTTGCACAAAGTGACAGAATACATTGCCCCAATGTAATGCTCAAGCGAAAATCTCCATTTTCTGTCCAACCGTAACCCTCTCCAGCCATAATGCTTCTCCTGTTGCCACAGCAGAAGGAGAAAACTACCAGGCATTCACACACAGGGAAAGATCAGGTAACTCGTTTTGGCCCAAAGATAGTCTGAGAGCCCTCGTGAAGGATATTCCTGAGGAGCCCTCTGCCCACAGCCCCACTCATCATCACCTGCATGTTCTCTTTGATCCACTTCTTGTTGTTACCCTTGGCCAGAACCACAACCCCACGTTGTATCTGGTAGCGAAGGGCAACCAGAGCTGCCGTTTTCTTGTGCTTTTGAGCAATGGCAGAGAGAACTGGGTCCTCCAAGAGAACGGGGTGGTTTGGGTTCACCCTGGAAGGAAATTCAAAAATGCTGAGGAGCTGAGACTAAATACTCAGTTTCTGAATATTTTTCCAAATAGAACAAGAGGTTCACTCTAGACCAGAGCTTCGCAAAGTATAGTTCATTGACCAGCATCATCACTATCAACTGGGATCTTGTAAGAAATACAAATTCCATGGCAGATCTGAAAACAAACTGAATCAGAACCTCAACTGTGTCACCTCCTATTCTGTGTTTAAAAACTCTGCAGGTAACTCAGAGGCATTATTGAGTTGAGACCAGGACTGCCAAACTCATGGGTTTTTTTGTCCTTTAATTTTCAAGGGTGTTTTTTCTTATATAATCAAGGGCATGAATAGAGAAGCAAAAGGAAAGACCAAGAATTGTTTGTAAATTTCACTTTTTCTAAAGTATTGATAAAAATTGCGAGGTCTCAAAATAAGAGACATTTATTTCATCATTATTCTACTATAGATGCTTACCAAAATGGTTCAAATTGAAATTTTTTTCTATCATGATAGAAACCTAGGAGTTAAATACTACTATCTCAACTGTAGACATAAGGTAAGTGAACCTTGGAACACCTATTTTTTAAAATGTGCTCATTAGTTAATAAGTAAATCATGACATAAGCTTGTGTCTCTGGTCTCAACTGGGAGATTACATATAGATTTTAATGTAGGCATTTCTTATTCATGAGTCGAAAAGCTAATACAATCTAGAAAAATTGGCTGGGTGATGGGAAGATAAAAGAGAAGAATTCATTCCATTACTCCTCTCTCTCCCCTCTGCCTATGAGAGTTATCTGAGTATTGTATGATTTAAACTATCTCATCAAAAATTGAATTTTACATAAACTCCCTGTTGCTTTCATTAGAGTTCAATACCATTCTTTTACTCTTTGGGATCCCAGAGCACTATAGGCAACAAGAACAATATCATGTGACTTGCAGAAATCCAACAGTTTCCTCTGATTGAGATAAGGGTGACATTCCACCTGTAGAAAACCAATAGAAAAGAGGGTCACGTATTATGGAAATGTAATATTAAATGACAGAGAAAGGCAAAAAGTTTAAAAAATGATAAAGGAAAAACCATAACATTAAATATAAATTGGAAATGTTAATATCAACAGAGAAATAGAGAAAAATTTGTTTATACACTTAATTTATGACGGACATAGATGGGAGAACCAGTCTGAGACTGACTAACCAAAAGATGGACTCTACATTTGAGTAGATATTCATGAGTAAAATTCATAGAGTGTTAGCGTCACAATGAGCCTTTAACTTCACCCTCTAACCTGAATGATTTTCATCATCTCCAACACAGTTTTCTCAACTGTGCTCCCTGTTAAAGACTTATAAACACTGCAACACCAAGACTAAGGATTCAGCCATCAGAACCCCACACAAACCCTTAACACCCATCTCAGCTGATTTGCCTCTATGTCAATTTATTTCCCATTCCACATTTTCATGGTTTTCCTTCCTGTACAAATTTCACTCCAGGGCACTTTCACCCTGTGACTTGGCCATCCTTTCATCTCAGGGAAATACCTCCTTCCTTTACTTCTGCATTCTACCAGGAAGATCTCTGCACTTTTCCACCCAGATTTACAGACAGAGATACCATTTTGGATTTTATACACACCATGCAGACAGGAACTCAGCTGTTTAGAATCTCCTGTCCACAATGGTCAGATGAACAGGAGAGGAGGACAGACAGACATCAGACTCCAGGGCAAAAAGAAGGTTCCAAAGAGCAGGAGGGAGAGAAGCTGAGCTGCTCACCTGGTTGCACACGGGCTTGTACTTGAGCCCCGGCTTTTTCAGGATCTTCTCCAGCTGCTTGTGGTTGAAGTTGGACACCCCGATGGATTTGGCCAGCCCTGCGTCCTTACACTTCTCCAGGGCCTGGGAGGGAGGGGTGATGAACAATTACATGGAAAGATAGAGCAAGAATAAATGCTGGAAAACATCGGTAATCACCATCATCCATCAAGAATTAGCATCAATTATCAAAAAGGAAAGAGGGGAAAAAGACATGATATAAAAAGAAATATTGTTTGCCCCTTGAACCCTGGAGAAGACACATCATATGGAAGGACAGAGATGCCTGTCTGCACTGTCCCATATTCTACTCCTCCATTCCTCTCTGTAAACATTACAGCAATGGCTTCCTCCCCACAAACCCAGCATCCCAGCCCTTAGATTCATGAACTGCTGAGTCTGATGGTCCACAGCGCATTCTCACAGGTGGAAGAAATGAAGGAAGTTCCCACTCTCCTGGCTCCTCCCCAGTCTCTCTGCTCCTCATACTCACCTCCCATGTGCGACAGAGATCCACTGAGTCAGCTATCAGTTTTCCATTTTCATCTTTTGGATATAATTCTTCTCCTGGCTAGAATAGAAGCAGTCATTTTAGAGATGTCACAAAATAATTTCTCCACATTTAGCAAGCCTGCCTGGCACCAGGGATTAAACCTCCATGAGTTAGGTTTAAAACTTTCTAGATACTAGATAATATTTGCAAAGTGATTTGTGTATATAAGCAATGTCTTTAGGAGGGAGACTTATTCTAATCTCTTACATTAAATATATGTTGTAATAAGTACAATTTTTCTGGGTCCTGAAAGGACCTTCCTGTGACTTCTGTGAATTTTGTCTGTTCTTATACTTGCCTGTTTCCAAATGCCTCTGTGAGCTGGGAATGGCAGTAAGTTACATGACTTCATTTCCAGAATAAAATTTGCTATCTTGACCTGGTCTAGATAATCAGACTCTCTTTTCCCTTTGAGCGTCAGGTGCCCTAGGACAGGCACATGAGCCAGCAGGGATCTCATTAGGTTGATATGGAATGTGGAAGACCCAGACATGTTCTCATATGTTCATGACCATGAGCCTTGAGCTACCCCAAGGTCAAATTTCCCACCAATGTAAAATGTTCAGTAAAAATAAAGTAAACCATGAGTAGTGCCTTTATAAGGGATAGGAAAAGGAGACACTTCTGTAGAGTACTGCAACCATCATTTCTGTCTGTGGCTGGAACTTGCCATCTATGTAGACCACTAAGCTATTTTGCATTGGATGGTTTGAGTTCATTTCTGTGACTTGACATCAAGTGTTCTAAGTAAACCTTTCTTAATGGGTAAGTGCAGTCTACAAACCTCATCTGAAGACTAGGGAGAGTGCAGGAAAGTTATCCCAAGTCCCTGCATAGGTATGAAGTTTAGACGCACTCAGAAGGAGCACCACCAAATATGCTCAACTTGAAAGGGTGAAAGACAAGAGAAACTAATCATGTTCAGTGTGAGACAGTGCCATGCTCACCACAGCTGCACCAAACTCTTGGTTCATGAAATCCCCAGACACTCAGGAGTTATAACAAGGACTGTGTGCAGAACTCACCTAGTTCTATTTCCTCAAGTTTTTCTGGCAGAGAATCTCAGAATACTAACTCCTTTCTCTGGGAGTATGTAAGGGATTCAGAGAAACTCAGTAAAAAGATGATCACAAATGATTGTGGAAGATTCTACTCTAGTATAATCATCCCTTCAACCTACTAAGAAAAATCTTAATTTAACCATCCATGCAAGTTGATGCACATTCTAACGCAAGATGTAACACTGATGTGATCACACAAATTTCTAACCTTCAGAGCCAGTGGATAATGCATAATATAGAGATCGACATAGTCCAGTTGAAGACTTTTCAGTGACTTTTCCAAGGCTGGTCGGACCAACTCTGGTCGAAAGGATGTGCACCAAAGCTACAGAGGTTAAAGAATAAAAGTTGTATTAAGAATACTTTAGGTAACTTATTTTGGCCTTACTGCAAGGCTTGTCTGATATTACTTCCCCAACCAAGGATCAAATCAGGGCACATGGCATTTAAGTGCCAAGTCTTAAGCACTGAACCACGAGGGAACTCTAATACTTTAGGAATTTATCAATAAGCATAGTTCACCAAGCAACTCTTCATCAAAGGATCCTATTATATAATTGTCACCTGGGCACAATCACTTGCACATATGTGCACACACACAACACACACAGTACCTTTGAAGTGCAGAATATGTCTTCTCTCTTCACAGTGCCATCTGCAATCTTGCTTCGAATGGCCTGGCCTATCTGCTCTTCATTTTGGTAAGCATGAGCACAGTCAATATGGCGGAACCCAACCTCTATAGCAAATGGGGTGAATTCCAGAGCATCCCTCTTAGCAACCTACATAAGCAACAAAGGTAGAAGTTGAATATCCAGATGATTAAGAGATTGCTAGGCACAAGCTTTCATCTTCCCAACATCAACTTTTCTTTGTGCCTTTGGTTAGTTCTGTATGTGTGGTGATGAATGCTTGATGATTTCCCTGAATGTTCCTGGTCAGTAATTAACTGGACACCCAGGAACCACTCACCCTGAGGTGATCATGGTTGATTATGGGCATGAGAGACCTCAAGACCACCTGCAGTTTCATTGATTTGCTGGTAGAACCCAAAGTACTCAGGATAACGTTGCAGTCAGAATAGGATTTATACTGTGAGATCTTTGAAGATAATTCAACAAAGGTGTAAGGTGCCTGGTAAAAGCATCAAGAAACAAGGTAATTGCTTCTAAGACCTCTGTCTACCAGTGAGGCCACAAAGAACACACCACATAAAAACTGTATGTAATCAAGGTGTACAAAGAGATGTTCTCATATAAGTCACTGTTTTTGTTCCATCACTCAGTCCTGTTCAATTCCTTCTGATCCCACGGACTGCAGCACTCCAGGTTACCCTGTATTTCATTACCTCCTGCAGCTTGCTCAAACTCATGTCCATTGTATCAGTGATGCCACCCAACTATCTCACCCTCAGTCGCCTCCTTCTCCTCACACCTTCAGTCTTTTCCAGAATCAGGGTCTTTTCCAATGAGTTGGCTCTTCGTATTGCGTGGCCAAAATATTGGAGCTTCAACTTCAGCATCAGTCCTTCCAAGGAATACTCAGGGTTGATTTCCTTTAGGTGATGACTGGCTTGATCTCTTTGCTGTCCAAGGCATTCTCAAGAGTATTCTCCAACACCACAGTTCAAAAGCATCGATTCTTCCCCGCATAGCCTTTTATGGTCCAACTCTCACATCCATACATAACGACTGGAAAAAACATGGCTTTGACTATATGGACCTTTGTCCACAAGCCAATGCCTCTGCTTTTTAAGATGATGTCTAGGTTTCTCGTGGCTTTTCTTCTGAGGAGCAATCATCTTTTAATTTCCTGGCTACAGTCACCGTCCACAATGATTTGGAGTCCAAGAAAATAAAGTCTGCCACTGTTTCCATTTCTCCCCCATTTACTTGCCGTGAAGTGATGGGACTGAATGACAAGATCTTAGGTTTTTGAATGTTTAATTTTAAATCAGCTTTTCACTCCCTCTTTAACCTTCATCAAGAGGTTCTCTAGTTCCTCTTCCTTTCTGCCATTAGGGGGGTGTCATCTCCATTCTGAGGTCATTGATCTTTCTCCTGGCTTAAGCTTGATTCAAGCTTGAGCTTCAACCGGTGTGCCATTTCCCATGATTATTCTTACCAATGGAAGTATCCACTCTTAATGAATTACCAAAATCAACCTAGGTAACAGTTCCATCACCTCACACACCTAACTTTTCTGGGTGTTTGTAAGAAGACATAAGATCTAGTCTACAAAATTGAAGATATATCCCATTATTTTAAACTATAGTCACAGTGCTTTACATCAGGTCTCCATGATTATTCATCTTATAATTGATGGTCTGTAGCCTTGACCAACAACTTACCATTTTTCCCAGGCTTGACACCAGCTGCTGGTCACCACACCTCTATTCTTTGCTTCTATGAGTTCTACTTTTTAAGATTCTAGCTACAAGGAGATTATGCAGTATTTGTCTTTCTATTTCTAGCTTGTTTCACTTGCCTTAATGTTCTTACCATCCATCTGTGCAGTTGCAAATGGCAGGATTAATGTCATTTTAATGCTGAATAATATTCCATTTCTTTTTATATGATTGAGAATCTTTCCCATTTCAAAGTGTTAAAGTGTTGGTCATTCAGTCATGTCCAACTCTTTGTGACCACATGGACTCTAGCCCATTAGGCTTCTCTGTCCACGGGATTCTCCACAAGAATACTGGAGTGGGTTGCCATTTCCTTCTTCAAGGGATCTTCCCAACCCAGGGATTGAACTCAGATCCCCTGCATTGCAGGCAGATTCTTTAACATTTGAACTACCCGGGGAAGCCCAAGAAAACATTACAAAGCCTGGCCTGTAGGGTAGTAACTTTTACCCTCAAATGACAATATTATTTTCTCTGAGAATAAATTTCCAAGCAGAAACAAAAATATGAGGCAAAACACAGCTGGAGTGTTTCTTGCCTGCCATCTAGCAGGCACTCCACAGTATAAAAGCAATTCATTCCCATTATTTTTCATTCAACTCATCTACGGGACCTCCCACCTCAAATACTTCTCAGTGTCATGGCTTTTTGGAAAGAGGAAAGACTTCTGGAATTAATTAACTATACAGATAAACTTCACCATTGCAATCACCTTCAAAGCAAAGAAGCTGACAGTATTCTTGACAGCTGAGTCTCACCTCTTATGCCAATCTGGGAAAGAGATGGAAACTGGAAGGAAACCCAGAGTAATCTGCAGGTGAACACAGCTTCAGACCATGATGCAGAGTGAAGCCTGAATGCTTTATCCCCTTTCAGAGGAAATGGTTCTAGCCTGGTTGGTGGAACCACATGACCCGTACAGAGTCACACAGGAGCTCAGTGCTTGACAACCCAAGTCCCTTCTGCTCATGTCACATCCACTACTATTTATATCTCAACCCCAAACCACTACTGTTACCTCTGGAGGTGCGTAGGTTCCAAATCCCAGGACAGGAATGAAGTGGCCATCATTAAGCTTCACCTTCTGGCCTTTGGGATCCATTGTCTGTTGCTCCTCTGAGTAAGCAGACTGGGATTTTTTTCTTCTGCCTTCAGAGGTTATAAATAACAAGAAGGTAACACCCCAGCTGCACTGTCCAGTGTTAGCAGAGACATTGTAGGAGAAGCATGATTAAACTAGTACCCATGGAGTCAGAGACGATTGAACACTGCTAACTTATTTGATTATTTTTATCAACATAACCTCACGTATTATATAATGATGAGACTGGGTGAGCAATTATTGACTACTTATTAGACTAGAAACTTCCAACAACAATCTTTTTTAATTTTCTATTATGAAGCCCAATGTCAATCAAACATCAATTGAAAAAACTACCTTACAGTACAAACACACACACATACACAAATCACACAATCCAAAAGTGTTTAATAGCATTTTTCAAAATGTTACCCCTTAATAAAGAATCAAACCTTCAAATGAAAATAAATTTCCCCTTTTACATTTCCCACAGCAAAATTATTATGCTTTACAGACCTGACTGGTGAAATCCTGAACAGAAAATAGAAATGAGACATTTTGGCAAAGTGCTTATTGGAAGTTAACTATTAATAGCCTTAGAATACCATGTACAGTGTTCAAAGAGACTTTGAGTGTTGATCCCTTCTAGCTAGTTATATAACTTTTAGGGTACCCTTATAATGTCACTGATACATATTTTACATAATTTACTAACTGCTCCACATCATTCGTAAATGAAAAACCTATAAACAAATTAAAATGCAACAAATTTGGAAAGAGTAACAGAAATTGTGATGCACTGATACACGAGAATGTTGTGAAGACAAAATTTAACATGTACAGTGATGTCAGCAAAATGGTGAGGTGGGAGGACTGAACTCTCCCATGGAAAGATAAGAAAAGAAAGACAAATCAGCTTAAAAACTTCATAGGAGTTCTGGAAAACAGTCAAACACAGATTAACAGCAACAAAGTGAACAGGCAATTAGGAAAAATCCAGAACAGAGTGGAAGGAAATTTCACCGTGTGTTACTCACCTGTACCCTCCTCCTGCCTGCGGCAGTGCAGTCTTGATGAGCTCCCAGTTGCTCCCTCAATCCAGAGTGATAACAGAAAACCTTATGTGCGGTATTCCAACCTACTTGGGGGCTGTCTGGGAACTAGTGTCTGTTCCACTTAACTCTAAGTTTAAACTGAAGAGCACTTGGAATGCCTATTGCAGCTTCAGGGGAACTATATATACATGTTTGTGTGTGTGTGTGTGTGTGTGTGTGTGTATACATACATACGGAGCCAAGGACAAAGGAATAAGGGTGGAGACATGGACAAGACCATGTATTAAAAGGCCCTGAATAGAATGGGGGTGTGGCTTTGGGGGACATAGTGCATTCAGAAACAGTCATAAATTCACCAGAATCAGATAGCCAATCTCAGCCAGGTAAGATGCTGACTCAGAAATGAACTGAACCACCTGTAGCTTTCCTGTTGGGCTGATTCCAGGGCTAGGAGCATGACGAGCTAACTAGTAAAAGTCATGACAGGGAACAAATCTACCAAGAGTGAGACTTTCCCTGTTATTTCAAGTACCAAACTGAATGCACATACACAGAAGCACACAGAGGAACACACATACAGAAACACAAACACACACAGGGACACACATACAGAAACACACACACACCCAGGAACACACATCCAGGAACACATACACACAGGAACACACATCCAGGAACACACATACACAGCAACACACATCCAGGAACACATACACACACAGGAATACACACACACAAAGGGACACACATATAGGAACACATACACACACAGGAACACACACACACAGGAACACACATTCAGGAACACACACACACAGGAACACACATCCAGGAACACACACACACACAGGAACACACATCCAGGAACATGCACACACAGGAACACACATCCAGGAACACACACACACAGGAACACACATCCAGGAACATGCACACACAGGAACACACATCCAGGAACACACACACACACAGGAACACACATCCAGGAACATGCACACACAGGAACACACATCCAGGAACACACACACACAGGAACACACATCCAGGAACATGCACACACAGGAACACACATCCAGGAACACACACACACACAGGAACACACATCCAGGAACATGAACACACAGGAATACACACACACAAAGGGGCACACATATAGGAACACATACACACACAGGAACACACACACATAGGAACACACACACACATCTGGACGGGGCAGGAAGGCCATCACAGAGGGCCCCGAGGAGCAGGGTCTGGGGCTCTGATGGTATGTAGGGCTGCACCACATGCACGGCTGCCCGCACCAGGGGCTGCTCCTGCACACCTTCCTCCAGCTCTGCCACCCTCTGGGGCAAAGGTGCAGTGCAGGGGATGGGGGTGCACACTTACAAGGGGTGCACACTTACAAGGAATGGAACTAGTCTGGACCCAACCCTCAGAGTTCTGCTCCAGCGTCTTGGGACTCACCTGGCCCAGTAGGGTGGGGACAGCCACTGAGCACAAGAGAAGCCTTTGCTCACACTGGGCTCTGGCTCTAGCCTGCCCCTCCTCCTCCCACCGAGGTGACAGTTGCCAGCACACCCTGGGAAGGGATGACCTCTGACCAGCTCAGCTCCAGCTCTGCCCTAAAGCCTTATGCACACAGACTGCACAGAGACAGGTCCACACAAGGACAGCCCCATGAAACCAGGACAGATAACTTTTTCACCTAACTTAATAGAAAAGGAGGAAGCTAAGAAAAATGAGAAGAGAGAGGAATTTGTGTCAAATGAAACAATTTAAAAAAAAAAACTTGAAAAGATCAGATATTGAGATAGAGATTAATAATTTACCAAAATAATTTACCAGAATACAGAATCATAATAAAAATTGCTACATTAACTAGGGAATAGTACATACTAACATTCACAGTGTAGGAGTTCCAGAAGCAGAAGAGATGGAGAAGAGAGCTGAAAATGTAGGTATGATGAAATTGTGGCTAAAAATTTCCTTTAACCTGGGACTTTCCTGGTGGTCCAGTGGTGAGGACTCTGTGCCTCCACTGCAGGGGGCATGGTTCTGAACCTGGTCTGGGAACGATCTTGTAAAGCTGATTAAAATCTTGAGAGGCAAGATATTCTTGGTTTACCTGGTAACCCTAGTATAATGACAAAGTCCTTACATGTGTGACCTGGGAGGGTTGTATTCAAAGAGAAGGTGGGGAGATAGGAGCATTAGATAAAAGATTCTAAGATGCTATAGTCTGTCTCTGAAGACCTCGGTAGAGTCTACAAGATGAAGACGGAAGAGTTCTCTTGTTCAGTTTCTTGGTTGTCTCCAACTCTTTGCCATCCCATGGACTGCAACACAGCAGTCTTCTCTGTCCTTCACTATCTCCCAGAGTTTGCTCAACTCATGTCCATTGAGTCAGTGATGCCATCCAACCATCTCATCCTCTGTCCTCCCCTTCTCCTCTTGCCCTCACTCTTTCCCAGCATCAGGGTCTTTTTCAGTGAGCTGGTTCTTCACATCAGGTGGCCAAAATATTGGTGTTTCAGCTTCAGCATCAGTCCTTCCAATGAATATTCAGGATTGATTTCCTTCAGGATTGACTAGTTTGATCTGGCTGTCCAAGGGTTCTCAAGTGTCTTCTCCAGAACCACAGTTTGAAAGCATCAGTTCTTCAGGGCTCAGCCTTCTTTACAGTCCAACTCTCATATTTATACATGACTACTGGAAATGCCATAGCTTTGACCCTACAGATCTTTGTCAGCAAAGTGATGGCTCTGCTTTTAAACAGGTTATCTAGATTTGTCATAGTTTATCTTCCAAGAAGTAAGCATCTTAGTTTAACAGCTACAGTCACCATCTGCAGTGATTTTGGAGGCCAAGGAAATAAACTGTCACTGTTTCCCTTTTTTTCTCCATCTATCTGCTGTGAAGGGGTGGAACCAGATGCCATGATCTTAATTTTTCAAATATTTAGATTTAAGTCAGTTATTTCTCTCTTCTCTTTCACCTCCATCAAGAGACTCTTTAGTTCCTCTTTGCTTTCTGCCATTAAAACAAAGAAAGAAAGTGAAGTCGCTCAATCATGTCCAACACTTTGTGACCCCATAGATTGTAGCCTGCCATGCTCCTCCACCCATGGGATTTTCCAGGCAAGAATACTGGAGTGGGTTGCCATTTCCTTCTCCAGAGGATCTTCCCAACCCAGAGATCGAACCTGGGTCTCCCACATTGTAGGCAGACGCTTTACCGTCTGAGCCACCAGGGAAGACTTTTCTGCCATTAAGGTGATGTCATCTGCATATCTGAGGTTACTGATATTTCTCCCAGCAATCTTCAACCCACCTTGTGATTCATCCAGCTCGGCATTCCACATAATGTACTCTGCATATAAAGTAAATAAGCAGGGTGAAAATATACAGCTTTGACGTACTCCTCTCACAATTTGGAACCAGTCCATTGTTTCATGTCCAGTTCTTTTTTTTTTTGGGGGGGGGGAATTTTTTTTTATTATTATTTTTTTTTTAATTTTAAAATCTTTAATTCTTGCTTCTTAGCCTGCATACAGGTTTCTCAGGAGGCAGGTAAAGTGGTCTGGTATTTCCATCTCTTTAAGAATTTTCCACAGTTTGTTGTGATCCACAGAGTCAAAGGCTTTAGCATAGTCAATGAAACAGAAGTAGATTTTTTTGTGGAATTCTCTTGCTTTTTTGATGATCCAATGGATGTAGGCAATTTGATCTCTGGTTCCTCTGGCTTTTCTAAATCCAACTTGAACATCTGGAAGTTCTTGGTTCACATACCATTGAAGCCTAGCATCAAAGATTTTCAGCATTACCTTGCTACTATGTGAAATGAGTGCAATTGTGCAGTAGTTTGAACATTCTTTGGCATTGCCCTTCTTTGGGATTGGAATGAAAACTGACTTCTTCCAGTCCTGGGGCCACTGCTGAGTTTCCCAAATTTGCTGGGCTATTGAGTGCAGCACTTTCACAGCATCATCTTTTAGGATTTGGAATAGCTCAGCTGGAATTCCATCACCTCCACTAGTTTCATTCATAGTGATTCTTCCTAATGCCCACTTGACTTCACATTCCATGATGTCTGGCTCTATGTGAGTGATCACACCATAATGGTTATCCTGAGCATTAAGGCCATTTTTTTGTATAGTTCTTTGTATTCTTGCCACCTGTTCCTAATCTGTTCTGCTTATCTTAGGTAATACAATTTCTGTCCTTTATTGTCATCATCTTTGCATGAAATATTCCTTTAATATCTCTAATTTTCTTGAAGTGATCTCTAGTGTTTCTCATTATACTGTTTTCTTCAATTTCTTTGCACTGATCACTTAAAGACTTCCTTACCTCTCCTAGCTATTCCTTGGAACTCTGCATTCAGATGGGTAAATCTTTCCCTTCCTCCTTTGCCTTTTGCTTTTCCTCTTTTCTCAGCTATTTGTAAGGTCTCCTCAGACAACCATTTTGCCTTGTTGCATTTCTTTTCTTGGTAATGGTTTGGTCACTGCCTCCTGTACAGTGTTACAAATCTCCACCCATAGTTCTTCAGGCACTCTGTCTATCATATCTAATCCCTTGAATCTTTCTGTCACTTCCACTGTATAATCATAAGGAATTTCATTTAGGTCAAACCAGAATGGCCTAGTGGTTTTCCATTCTACTGGAGGGTGCACAGTCCCACTTTTACCAAAAGGGCGTTTGCGGGGACAGCTGCTCTTCACTTCAAAGCCAATAATCAGGCCAGGTTGCTGGAAAGGAAAGTTTGTTTGATTTCAGATTCCAGCAACTGGGCTGTTGGGGTTACAGACATCGACCCAAAGGCCGACCCCCCTCCACTTCAACCAGTGGGGCAAGAGCCCTTATAGACAGAAGTGATAGTGTTGCCATATGCAGAAACACTACAGTCTGCTCTGAGAGTCATCTTCAAATTGGTCATCAATGGTCTGACCTGTGTCATCTTGCCATTCTATGTACATTAGTCTTCAGTTCCAGGACCCATTTGTTTGCATTTCTTGAGTTCAGTACTCAGAATTGTGGCAGCTTATGTCATGGATATACTCTGGCCATCGTGTGGTTAACTTCTCCACCTGGTGTTCTAGAATCTATACGGCAGCTCACAGGATATGGTTCAGAATATTATCTCTAGCCCCAGAAATAGCAGGAAGTCCTTGATTATGCTTAATGACCACACGGTTATTATTTAGTCTCCTGTGACCCTTTTCCTTTGTGTCTAGTTTCTCAGTTCTCTGATTAAACTTATTCTTTGAAGTTTTCCACAAAGAGCAGGGAAAAGACATGGTACCAGGGCAAGGAACAAAGGATTCTGCTCATTTCACCACACACCAGCAGAAAATTGGGTAAAAGATTTACTAAGCATTGCCCTGCCCACCAGAGAAATACTTCCCCACAGTCAGTACCTCACATCAGGAAACTTGCACAAGCCTCTTGAAAACTACAATCACAGAAAACTAAACAATGTGATCACATGGATCACAACCTTGTATAACTCATGAAACTATCAGTCATGCCATGCAGGGCCACCCAAGATGGACAAGTCATGATGGAGAGATCCGATGATGGAGAAGGAATGGCGAGCCACTTCAACATTCCTGCCTTGAGAACCCCATGAACAGTATGAAAAGGCAAAAGTATATCATACTGAAGGATGAGATACACAGGTTGGTAGGTGTCCAATGTGCTACTAGAAAAGAGTGGAGAGATAGCTCTAAAAGGAATGAAGAGGCAGAGCCAAAGCAGAAACAACACCCAACTGTGGATGTCTCTAGTGGTGGAAGTAAAATCTGATGCTGTAAAGAATAATATTGCATAGGAACCTGGAAAGTTAGGTCTCTGAAACCAGGTAAATTGGATGTGGTCCAACAGGAGATGGCAGGAGTAAACATGGATATTTTAGAAATCAGTGAACTAAAATGGACGGGGATGGCTGAAATTAATTCCGATGACCATTATATCTACTACTGTGGGCAAGAATCCCTTAGAAGAAAGGGAGTAGCCCTCACAGTCAACAAAAGAGTCTGAAATGCCATATACTAGGGTACAATCTCAAAGGTGACAGAATGATCTCGGTTCAGTTCCATGGCAAAGCATTCAACATTGCCATAATTCAAGTCCATGTCCCAAACACAAAGGCCAGAGAAGCTGAAGTTGACTGGTTCTCTGAAGCCCTAAGAGACCTTCTAAATCTGACACCAGAACAAGATGTCCTTTTCATGAGGGGACTGGAATCTGAAAGTAGAAAGTCAAGAGCTACCTGAATTAACAGGTGTCTCTGTTAGTTTGTATTAACAGACTTTGTGCTCCAAGTTTGGCCTTGGAGTACAAATGAAGCAGGGCAAAAGCTAACAGAATTTTGTCAAGAGAAGGCTCTGGTCTTAGCAAACACCCTCTTCCAACAACACAAGACCTGTTCTCTAGGAGTTGGAAAAGGCAACAAAATGGATTTCCCCCTACAACCTCCAGAAAAGAATGCAGGCCTGCTGGCACTTTAATTAGCCCATTGAACCGGATTTTGAATTTCTGACCTCAGGATATGTAAACTAGTACATTGGTGTTGTTTCAAGGCACAAAGTGTTTGGTCATTTGGTGTAGCAGCAGCAGTAACTAATACGGATATGGTTCAAACCAGCCCATTTCCATCTGTGGCATCATAGGATTTCCTCTCTCTGCTGGACTGTTCCTCTGACCTCAGAGGCTGGCGATCCTCTTCAGGGTACCCCAACAGTGTACTTGTCTCTTAATTCCACTTCCTTCTTCAACAACTGCCCAATTCTGTGGTCCGCATTACAGCAAAGTCTTTGAAAGCTGTGTCTACTCTGTTTCTCACTGACCTCTTAACACCACTTCTTGAACCCACTCTACTCGAGTTTGCCTTCACCACTCTATCAGAGCTGCCCTTGACCTTGCCAAGGTTACCTGCCAAATCCAATGGTCAGGTTCAGTCTTCTCTTACTTGTCCCCTTGCAAGAACTGGATTCTTTTCTCCTCCAATCATTTACTTCATGTGCCTTCTAAAAACAGTCCCTCCTACCTCACTAGCCTCTTCTTCTCTGCCTCTTCTGCTGGTTCCTGCAAATTTTTTTTTTTTTTTAAGAAAAAACTAACTTCTCAATGCTGGGTTCTCATGAAGCGTGATGTCCCAGACTACACTCACTTAAGTATACCGTATTATCTCTGATTTTCTAGTTTCATGGCATTAAGTGGCAACTAAATTTGAGAAGCCACAAATATAAATATTTTACCTAACGCTTTTCTCTAATAGACTTAATGTCCAACTGTGTGCATGCATCTTCACTCGGGTACCTAAAGGCATCTCAAAGATCCATGTCTGTAACTGAACTCATAATCTTCCCACAAAGAAATGTCCTCCCCCACATCATCTCCATCTGAGAAAAGGGCATCTCCTTTTCCTATCCCTTAAGCACAAACGTTGGGAGTCAGCTTTGATTCCCCTCTTCCTTTCACTTTACGTCCAATATGTCAGACAATCTAGTTGATGGAGCCCTTAAAATGTATCCCTATTCTAACAACTTTGACCACACTTACTGTTCCTTCTGTGGTCCAAGCCAACATCATCTCTCACCTAGATTGCTGTAAAGTCCTAAAAGAGGGCTCTTTTTTCTCTTTTTCATCTCAAAATAGCAACAAAGGTAATTTTTTTTTGAAGCATGTCAATTTATGTAACTACTCTGCTCAGAACCCAAAATATCATTCTCCATTTCCCTCAGAGTAAAGTCCTTTCAAAACCCCTTGTGACACAAACCCTATGGTGCCACTATCTCTCTGGCATATCTTCAGCTTCTGTCTCTGCACCTCACTAAGCTTGACCCAAATCAGCCAACTTTGGTTCAGTTCAGTTGTTCAGTCGTGTCTGACTCTTTGCAACCCCATGGACTGCTGTAGGGAACAAGGTATAAAGAAGGTTGAGAAGTGCTTGCAAACGAGACTCTCAACCAGAGCTGAACATTCTTGCAAACGAGATATTCTGCCCAGTGTAGGGAACTAGGTTTAAGGAAGGTTGAGAAGTGCTTGCAAACGAGACTCTCAACCAGGGCTGAACATTCTTGCAAACGAGATGTTCAGCTAAGAATCCTGTTTGTTCCCGTGGGAAAAGAACATTTCTTGCACACAAGGATGTTTCTATGATTCCTCAAAAGGAGCAGACCCTGGGACAAAACGGATTCTAAGTTGATAAGGAAGTTCCCCAAAACACAGTCTTAGCTGCAGTAAATAAGTCAAGGTAAAGGTTATCTCGCCCTGCGCCTGCGCACTGTATAGTCTCTGAATCATAGTGCTTGGCAGCTTGCCCTGTAGGTTGTTGTGCTAGGGATATAAAATAAAGTAGCTGTAAGAAGCAAGTGTTAAAATATAAAGATTTAAACCACTCTGCAGTGTTGGTGTTTCATTCCGTCGCCAGCAGACTGCAGCACTCCAGGCTTCCCTGTACATCACCAACTCCCTGAGTTTACTCAAACTCATGTCCATTGAGTTGGTGATTTCATCCAACCATCTTATCCTCTGTCATCCCCTTCTCCTCTCACTTTCAATCTTTCCCAGCATCAGGGTCTTTTCAAATGAGTCAGTTCTTCACATCAGGTGGCCAAAGTATTGGAGTTTCAGCTTCAGCATCAGTCCTTCCAATGAATATTATGGACTAATTTCCTTTAAGATTGACTGGGTTTCCTTGCAGTCCAAGGGACTCTCAAGAGTCTTCTCCAACACCACAATTAAAAAGCATCAATTCTTCAGTGTTCAGCTTTCTTTATAGTCCACCTCTCACATCCATATGTGACTACTGCAAAAACCATAACTTTGACTAGATGGACCTTTGTTATTAATGTCAGCCAACTTGCTGTCCCTTAAATGTTACATAACACTCGGCCTTCTTGAACTTAGTATTTTCTGTTCCGGAGTAATGAATGGAGCCACTGTCTCTATGTTGCAAGGCTGTTTCTTGTACAAATGAAAAGTTGTGTGGGATGAAGGGTAGTTGGTGTCTCTGCCTAACAGATGTACAGAAATGAGAGAGATTGTGCAGAATTATCTCCTACAGGCACTTACTCATTTCTAACAGCTAAGTCCTCCTGATTTCATTCACAGTCTTATCCTCCTGTAGGCTATCGACTCAAGAATTTCTCATTTTAATTGATATTTATTGATAATAAATGTGTTACTAAAGAATATTCAATAAAGTTTTGCTGAATTAATGAGTGAATGACAACCAATGAATCAATGGCAAAATATATAAAAATTCATCAAAATGCTAAGCATGGGCAAAAAATTAAGAAATTAAATAAAGAATATGATATGCTGCTTTATAGTAAGCAAAATATAATACTGGATTTTTAAGTCATATTTTTATTTTACCAAGATAATTATGCTAAGTTAAAAATGAGTAGAAAACCTGTAATTGAAATCTTTTCCCTTTGTAAATGAAAACACACACACATTTCTACAGTAAAATCATAAGGAAGAGGCACCAAATTTAAATATCATTAAATGGGTTAATCATAGCTTATCTTTATTCTCTATCATTTCCTTTCAACTTTCCAAACTTTCTGTAATTTGCATTTTTTAACTATCACAACACAGAGATGTTATGGGGAGGGAGGTGGGAGGGGGGTTCATGTTTGGGAACACATGTAAGAATTAAAGATTTTAAAATTAAAAAAATAAAAAACTAAAAAAAAAAAGTATTCTAACTTTGAAGCCTTTATTGTTTCATGAACTGTTTCTTTTTTTAAAGGAAAGGCAAACTTTCAAACATTCAGACATTTAAGCACCTCCACCAAGTACAAAAATCTTCTTCATAGTCCTAGAAGCAAGTAATTCTCAAAGAACCACAGTGAGAACTGAGAGTCAATATTCTTCAGAGAATGGAAACTCAGGATGATCGACACAACTGAAAGAGAAGAATGATTCATTTATTAAATCAGCCATGTTGTCATAGAGAACATTATTCTGTGAATGTGGTCAGGATGGGCTAAAACTCTAAATCTACAAACACGTCCCTCGTTCTCCCCCGACAAGTACACCTGCAGGTGCCTGCTCCGTGTGCAGAGGGTACCTGCACGTCCAGTCCCAACATTCACGTGTGATCTCCACTCCACAGTGACAGGTAGCGGGACTCAGGTTACAATTTATATGAGAGCACAAGACCTAGGGCTCACTGTGGAGGCCATTTCACACACAGGGAGAACTTCTTCGGTCCCTAGTTGATGAAAAGGTGCACAAATTAGCTGCACTTTTCCACACATCCATGGATAAGCAAATACTGAGCACTCCAAAAATACAGAGCACCTCCATTAAGGAACTTGTCATCTATAGACGAGCTAGCATGCGCACCTGAATAATCACACAGTTCAAAGTGGGATTATTACCTCTTTAATTTAGTCAAACATTGGTTATGCAGTAATTACTATTACTGCTTTTTTCATTTTTCCTTTGTTTCTACTTTTCTTTCAGAATTTGTCTTTTTCAATTTGATTGATTAAAGAGTGCATTCGGAGCAATTCCAAGTACCAGGATCCTGGCTCAGGTCATTAACTGAGCCCACAACAGAGTACAGAAAAGTAAGTATCCACCTTTTTTTCAATTATCATATCTTTTATCAGAAGCATGATAGCTGCTATAAAAACAATAGGGAGAGTTTTGAAATCTTTCACTGGAAACAAAATCTTCATTTCACCAATAATTGGTATTCCCTTCTCTCTAAACTCCCTTCCAACATCTCGTGTTTGATTAGCCCTCTGTCCCTTCAATCCTGACATCTTCCTGCAGTAATTGGGCAGCTGGAATTCAATGTTAGTGACTAATTCAAAGTCAAGAGGGTATGGGCTCCCCAGGGACCTCTGATGGACAAATGCAACACTGGTGTGAGTCTTGACTCAAGAAACCACAGAGACCCAGATAATCTTACCTGAGTATGTCCTGCTAAGCAGTCACTCACTGGAGGGTCAGTTAAGCTCAAGATCTACTTGTAATTCAGTTTTGTGAGATAACAAGGATGAAGATATGGGAGTTGTAACAGGGAAGAAAGGGCAGTGAAGCAATCGATTTGTAGGAAACAGATGGTGTCTTGGTGAAGAAATGTCCATAAGGGAGAATGTCCACCAGACCCTTAGGGGACAGGGTGGGACAGGCCCATGTGACATCACAGCACTGATGGATGTTGGCCTTTCTAGGACCTTCCTCCATTAAAAAACATCTACAATACATTTTATAGTTTTGTTGGGGTTAACATGATTGCAGGCTTCCTAGGTGGCTCAGTGGTAAAGGATCCACCTGCAAAGCAGGAGACATGGGTTTGATCCCTGAGTCAGCAAGATCCCCTGGAGAAGGAAATGGCAACTCACTTCAGTATTCTTGCCTGGGAAATCCCAGGGACAGAGGAGCCTGGCAGGCTACATCCATGGAAGACCAAGAGTTGGAAATGACTGAGTGACTAAATAACAACAACAAAACTTGAATGCAATTCATGATGGATTCATTATTATACAAAATATTATTAACATAATAATTTTCCACTGATGTAGAAAGAAATAGAGATTAAACATGTTCACAGGACCCTGAAAGAATACAGGGCTGCAGGCACTGTGCCCTCTGTGTTTCCTGAGTCCCTCAGCCTTGAGAGGAGGTACACCAGGCACAGGGATTAGGGGCACAAAGTAGTGAATTCACCAGGATGTCAACTCAGATGATTTTATTGATGGGCTGGCCTGGGCCCCATCACATTCCTCTTGGTCAGAGACAGAGCCCTGGAGGAAACCTCTGGTCTGAGGTCTGCAGGAAGCCCCTGGTTTACTCCTACTCTAGAAATCAGCACTGTTTTCCTAGATTTAAGCTTTTAAAAAGCTAAGCTCTCCTGCTGACCTGCCTGCTAAAGAAAACAGTATTTGTGGGAAACCTAGGCAAGCCACTTACAGGTGAAGATCATAGTATCTTATATTATGATTGAGGCCATCGATTGCTTTCATGTCTTCTGGAGTCAGTTCAAAGTCAAACACCTGGAAGGAAAGAAGAATCACACTGACCTCTCCCCCAAGGAGCCAGCCTCCCCTTGGGGGCTGGAGGACTTTCCAGCTGGATGGAGACAAGAAGAGGGGATAGGGAAGCATGTCTGTCCTCAGTTTCCAGATGAATAAGCTTAGGACCCTCTGCTGAGTTCTCACCTCTCCCTTCCCACACCTTCTCCTTCTCTGTCCACCTCACAAACATTACATCACATCAGCCGCTTATCTTTCCAAGTGAATTACTTGAGACAAAAAAAAAGGAATCTAAAATCATTTTTTTCCAAACACACTGCTTTTAGACACTCCTGACTTGATACTTGAACCTGAGTTGACATTAGACTGATTGCCTCTCCCCAACATACCCTAAGGGCAACAGCATTTGGCTGAAGCAATGTGGGAAGGAGGCTCCCCTGAGAAAGCCTGTTCAGCAATCTGATATCAAACTACTCATTATCTATGATTGAATCTAAAAAAACACCTTTATGTACATACATTCCTGGAGAAAGTTATGAGAGGTGTTTAAACATTAAGGAACAACAAATTATTAAAAATTCACATCATAACAAATGGAAATGGAAAGCTCAGTTTTGTAAAGAAATTCATTTTCTCCGAAGTGATCTCTTGTTTCAGTGCAACATGAACCAAAGACTTAAACACATATTCTGTTGTGGAAGTTGGTATAGTGATACTGAATTTTAAATAAGAGAAGAGCTAGTCAAAAGCAGTCAAGACATCCTTAAAACAGAAGAACGTACCATACTAAAAAGCAAAACATTTTTTACTTCAGTAACACAGTACAGAAATAGTTAAATAGACAAGAGTGGGCAGAAATGTACTTATGGACACTTGATATGTGGCAGAGTTGACAAGGAAAACGTGGAAATGGACAGTTGTTTTTGTTATTCAGTCACTTAGTATGTCCAACTCTTTGTGACCCCAAAGGAAGAGGTTTTTCTCCCCACTCACTGACTGAGAATCATATCACTGTGCTGAAAAGAAGACTAGGTTAGTTGCCTTATTCTAGCCAATAAAAACTATACAGAAAAGTCTTCAGGCTCCTCTGACAAGAGCCACATCCACCTGCTAAAGCAGAACTCCCGAGCTGCTCAGCACTGAACTGCAAATACACAAAAGAGCCCAGCCTAGAGGACAACAGCTGAGCTGAGTGCAGGCTCATTTTCAAACCACAGATTCAGATACATAAATGAACTCCGCATTAAATCCTGAAACTGGGGAGAGTTTCCTGTACAGCTAAGGGCAGAATAATGGTCTCCTACAAATACATAAAAAGAGAAACAACCTAGCTAAAGTGGACAGACAAAGTCATTAAGAGGAACTTCACAAAGACAGAAACTCAAAAAGATTAAATGTATGAAGATGAAAGCCTATTAGTATTCAGGGAAATAGTAATAAAACCACAAGGCTTTGGAAGTTAAAGAAAATTTTTGTGCCCCCAAATTCACATGTTATGGTGTTAAAAATGGAGCCTTTGAGGGAGGAGTAGGTCATGATGTCAGAGGCCTCACAAATGAGATTTCAAGAATATCATATTCATATAAGAGACTTGGGAGAGCTGTGTTTCCCCTCCAACATGTAAAGATACAAGGAGAAGCCTGTGACCTGGAGGAGAGCCCTCACCCAACTACCCGGATCCTGATCTCAGATCTACAGCTTTACAACTGTGAGAAACAAATTTAAATTTTTTCACAGCCACTCAGCCTGTAGTGTTTTGTTAGAGCAATTCAAACAGTCTAAGAAAAATCACATAATCCAATTTTATCAATTGAGAACAGAGAAACTAAGATATTTTCCTTAGGAGCCCTCTGCCCACAGCCCTGCTCGTCACCTGCATGTTCTCTTTGATCCACTTCTTGTTGTTACCCTTGGCCAGAACCACAACCCCACGTTGTATCTGGTAGCGAAGGGCAACCAGAGCTGCCGTTTTCTTGTGCTTTTGAGCAATGGCAGAGAGAACCGGGTCCTCCAGGAGAACGGGGTGGTTTGGGTTCACCCTGGAAGGAATTTCAGAAATGCTGAGGAGCTGAGACTATGCAGTTTCTAAGGAGGCTTCTCAAACAGACCAAGTAGGTCCACTCCAGACCAGTGCTTCCCAAAGTCTGGTCCAGGGACCGGCAGCATCAGTATCACTTGGGATCTTATTAGAAATACAAATTCCATGGCTGAGCTGAAGACAAACTGAATCAGAACCTCAACTGAGACTCTTCCCATTTTTTGTTTACAGAGCTCTGCAGGTGATTCAGATGCATTATTGAGTTGAGACCAGAATGCCAAATTGTGGATTATTTTCTTTAATTCTCAGGGGTTGTTTTCTTCTGCAATCAAGGGCATGAATAGAGAAACAGTAGGAGGAGCCCAGAAATTGTTTTTAAATTTCACTTTTTAAGGTATTGATAAAAATTGAGTAGTCTCAAAAATAAGACACGTTTATTTCATCATTATTTTTCTAGGATGTTCACAGAAATGCTTCAAATTGAAATGTTTTCTATCGTGATATACCAAGTAGTTACATATTATCCAAATTTTAGATATGGGCTAAGTGAGGCTTGCAACATCTGTTTTTACAAATGTGTTCATTAGTTAATAAGTAAATCATGACATCACCTTGTGTCTCTGGTCTCAACTGGGGGATTCTATATAGATTTCAGTGCAGACATTTGTTATTGATGAGTCTACAAGCTAATACAATGTAGAAAACTTGTCTGGGTGATGGGAAGATAAAAGGATTAATTTCATCCCACCCCTCTCTCCCCTCTGCCTATGAGAGATTTCCGAGTACTGTGCTATTTAAATTGTTTCATCAAATATTGAATTTCAGGGAAACTCCAGATGTCTTCATTAGGATTCAATACCATTCTTTTACTCGTTGGGATCCCAGAGCAGCATAGGCAACAAGAACGATTTCATGTGACTTGCAGAAATCCAACAGTTTGCTCTGGTTGAGATAAGGGTGACATTCCACCTGTAGAATGCCCAAAGAGAAGAGTGTCAGATTATATGCAAAGGCAATATTAATATGACAGAGAAAGACTAAAAGTTTTCAAAGGCTAAAGGAAAGAGTAGAACATTAAATGAAAACTGGAAATGCCAACATTTACAAGAAACAAAGAAAAGTGTATTTATACAGTTAATTTTATGATAGACATGGATAGGAGAACCAGTCCAATACTGAGTAATCAAAAGCTGTGCTCTACATTTCAGTAGATGTTCTTGAGTAACTATTTCATAAATTACTAGTATCACCTTGAGCCTTTAACTTCACCCTCTAACCTGGATGATTTTCATCACCTCCAACACATTCTTCTGAACTATGCTCCCTGTTTAAGACTCATAAATGCTGAGACAACTAGACCAAGAATTCAGACATCAGAACCCCACACAAACCCTTAAAATCCATCTCAGCTGTTTTGACTCTTTATTAATTTACTTCTGATTCCATGTTTTTATCATCTTCCTTCCTGTATGCAGTTCTCTTCAGGGCACACTTCCCTCCATCTGTTCATCCTTCCATCTCAGGGAAATGCCTCCTTCCTCTAGTTCTGAGTTCTACCCACAGTTTAGAAGAGAGGCATCTCACCTTTTCCAGCCAGATGTTTGTAAATAGAGATACTGTTATGGATTCTATTCACACCATCCAGAGAGGCTCTGCTCTCTAGAATCCTCTGACCCACAAAGGTCAGATGAACATGAGGAGAGAACAGACAGACATCAGGGCAAGAAGGAGGTTGTGAAGAGCAGGAGGGAGAGGAGCCGAGCTGCTCACCTGGTTGCAGACGGGCTTGTACTTGAGCCCTGGCTTGTTCAGGATCTTCTCCAGCTGCTTGTGGTTGAAGTTGGACACCCCGATGGACTTGGTCAGCCCTGCATCCTTACACTTTTCCAGGGCCTGGGAGGGAGGAGTGGTGAATAGTCATGAACAGTCATTTGGAATGGGCAATAGAATAAGAATAAATGCTGAAAAACATCAGTAATCACACTCATCCATCATGAATTACCCTTGACTATCAAGAAGAAAACTCAGGAAGAAGGTCATGATTTCCTCACCTTAGAAAAACTCCAGAGAAGATATATCACATGGAAGGAAAAAGATACCTGTCTACACTGTCCCAAATTCTCCTCCTCCATTCCTCTCTGTGAACATTTCAGCAATGGTTTCCTCGCCACAACCCCAGCATTCATGCCCTTAGATTCATGAACTGCTGAGTCTGATGGTCCACAGCCCATTCTCACAGGTGGAAGAAATGAAGGAGGTTCCCCCTCTTCTGGCTGGTTCTCTCCTCCATGGACTCACCTCCCATGTGCGACAGAAATCCACTGAGTCAAATATCAGTTTTCCATTTTCATCTTTGGGGTATAATTCCTCCCCTGGCTGGATAGAAGCACTCATTTTAGACATGTCACAAAATAATTTCTCTGCATTTACAGGCTGCTCGGCACCAGGGAGTAAACCTCTATCAGGTAGCTTCACAGATTTCTAAATATTAATATTTGCAAAGTGATTTGCACATATGGAGTTGTCAGCAATACCTTTAGTAAGGAGGACTATTCCAATCTCTTACACTCAATATATGTTGTAATAAATACAATTTTTCTAGGTCCTAAAAGGGACTCACAGTGACTTCTCTGAATTTTGTCTGCTCCTTGTACTTGCCAATTTTGAAATGCCCTTTTGGGCTGGGAATGTCAGTAAGTTACATGGCATGATTTCCAGAATAAACTTTGCAGTCTTCATATGGCTAGATATCAGACTTCCTTCTTCATCTGAGCATCAGGTGCCCTAGGGCAGGCATGTGAACCAGCAAGGCTATCTTTAGGTGGATATGGAGTGTGGACGATCCACACATTTTCTCAAATATTCATGACCATGAGCCTTGAACTGCCCCCAAGGTCATATTTGCCTCCAGTGGTAGATGTTCAGTAAAAAATAAAGTAAATCATGAGTAGTGTCTGATAAGGGATAGAAGAAAGGAGACATTTCTGAACACTGCTGAAAATCCTCAAAACTCTCTGTGTCTGGGACTTGCCATCTACATAGTCCACTAAGTGATTTTGCATTACATAGCTTGAGTTTATTTCTGTAACTTGAAACCAAGAGTTCTAAGTAAACCACCATTCTTAATGGCTAAGTGCAGTCTACAAACCTCATCATGAAGACAGGCAAGAGTGTAGGTCATGTCTCCCAACTTCCTATACAGTTAAGAGATTTGACTCACCCAGAGGAAGCACCACCAAATCTCCTCAACTTGAAAGAGTAAAAGACAAGATTAACTCATCATGTTCAATGTAAGGCAGTGTCATGCTCACCACAGCTGCACCAAACTCTTGGTTCATGAAATCCCCAGACACTCAGGAGTCGTAACAAGGACTGTGTGCAGAACTGGCTGATTTCTATTTCCTTTAGTTTTTCAGGCAGAGCCTCAGATTATTAACTCCTTTCAAAAAACTCAGTAAAAAAAATCACAAAGGATTATTTGGGGGATTCTACTCTAGTGTAATCATCCTTTCAACCTACTAAGAAAAATCTTTCTCCAACTATCCATGCAAATTGATACGCATTCTAACACAAGATATAACATTGACGTGATCACACAAATTTCTAACCTTCAGAGCCAGCGGATAATGCATAATATAGAGATCGACATAGTCCAGTTGAAGACTTTTCAATGACTTTTCCAAGGCTGGTCGGACTAACTCTGGTCGAAGGGAAGTTAACCAAAGCTGCAGAAGTTAAAGAATGAAAGTTGCATTAATAATACACGAGGTAATTTTTTTTGAGGCTTGTGGGATATTACTTCACCAAGGATGGAATCCCAGCTCCTGGCAGTAAAGCACCAAGCCTTAAACACTGAACCACCAGGGAACTCTAATACTGACGGAATATACAAATAAGCATAGTTCCCCAAACAACCCCACCAAAGGATCCTGTTATGTAATTGTCACCTGGGCACAATCACTTGCACCCGTGCACACACACAACACACACAGTACCTTTGAAGTGCAGAATATGTCTTCTCTCTTCACAGTGCCATCTGCAATCTTGCTTCGAATGGCCTGGCCAACCTCCTCTTCGTTTCGGTAGGCATGAGCACAGTCAATATGGCGGAACCCAATCTCTATAGCGAATGGGGTGAATTCCAGAGCATCCCTCTTAGCAACCTACATAAGCAACAAAGGTACAAGTTGAATACCCACATAAGATATTGCTAGGCACAAGCTTTGATCTTCCCAAGAGTCAACTTTTTTCTGTGTCTTTGGTTAGTTCTGTATGTATAGTGATGAACCCATAACAGTTTCCCTTAACATTCCTAATAAGTAATTAAATGAACACTAGCCAGGAACCCTTCAACTTCAGGTGATCAGTGGCTGACTGTTGGTATCAGAGGATGGCAAAACCACCTTTAGGTTCAGTGACTTGATGAAAGAACCCAAAGGACTCAACAGAATGTTGTAGTCATGAATATGATTTATAATGGGAGGTGTTCGAAGCAAAAGGAGCAAAGTTACAAGGTGCCTGGTAAAAGTACCAAGAACCAAGGTGAAAGCTTCTGAGACTTCTACCTACCAGTGAAGCCACACAGAATACACCCAAAAACATACCAAAAAAAAAAAGCTGTATCTTTTCAAGGTGTACAATGTGATATTCTCATATAAGTTATTGTTGTTATTCACTTGCTCAGTCATGTCTGACTCTTTGCAACCCCATGGACTGCAGCACTCCAGGTTTCCCTGTTCTTCACCATCTCCCAGAGTTTGCCCAAACTCATGTCCTTTGAGCCAATGATGCCATCAAACCATCTCATTCTCTGTCCCCTCCTTCTCCTCTTGCTCTAAATCTTTCCCAGATTCAGGGTGTTTTCCCATGAGTTGTCACTAGCATCAAGTAGCCAAAGTGTTGGAGCTTCAGCTTTAGCATCAGTCATTCCAAGGAATATTCAGGGTTGATTTCCTTTAGGACAGACTAGTTTGATCTGCTGGCTGTCCAAAGGACTCTCAAGAGTCTTCTCCAACATCACTGATCAAATGCATCAATTCTTTGGTGCACAGCCTTCTTTATGGTCCAGCACTTACATCCATACACGAACATGACTACTGGAAAAACCATAGCTTTGACAATATGTACCTCTGTGGGCAAAGTAATGTTTCTGCTTTTTAATACGCTGTCCAAGTTTGTTATAGCTTTTCTTCCAAGGAACAATGTCTTTTAATTTTCTGGCTACACACCATTCACAGTAATTTTGGAGACAAAAAAAAATAGTCTGTCACTGTTTCCATTGTTTCCCCATCTATTTGCCATAAAGTTATGGGACAGGATGCAATGATCATAGCTTTTCAAACGCGGAGTTGTAAGCCAGGTTTTTCACTCTCCACTTTCACCTTCTTCAAGAGGCTATTTAATTCCTCTTCACTTTCTGCCATTATGGTGGTGTTGTTTGCACATCTGTGGTTACTGATATTTCTCACGGCAGTCTTGATGCCAGCTTGAGCTTCATCCAGCCTGGCATTTCTCAGGATTGTACTTACTCATATAAGTATCCATTCTTAATAATTACCACAAGCAAGCTAGTTAACACCATCACCTCACATGGCTACCTTTTAGAAGTGCTTGTAAGAAGATATAGATCTAGTCTCTACAAAATCTCAAGAGATAGCCCATTATTTTTAACTATAGTCAACTTGCTGTACATCAGGTCTCCAGAATTATGCCTCTTACAACAGAAGGTTGTACCCTTGATCAACATCTTTCCATTTTTCCCAGGCTTGTCACCAGCTTCTGGTCACCATAACGCTACTCTCCCTTCTATGAGTACCACCATTTTAGATTCCACCTACAAAGAGATCATGCAGTATTTGTCTTTCTATTTCTGGCTTACTTCACTTGTGATTGCAAATGGACTAACTTTGTCTTCAGTGCTCAATACTATTCCATTTCTTTTTATGTGATTCAGAATCTTTCCCATTTCAAGGAGGTAGATAATTGGGGTAACAGACTTCTGCTGGGTCTAGTTCTGGTTTTTCTTAAATGCATGGACATTTGGGGATGGGCTTCCCCGGTGGCTCAGACAGTATAGAATCTGCCTGCAATGCAGGAGACCTGGGTTCGATCCCCAGGATAGGAGATCCCCTGGAGAAGGGAAAGGCTACCCACTCCAGTACTCTCGCCTGGAGAATTCCACAGACTATACAGTCCATGGGATCACAAAGAGTCAGACACGACTGAGTGATGTTCACTTTCAGGGATGTACCTGGGAATGAGCCCATGAGCTTCAGTAACAGCCCTTTCCTCTTCCTCTCCTCAATCCAATGTGCTCTATGAAGTAAACAAGTTCTGTCTTCTATCTGCAAAGTGTCTCTTAATAATTTTTCCATTTTATAAATTAGAATAGTGAGCCTCAAAGTATAAGTCCAGTCCCTTGTCACATCTACTCTAAAGACAAGATAGACAGCAAACTTTCTGGCTTCCAGTCTAGAGACTTGTCCACTAACCCCTCTTATGACCAAGCACTGCAGACCATACTTTAATAAAAACACACTACAAAACCCCAGGATACATTACAAAACCTGGCCTGTAAGATTGTATCTTATCCACTCAAGTGATACTAAGGTTCCCATCAGAAGAAGTTTCCAAGCAGAAACAGAAGCACAAGGCAAAATGCAGCTGGAGTGCTTCTTGCCTGGCACCAAGCAGATATCCCACAGTAGAAAAGCAATTCTCTCCCATTAGTTTTCAGTCACCTCATCTTCAGGACCTTCCACCTCAAATACCTCTCTGGGTCATGTATTATTGGAAGCAGGAAAGAGCTCTTGAACTAATAAAACATACATAAAAACCTTGCAACTGCAGTCACCCACAAAGGAAAGCAGCTGACAGTCAGTGATCTTGACAGCCGAGTCTCACCTCTTCTGCCAAGCTGGGAAAGAGATGGAAAGTGGAGGGGAACCCAGACCCAGAGTAATCTACAGGTGAGCACAGTTTCATAACCCTGAGGCAGAGTGAAGACTGAATGCTCTCTCCTCTTTCATAGGGCATCATTCTGGCCTGGTTAGTGGAATGATGTGATCCTCCCAGAGTCACACAGGAGCTCAGTGCTTGACAACCCAAGTCCCTTTCACTCATGTTAAATCCACTACTATTTATATCTCAACCTACAACTGCTACTGTTACCTCCGGAGGTGCATAGGTTCCAAATCCCAGGACAGGAATGAAGTGGCTGTCATTAAGTTTCACTCTCTGGCTTTTGGGATCCATTGCCTATTTCTCCTTGGAGTAAGCAGACTGAGGATTTTCTTCTTTGTTCACAGGTTAGGAATAACAGGAAGGTAACACCCCACCTGCACCATCCAATGTTAACAGATATATTGCAGGAGAAGCATGATTAAACCAGTTTCCATTGAGTAAGAACAGGATTGAAATCAATTAGCTTGTTTGCTTTTTTCTTTTTTTAGCAGTAAAACACTATTATATAATGATGATATGTGCTGAATAATTATTGACTATATTTTAGACTAGAAACTTCCACAAGAGCAATAGTTTTTATTTTTCTATTACAAAGCCAATCTCGATGAAACATCAGTTGAAACAACAGTCTTACAGTACAAACATACACAAAAACACCAATCACACAGTCCAAAAGTGTTTAATAAGCATTTTTTAAAATGTTAATCTTTAATGAAGAATCAAAACTTCAAATGAAAATAAATTTGCCTTTTTACATTTTCCACCAGCAAAATTATTATGCTTTACAGACCTGACTGGTGAAATCCTGAACATGATATGGAAACCAGACTTTGGCCAAAGCGCTTATTGGAGGTTAATTATTAATAGTTTTAAGATATCATGTGCAGTGTGCAAATTCTGAGTGTTCATACCTTGTACTTAGTTATATAACTCTAATAGTACTCTTATATGTAACTGACACATATTTTACATAATTTATTAACTGTTCCACATTATTCATAAAGAAAAACCTATAAACAAATTGAAATACACAAATTTGGAAAGAGTAATGGAAATTGTGATGCACTTATAGACAGGGATATTGTGAAGACAAATAAAATTTAAATGTGTTGTGATGTCAGCAAATGGTGAGATGGGAGGATGGAAATCTCCCATGGAAAGACAAGAAAGAGAAGGCAGCTGAAAAACCTCATAGGAGCTCTGGAAAACAGTCACACAAAGATCTATAGCCAAAAAAAAGTGAACAGACAACTAGGAAAAATCCAGAACAGAATTACAGAAAATTTCATCATATATTACTCACCTGTACCCTCCTCCTGCCTGGGGCAGTGCAGTCTTGATCAGTTCCAGTTGCCTCCCTCAAACCAGAATGATCAGAAAAAAACGTATGTGCAATGTTCCAACCTACCTGGGGACTGGCTGGAGACTGGTGTCTGTTCTACTTAACTCTAAACTTAAACTGAAGAGCAGCTGGAGTGGTTATTACAGCTACAGGAGGAATATATATATATATATATATATATATATATATATATATATATATATACATATACATACATACATACAGGGACTCAAGGACAAAGGAATAAAGGTGGAGACATAGATTAGACCATGTATTAATAGAATCCTGAATAGGACTGGGGTGTGGCTTTGGGGGACACAGGGCATTCAAAAAACAGTCATAAATTTACCAGAATCAGAAAGCAAGTCTCGGGCCAGGCACAATGATGAATCAGAAATGACTGAGACCCCCTTAGCTTTCTTGTTGGGCTGATCCCATGACTAGGAGCATGATGAGCAAACTAATGAAGAAGTCATGACAAGAAACAAATCTACCAAGAGCAAATTTTTACCTGCTGTTTCAAGTACCCAATGATGAACACAAACAACACAGGAATACACACACACACAGAGCAACACAAACAGGAACATACACACACACATCTGGATGGGGCAGTGCACACTTATAAGGGATGGAATGAGTTTGGACCCAGCCATCAGAGTTCTGCTCCAGCACCTTGGGACTCACACCGTCCAGTAGGGTGGGTACACCCAGTGAGCACAGAAGCCTCTGCTCACACTTGGCTCTGGTGTAACCTCTCTCTCTCCTCCCACCAAGCTGCCAGCATGCCCTAGGGAAGGGGTGACCCTGCCAACATCAGCTCCAGCTCTGCCCCCAGATCCTCCAGGCACAAAGACTGCACAGGAACCTGTCCACACATGGACACCCCTGCAAGACCAGAACAAGTTTTTCACCTAATTTCATAGGGATGCTTCCTTGGTGGCTCAGCTGGTAAAGACTCTGCCTGCAGTTTGGGAGACCTGGATCGATCTCTGGCTTGGGAAGATCCCCTGGAGAAGGGAACAGCTACCCACTCGAGTATTCTGTCTTGGAGAATTCCATGGACTGTACAGTCCATGCGGTCACAAAGAGTCAGACCCGATTGAGCAACTTTCACTTCACAGGGAGAGAGCAAGTTAATGAGAAGAGAGAGGAATTTGTGTTAAATGAAACATTAAGAATAAACGCCAGAGAAAAAATCAGCTATGAGATAGACATTGATAGTTTACCGATATAATTTACCGGAATGGAGAAACATAAGAAGAATGCTACCTTAACTAGGGAATGGAACATACTAACATTCACAGTGTAGGGGTTCCAGAAGCAGAAGAGAGGAGGAAAGGGGCAGAAAATGTATCTGATGAAAGTATGGCTAAAATTTTCTTAACCTAGGACTTCCCTGGAGGTCCAGTGGTAAGGACTCTGTGCTTTCACTGCACGGGGCACAGGTTCTGAACCTGGTCGGGAAACTACTTACCAAAGGTTATTAAAATCATGAGATGGGGGGATATTGCTGGATTACCTTGATCACGCTGGTATATTCACAGAGTCCTTATACGTGGGACCTGGGAGGGCTGTAGTCGAAGAGAAGGTGGGAAGATAGGAGCATTAGACAAGAGAGTCAAAGACACTATGGGCTGTCTCTGAAGATGTTGGAAGAGTGTCCAAGACAGAAAACGAAGTGTTCGCTTGTTGTACAGTGACATAATCACGTATAACTCTTTGCACCCCATGGACTATAACACACAAGGATTCCCTATCCTTCACTATCTCCTGGGGTTTGCTCTAGCTCATGTCCATTGAGTCAATGATGCCATCAAACCAGCTCATCCTCTGTCGCACCCTTCTCCTCCTGCCCTCAGTCTTTCTAGCATCAGGGTCTTTTCCAATGAATCAGCTCTTTGCACTAGGGTGAAAAATATTGGAGCTTCAGCTTCAGCATCAGTCCTTCCAATGAACATTCAAGGTTGTTTTCCTGTAGGGTTGACTGCTTTGTTCTCCTTGCTGTTGAGGGACTGAATCTTCTCCAACACCACCATTCAAAAACATCAAATCTCCGGCCTTCTTTACGGTCCAACTCTCACATCTACATGACTACTGAAAAAACCATAAATTTGACTATATGAAACTTGGTGGGCAAAGTGATGTCTCTGCTTAATACGTTGTCTAGGTGTGTCATAGATTTTTTTTTCCAAGGACCAAGTGTCTTAATTTCCTGGCTGCAGTCATGGTTCACAGCGATTTTGGAGCCCAAGAAAATAAAGTCTGTCACTGTTTCCATTTTTTCCCCATCTATTTGTCATAAAGTGATGGAACTGGATAGGCTTCCAGGTGGCACTACTGGTAAAGAATCTGCCAATGCAGGAGACATAGTGACATGGGTTCTACACCTGGGTCAGGAAGATCCCCTGAAGGAGGGCATGGCAACCCACACCAGTATTCTTGCTCAAGGAATCCCATGGACACTGGAGCCTGGTCAGTTACAGTCCATAGGGTCACAAAGAGTTGGACATAACTGAAGCGTCTTAGCATGCACTAACGCACGATGTGACTGATTGCAATGATCTTTTTTTCTTGAATGCTAAAATTTAAGCCAGGTTTTTTATTCTCCTCTCTCACCTTCATCAAGAGGCTGTTTAGTTCCTTTTCACTTTCTGCCTGAAATGTGGAGTTATCTGCATAACTGAAGTTATTGATATTTCTCCCATCAATCTTGATTCCAGCCTGTGATTCATCCAACCCTGCACTTGGCTTGATGTACTCCACATATAAGTCAAATATGCAGGGTGGCAATATACAGCCTCGACATATTCTTTTCCCAATCTTAAACCAGTTTATTGTTCCATGTCTGGTTCTAACTTTTGCTTCTTGACCTGCATACAGGTTTCTCAGGAGGCAGGTAAGGTTTTCTGTTATTCCTATCTCTTTAAGAATTTTCTACAGTTTGTTGTGATCCACACAGTCAAAGACTTTAAAGTAGTCATGGAAGCAGAAGTAGATGTTTTTATGGAATTCCCTTGCTTTTCTATGATCCAAGAGATATTGGCAATTTGATCATTGCTTCCTCCACTTTTTCTAAATCCAACTTGTAAAAGTTCTCAGTTCACATATTGCTAAAGTCTAGCTTGAAGGATTTTGAGCATTACTTTGCTAGCATGTGAAATGAGTGCAACTTGCAGTAGTTTGAACATACTTTGGCATTGCCCTTTTTGTGATTGGAATAAAAACTGACTTTTTCCAGTCCTGTGGTCACTGCTTTGCTTTCCAAATTTGCTGGCATATTGAGTGCAGCACTTTAACAGCATCATCCTTTAGGATTTGAAATAGCTCAGATAGAATTCCATCATGTCCATTAACTTTGTTCATAGTAATGCTTCCTTGGGCTGACTAGACTTCACACTCCAGGATTCTGGCTAGAGCTAAGTGACCACACCATCATGGTTATCCAGGTCATTAAGACCTTTTCTGTACAGTTCTTCTGGGTATTCTTGCACCTCTTTTTAATCTCCTCTGCTTTTATTAGGTCCTTACCATTTTTTTTCCTTTATTGTCCTCATCTTTAATGAAAAGTTTCCTTGGTATCTCTAATTTTCTTGAAGAGACATCTAGTCTTTCCCATTCTATTGTTTTAGTCTATTTCTTTGCATTGTTCACTTAAGAAGGCTTTCTTTTCTCTCCTTGCTATTCCTTGGACCTCTGCACTCAGTTGGGTATATCTTTCCCTTACTCATTTCCTTTCCCATTTCCTCTTTCCTCAGCTATTTGCAAGGTCTCCTCAGACAGCCATTTTGCCTTCTTGCATTTCTTTTTCTTTGGGATGGTTTGGTCAGCACCTCCTATACAGTGTTACAAATGTCATCCAGTTTCAGGCACTCTATCAATTTAATCCCTTGAGTCTATTAATCATTTCTATTATATCATCATAAGGGATTTTATTTAGGTCATATGTGAATGGTCTAGTGATTTTCCTACTACAGGGGAGGAATACAGGCCCACTTATCAACAGAAAATTGGATAAAAGATTTACTGAGCATGACACTGCCTACCAGAGTAAGACTCAGTATTCCCCACAGTCAGTCCCTCCCATCAGGAAGCTTGAAAATCCATCACATGGCAGACAGAGGAGCAAGAATTTCAATCCTATGGCCCTCAGAATGAAAACCACAATCACAGAAAACTAACCAAAATGATCACATGGGATCACAGTCTTCTGTAACTCATGAAACTATGAGTCATGCCATACCGGGCCACCCAAGATGGGCGAGTCATGGTGGAGAGTTCCGGCAAAATGTGGTTCTGTAGAGAAGGCAATGGAAAACTACTTTAGCATTCTGCTGTGAGAACACCACAATGAAAAGGCCAAAAAGATATGACACTGAAGGATGAACTCCCCAGGTCAGTTAGGTGCCCAATGTGCTACTAGGGAAGAGGGAGAAATGGCACCAGAAACAATCAAGAGGCTGTGCCAAAGCAGAATTAATGCCCAGGTGTAGAGGTATCTGTTGGTGAAAGTAAAGTCTGATGCTGTAAAGAATAATATTGCATAGGAACCTGGAGCATTAGGTCTCTAATCCAGATAAACTGGATGTGGACAAACAGGAGATTGCAAGAGGAAACACAGACTTTGTAGGAATCAGTGAACTAAAATGGACAGAGATGGGCAAATTTAATTCAGATGAGCATTATATCTACTACTGTGGGCAAGAATCCCTTAGAATAAAAGGAGAAGCCCTCTTAGTCAAAAAAGATTCCAAAATGCAGTACTTGGGTACAATCTCAAAAATGACAGAATGATCTTGGTTCACTTCCAAGGGAAATCATTCAACATCACAGTAATCAAATTCTATGCCCCAACCACAAATGCTGAAGAAGCTGAAGTTGAAAGGTTCTGTGAAGACCTACAAGACCTTCTAGAACTAACCAAAAAAAAGATGTCCTTTTCATCATAGGGAGCTGAAATCCAAAAGTAGGAAGTTAAGAGATACTTGGATTAACAGGCAAGGTTGGCTTTGGAGTACAAACAACACAGGGCAAAGGCTAACAGAGTTCTGTCAAGAGAACACTCTAGTCATAGCATACAACCTCTTCCAACAACACAAGACTTGTTCTCTAGGGGCTGGAAAAGGTGATAAACTAGGTTGCCCCCTACAATTTCCAGAAAAGAATGCAGGCCTGCTGGCCTCTGATTTTAGCCTCTATTGATTTCAAATTTCTGACCTCCACAAATGTAAAATAATAAATAGTGTGTCGAGCCACAAAATTTTGGGCCATTTGTTGGAGCAGAAGAATTAACTAATACGGACGTGGTTCAAGTCAACTCACCTCCATCTGCTGCATCATAGGTTTTCGTCTCTCTGCTGGATCGCTCCTCTGACCTCAGAGCTAGTTGGTCATCTCCCCCAACTGGGAGCCTTTTCCACTTTCTTCAGCAACTGCCCAGTTCCATGGTCCTCAATACAGCAAAGTCTTTGAAAACTGTGTATACTCTGTCTATCATTGGTCTCTTCATGCCATTTCTTGAACCCACTCTACTCAGGGTTTGTCTGAGTATGTGTATGTGTATAGCTACCAGTATTGTTCAATACACTCGGTATTCTTGCCTGGAGAACCCCCTGATAGAAAAGCCTGGCAGGCCACAGTCCACAGGGTCACAGAGAGTTGGACACGACCAAAGGGACCCCATATGCATAGATACAGACTTTTTTTTGCCTGTGACAGCTCTGCCCCACTGAAGGTTGTGCATGAAGGTGGCAGCACTGCTTGGGTTGTGGGGACCATGATGGCACCAAGTGTGCAGGGATACGGACTGCCTCAGCCACTGGAGTATTGGGCCTATCAGAGTCCTTTTTCAAGCCTCTGGTACCTGACGATCAGAAGGCCACTTCGGCTAGTCTTTGTCCATATCTCTGCCCGTTCAGGCGCTTAGAGGGCTCCCTTGCCGGGGTCCTTCTCTGTTGTTCTATGCATCAGACACATAGAAGTCCCTCTCCCAGTGACCTCCTTCCTGCCCCGGGCTGGGGTCCTACTCTGTAGATCAGCACATGAGGCACTTAATAAAGCACTCCGGGTGGGGTCCTCCTCTGTAGTTTCCTGCCTTAGGAGCTCGATGGGTCAGCCTCTCTATTGTGCAGCTGTCCATGCTGGTGTGTGGGAAGAGAGGCTATGGTGATGGCTCCAACCCCTATGCGTGACTTGGCATTTCCCACCACAGTCTCCTCCCTCACATTCCTTCATCTGTCTCTCCACAGCAGCCCTTGCCCTGGGATTGTTCCACAATCCCTAAGCTCCAGCTCCCAGCCACTGCGCCTTCTAGGGGACTTGCATCCCTGTCCGGGGTGTGTATGGCTGCGGCAAGAACTGTCTGATTCTCATTCTATTCAGGCTGCCACAGATCAACTGTTTCACACTCAGCCTTATGTTTCTCCTCTGACTCAGACAATTGCCCCACTGTGGAGACTGGATCCCTGCTTCAGTTCCCCCACACGGTGAGGGCAGGTCCAGTCCTACTAACACTCCAGTTTTTCCCTCTAGTTCCTTTGTCCTACAGAGTTTTGTGTGGTTCCATATATTCTTTTCCGCTGATCCGGTCCTCCTGTCCGCTCTCAGCTGGTGTTCTGTATGCACTTCCGTGTCTGAAGGTGTATTCCTGATGTATCCGAGGAGAGAGATGTACTCCACGTCCACCTACTCATCCGCCATTTTGTTCCTCTACAGAGTGACTTTTTTAAAACATCGGCTCATGTAACTACCATGCTCAAAACCCAAAATGTAATTCTCCATTTCTCTCAGAGTAAAGTCCTGTCAAAATCTACATGACACAGACCCCCTGGCCCCACTGGCTCTCTGGCCTTCTCTTCAACTCCTCTCTCCCCACCTCACTAAACTCCACCCACATCAGCTGACTTGCTGGCCTTTAAATGTTACATGAATACTCCTACTTCCTTGACTAGCATTTTCTGTTCCAGAGAAATGCAGGGAGCACTATCACTATGTTTCAAGGCTCTTTCTTGTACAAATGAGAAGTTGTGTGGGATGAAGTGTAGTTGGCTCCTCTGCCCAACAGCTGTACAGAAATGGAAGAGATTGTGTAGAAATATCTCCTACAGGCACTTGCCCATTTCTAACAGCTAAATACTCTTGATTCTGTTCACAGTTTCAGCCTCCACTGGACTATCAAGTCAAGAGTTTCTCATTTTTATTAATGTCTATTGATAAAACAATTTCTAGGCAGACAATTAAGAAATTAAATGAATAAGATTTGCAGCCTTATAGTAAGCAAAATATAATGCTGGATTTGTAAATGGTATTTTTAGCTTACCAAGATAATTATGTTAAGCTAAAAAATAAGTGTACATTCTGTAGATTGAAGAGTCTTTCCCTTTGTAAATAAAAACTCACATTTGTATAGTAAAGTGCACCAAAGTATTATTAAAATGGTTAACCACAGCTTATTTTTATTTTCAATCCTTTGCCTTCTATTTCCTAATTTTCTGTAATTTGTATGTATTACCTTAATTATCAGAAAAATAGAAGTATTCTTACTTTGAAGTTTTTATTGTTTCATAAAGTGTTAAATGTTTTAAAAAGAAAAGCAAGCTTTCAAAATTTCAGACACTTCATTTAAGCACCTTAACAATTACAAAAATCTTCACTGCCCTAGAAGCAAGACGTTCTCAAAGAACCACGGTGAGAGCTGAGAGTCAATATTCTTCAGAGAATGGATATTCTGGGTGACCAACACCACTGAAGGAGAAGAAGAAGGATTCATTTATTAAATCAGCCATGTTGTCATAGAGAACATTGTTCTGTGAATGTGGTCAGGAAGGGCTAAAACTCTAAATCTACAAGCAGGTCCCTCCTTCTCCCCGGACAAGCACACCTGCACATCCAGTCCCAACATTCACATGTTACATTCACTCCACAGTGACAGGTAGGTTGACTCAGGTTACAATTTATACAACAGCACAAGACATAGGACTAACTGTGGGCATTATTTCAGACACAGGTGGAACTTATGTCCCTAGATGAGGAGAAAAATCACAGTGAACAAATGAGCTACTCCTTTTCACACATCCATGGATAAGCAGATACTGGGAACCCCCCAAAATTCAGGGTGTCTCCATTAAGGAATTTCTCATCTGTTGAAGAGATACCACGTACACCTCAATAAATACACAGCACAAAGTGGGATCATTCTCTTACTTTATAATATATTAAAACACTGGTTATTCAGCAATTAGTATTACTGCTGTTTTCCTTTTTTCCATGTTTGTACTTATCACTCTAATGTGTCCTTTTAAATTCAATTTACTATAAAGTGCATTTTTAGCATCCATCTTCCAGGAGCTGTGCTATTTAGTTGAGCCCACAAAGATAGGCATTCACAGCCCAGTGAAGGAGAACATAGAATTAAAAAGCCTTTGAGAACTTAAAAGCCTTTGAGTTCAGAAGAGGAGCTTTCCATGTTTTTTCCATGTATCATATCTTTTCTTAGAATCATGATATAGCTCTGCAACAACAGGGGCAGTTTTGAGATCTTTCACTGAAATTAAATGTTCATTTTGCCACTATTTGTATTCTCATTTCTCAAAACTCCCTCCCAAATTTTTATTTTGTCTCTTCAATCCTGATCTCCTTCTTCAGTAATTAGGCAGCTAGAGTCACATGTTAGTGACTAAGTCAAAGTCCAGGTGATAGGGGCTCCAAAGGGATGTACCCCTGATGGACAGAAGCTACAGTGGGGTAAATGTTGACTCAGGAAACCAAACACCCAGCCGACTTCCCTAGGCGTGTCCTGCTAAGGACACAGAAATCATTCAGTGGAGGGTCAGTTAATTCAGTTCTGTGAAATTATAAGGATGAGGAAATGGGAGTTGGAAGAGGGAAAAAGGCCAATGAAGAGATCAATTTGAAATAAATGGATAATGTCTTGGAGAAGAAATGCCCATTAGGGAGAAAACCCACCAGCCACTTAGGGGAGGAGGTGGAAGTAGGCCCCCTGTGACTTCTGAGCACTGATGCACATTGGCCTGCTTGGATCCCCTCCAGAAAAACATTAACATGACATTTGATGACTGTATGTGGACAAACATCAACACGGGCTTCCCAGGTTGTTCAGTAGTAAAGGACCCCACTGCCCATGCAGGAGACATCGGTTCAACCCCTGAGTTGGGAAGATCCCTTGGAGAGGGAAATGCCTGGGAAATCCCATGGACAAAAGAGCCTGGTAGCCTATAGTCCATGGGGTTGCAAAAGAGTCAGACAGGACTTCGCAACTGAACAACAAAACATGTATGTAATGCATGATGGATTCATTCTTATATAGCTGTTATTAATATAATCATTTTCCCCTGATCCAAAAAGAATTAAATATGAAACATGTTCACAGGTCCCTGAAAGAATAGTGGGCTGCAGGCACTATGCCCTTTTTGTTTCCTGGGTCCCTCCACCCTGAGCGGAGGCATACTAGGCATAGGGATTAGGGACACAAAGTAGTGAAATCACCATGATGTCAAATCTGAGGATTCTACTGATGGGCTGTCCTGGGCCCAAGTCACATTTCTGTTGGTCAGAGATGGAGCCTTGGAGGAAACCTCTCATCTGAGGTCTGCAGGAAGCCCCTGGTTTACTTCTACACTGGAATTCAGGACTCTCTTCCCAGAATTAAGCTTTTGAAATGCTTAGTTCTCCTGCTGACCTGCCTGCCACAGAAAACAGTGTATGTGTGAAATATCTGCAAGTCACTTACAATAGCATCTCGCTATATCTTATATTTCTGTTGATGCCATCAATTGCTTTCATGTCTTCTGGACTCAGCTCAAAGTCAAACACCTGGAAGGAAGGAACAATCACATTAACCTCTCCCCCAAGGAGACAGCCTCCCCCCTGGGGACTGGAGGATTTTCCAGCTGTATAGAGACACGAGGAGGGGACAGGGAAGCCGTACCTGTCCTCAGCTTCCAGGAGAACAACCTGGGACCCTCTTGCTGAGTTCTCACCTCTCCTTCCCACACCTTCTCCTTCTCTGTCCACCTCACAAACATTACAGTGCATCAGTCCCTTATCTTTCTAAGTGAATCACTTGTGACAGAAAATGAACTAAAATCTTCTTTTTCCAAACACATTGCCTTTGGACACCCCTGACTCAATACGAAATCAGGTGGATTATATTCTTTGCAGCCAGAGATGGAGAAGCTCTATACAGTCAGCAAAAACAAGACAGGGAGCTGACTGTGGCTCAGATCATGAACTCTTATTGCCAAATTCAGACTTAAATTGAAGAAAGCAGGAATAACCACTAGACCATTGAGCTATGACCTCAATCAAATCCCTTATGATTATACAGTGGAAGTGAGAAATAGATTTAAGGGACTAGATCTGAGAGAGTACCTGATGAAATATGGACGGAGGTTCGCGACATTGTACAGGAGACAGGGATCAAGATCATCCTCATGGAAAAGAAATGCAAAAAAGCAAAACGGCTATCTGAGGAGCCCTTACAAATAGCTGTGAAAAGAAGAGAAGTGAAAAGCCAAGGAGAAAAGGAAAGATATGACCATCTGAATGCAGAGTTCAAAAGAATAGCAAGGAGAGATAAGAAAGCCTTCCTCAGTGATCAATGCAAAGAAATAGAGGAAAACAACAGAATGGGAAAGACTAGAGCTCTCTTCAAGAAAATTAGAGATACCAAGGGAACACTTCATGCAAAGATGGGCTCGATAAAGGACAGAAATGGTATAGACCTAACAAAAGCAGAAGATATAAAAAAGAGATGGCAAGAATACACAGAAGAACTGTACAAAAAAGATCTTCATGACCCAGATAATCATGATGGTGTGATCACTCATCTAAAGCCAGACATCCTGGAATGTGAAGTCAAGTGGGCCTTAGAAAGCATGACTATGAACAAAGCTAGTGGAGGTGATGGAATTCCAGGGGAGCTATTTCAAATCCTGAAAGATGATGCTGTGAAAGTGCTGCACTCAATATGCCAGCAAATTTGGAAAATTCAGCAGTGGCCACAGGACTGGAAAAGGTCGGTTTTCATTCCAATCCCAAAGAAAGGCAATGCCAAAGAATGCTCAAGTTCAGTTCAGTTCAGTCGTTCAGTCATGTCCGAATCTTTGCGACCCCATGAATCGCAGCATGCCAGGCCTCCCTGTCCATCACCATCTCCCAGAATTCACTCAGACTCACGCCCATCGAGTCCGTGATGCCACCTAGCCATCTCATCCTCAGTCGTCCCCTTCTCCTCCTGCCCCCAATCCCTCCCAGCATCAAAGTCTTTTCCAATGAGTCAACTCTTCGCATGAGGTGGCCAAAGTACTGGAGCTTCAGCTTAACATCATTCCTTCCAAAGAAATCCCGGGGTTGATCTCCTTCAGAATGGACTGGTTGGATCTCCTTGCAGTCCAAGGGACTCTCAAGAGTCTTCTCCAACACCACAGTTCAAAAGCATCAATTCTTCGGTGCTCAGCTTTATTCATAGTCCAACACTCACATCCATACATGACCACTGGAAAAACCATAGCCTTGACTAGACGGACCTTAGTCGGCAAAGTAATGTCTCTGCTTTTAAATATACTATCTATGTTGGTCATAACTTTTCTTCCAAGGAGTGAGCGTCTTTTAATTTCATGGCTGCAGTCACCATCTGCAGTGATTTTGGAGCCCAAAAAAATAAAGTCTGACACTGTTTCTGTTTCCTCATCTATTTCCCATGAAGTGATGGGACTGGATGCCATGATCTTCGTTTTCTGAATGTTGAGCTTTAAGCCAACTTTTTCGCTCTCCTCTTTCACTTTCATCAAGAGGCTTTTTAGTTTTCTTCACTTTCTGCCATAAGGGTGGTGTCATCTGCATATCTGAGGTTATTGATATTTCTCCCAGCAATCTTGATTCCAGCTTGTGCTTCTTCCAGCCTAGTGTTTCTCATGATGTACTCTGCATAGAAGTTAAATAAGCAGGGTGACAATATACAGCCTTGACATACTCCTTTTCCTATTTGGAACCAGTCTGTTGTTCCAAGTCCAGTTCAAACTGTTGCTTCCTGACCTACAGATAGGTTTCTCAAGAGGCAGGTCAGGTGGTCTGGTATTCCCATCGCACTCATCTCACATGCTAGTAAAGTAATGCTCAAAATTCTCCAAGCCAGGCTTTAGCAATACGTGAACCATGAACTTCCAGATGTTCAAGCTGGCTTTAGAAAAGGCAGAGGAACCAGAGATCAAATTGCCAACATCTGCTGCATCATCAAAAAAGCAAGAGCATTCCAGAAAAACATATATCTCTGCTTTATTGGCTATGCTAAAGCCTTTGACTGTGTGGATCACAATAAACTGTGGAAAATTCTGAAAGAGACGGGAATGCCAGACCACCTGACCTGCCTCTTGAGAAACCTATATGTAGATAAGGAAGCAACAGTTAGAACTGGACATGAAACAACAGACTGGTTCCAAATAGGAAAAGGAGTACATCAAGGCTGTGTATTGTCACCCTGCTTATTTAACTTATATGCAGAGTACATCATGAGAAACACTAGGCTGGAAGAAGCACAAGCTGGAATCAAGATTGCTGGGAGAAATATCAATAACCTCAGATATGCAGATGACACCACCCTTATGGCAGAAAGTGAAGAGGAACTGAAAAGCCTCTTGATGAAAGTGAAAGAGGAGAGCGAAAAAGTTGGCTTAAAGCTCAACATTCAGTTCTATTTGCAATTTTTTAAGGAATCTCCACACTGTTTTCCATAGTGGCTGTACTAGTTTGCCCAGCAATCCCACTGCTGGGCATACACACCAAGGAAACCAGAATTGAAAGAGACGCATGTACCCCAATGTTCATCGCAGCACTGTTTATAATAGCCAGGACATGGAAACAACTTAGATGTCCATCAGCAGATGAATGGATAACAAAGCTGTGGTACATATACACAATGGAGTATTACTCAGCCGTTAAAAAGAATACATTTGAATCAGTTCTGTTGAGATGGATGAAACTGGAGCCGATTATACAGAGTGAAGTAAGCCAAAAAGAAAAACACTGATACAGTATAGTAACACTTATATATGGAATTTAGAAAGATGGCAATGATGACCCTGTATGCAAGACAGCCAAAAAGACACAGATGTGTATAGCGGACTTTTGGACTCAGAGGGAGAGGGAGAGGGTGGGATGATTTGGGAGAATGGCATTGAAACATGTATACTATCATGTAAGAATCGAATCACCAGTCTATGTCCGATGCAGGATACAGCATGCTTGGTGCTGGTGCACAGGGATGACCCAGAGGGATGTTGTGGGGAGGGAGGTGGGAGGGGGGTTCATGTTTGGGATCGCATGTACACCCGTGGTGGATTCATGTCAGTGTATGGCAAAACCAATACAGTATTGTAAAGTAAAATAAAGTAAAAATAAAAAACAAAACAAACAAAAAAAAAAAGCTCAACATTCAGAAAACAAAGATTATGGCATCTGGTCCCATCACTTCATGGGAAATAGATGACGAAACAGTGTCAGACTTTATTTGGGGGGGGGGCTCCAAAATCACTGCAGATGGTGATTGAAGCTATGAAATTAAAAGATGCTTACTCCTTGGAAGGAAATTTATGAGCAACCTAGATAGCATATTCAAAAGCAGAGACATTACTTTGCCGACTAAGATCCATCTATTCAAGGCTATGGTTTTTCCAGTGGCCATGTACTGATGTGAGACTTGGACTGTGAAGAAAGCTCAGCACCAAAGAACTGATGCTTTTGAACTGTGGTGTTGGAGAAGACTCTTGAGAGTCCCTTGGACTACAAAGAGATCCAATCAGTCCATCCTAAAGATCAGTCCTGGGTGTTCGTTGATTGGAAGGACTGATGCTGAGGCCGAAACTCCAGTACTTTGGCCACCTCGTGCAAAGAGTTGACTCATTGGAAAGACCTTGATGCTGGGAAAGATTGAAGGCAGGAGGAGAAGGGGACGACAGAGGATGAGATGGCTGGATGGCATCACCAACTCGCTGCACATGAGTCTGGGTAAACTCCGGTAGTTGGTGATGGACAGGGAGGCCTGGCGTGCTGCGATTCATGGGGTCACAGAGAGTCGGACACAACTGAGCAACTGAACTGAACTGAACTGAACTGACTCAATACCTAAACCTGAGCTAACATTAAACTGATTAACTCTCCCCAACATGCCCAAAGGTGACAACATTCAGCTGAAGCACTGTGGAAAGGAGGCTCCCTGTGAAAGCCTATTCAAGACTCTGATATCAAACTATTCATTATCTATGACTGAATCTAACAAAAACTTTATGTAAATTTGTTTGTGGAGAAAATTATGAAAAAATGTTTAACATTAAAGAAACCTAGATAATTAAAAATTCATATCATATTCATGAAATGGAAAGCTCAATTTTGTAACGAAATTCATTTTCTCCAAATGATCTAGTGTTTCAATATAACATGAACCAAAGACTTGAGCATGTATTCTTCCCTGGAAGTTGGTAAAGTGATACTAAATTTGCAATAAAAGAGAGCTAAACAAAAGCAATCAGGATATTCTTAAAAAATAAAAAATTATCATTTTGAAAAGCATACTTATTTTCACTTTAATATCACAGTGCAGAAAACAGAATAGTTAAATAGAAGAGAGACACCGTAAATGTACTTCTGGACAATTGATATATGACAGAGTTGACAATGAAAATCTGTGAGGAAATATGGAACTTTAGGTTTAAATTTAAATATACGTAAAGGCGTATGTATCTATTTTCATATAATCTTAGATAATCAGTTCCAGCTAGATTACAGAACCAAATTTAAATGGAAAAATGGAAACGATTGATCAGGGGACAATTTCCCTTCCCCTTGACTTGGCCTGACCTGTAACCTGTGGCACTGAACAGTGATATTTCCCAGAAGTGCTGAGCCAGATCTGAGCCCTGACGGGAAGAGGATTTTTTCCCTAATCACTGACTTGGGAGCACAGCACTGTGCTGAGATGAAGACCAATCAGTTGACAACAGTCTAGCCAAACATATATGAAAAACTATGCAGAGAAGCATGCATGCTCCTCTAACAAGAGCCATATCCACCTGCTAAAGCAAAACTGCAGAGCTGTTCTGCACTGAACTGCAAATGCATGAGAGAGCCCAGCTAAGAGGACAACAGCTTAGCGGAGTGCAGGCTGACTGTCAAACCACAGAATCAAAAGAAGCATAACTGTTCTCTACATTAAATTCTGAAATTGGGGAGTTTTCTGTGCAGCTACACTAAGGGGAAAATGTAGGTCTCCCACACAGAAGTCTAAAAAGAAACAACACTGTCCTAAGTGGACAAAGTCTTGAAAAGGAGCTTCTCGAAGGCAGAAACTCATGGAGATTAAATGTATGAACATGCAACCTTGTTAGTATTCAGGGAAATACTCTGTTTTCCCCTCCACCATGTTAAATTACAAGGAGAAGCTTGTGACCTGGAGGAGGGCCCTCAACCAACCACACAAGCCCCCTGACCTCAAGACTGCAGGTTCATAAATGTGAGAAGGAAATTTCAATTTTTTCTCAGCCACTCAATCCGTGGTATTTTGTTGGAGCAGTCCAAACAGCCTAAAAAATTCACAATTTCATCAACTGAGAACAAAGAAAATAAGATGCCATTTGCACAAGGTGACAGAATAAATTGCAGAAGTAACACTGGAAATAAATCTCTGTTATCTTTCCAACCTTGGCTCAGATGGTAAAGAATCTGCCTGCAATGCAGGAGACTCCAGTTCGATTCCTGGGTTGGAAAGATCCCCTGGAGAAGGGATAGGTTACCAACTCCAGTGTTCTTGGGCTTCCCTGGTGACTCAGACAGTGAAGAATCTGCCTGCAATGTGGGAGACCTGAGTTCAGTCCCTGGGTTGGGAAGATCCCATGGAGGAGGGCATGGAGACCCACTCTAGTATTCTTGCCTAAGAACCCCCATGGACAGACCAGCCTGGCAGGCTACAGTCCATGGGGTCACAAAGAGTCAGACAAGACTGAGCAACTGAGCACACACATCTGTCCAACATTAACCCTCTCCAGCCATGCCACCTTTCCTGTTGCCACATAAGGAGGAGAAAACTACCAGGAACACACACAAGGCATTCATGCACAGGGGAGAACAGGTAACTTGTCTTGACTCAAGGAAAGTCTTGAGAGACGGACAAAGAATGACCCTCGTGAAGGATATTCCTTAGGAGCCCGCTGCCAAAGCCCCACTCATCATCACCTGCATGTTCTCTTTGATCCGCTTCTTGTTGTAACTCTTGGCCAGAACCACAACCCCACGTTGTATCTGGTAGCGAAGGGCAACTAGAGCTGGGGTTTGCTTGTGTTTTTTGGCAATGGCACAAAGAACCGGGTCCTCCAAGAGAATGGGGTGGTTCAGGTTCACCCTGGAAGGAAATTCAGAAATGCTGAGGAGCTGAGACTAAATCCTCAGTTTCTAAGGAGGCTTCTCAAACAGACCAAGTAGGTTCACTCCAGACCAATGCTTCTCAAAGTGTGCTCCAGGGACCAGCATCATCAGTATCATCAGGGATCTTGTTAGAAATACAAATTCCATGACTCAGTTGAAGACAAACTGAGTCAGAACCTCAACTGGGTCACCTCCCATTCTGTGTTCAGATTCATGATTGAGTTGAGACCAGGACTGCCAAACATGTGGAATTTTTTCTTTACTTCTCAGTTATTGTTTTTCTTTGATAATCAAGACCATGAGTACAGAAGGAGAAGAAAAACACCAGGAAATTTTTTAATGTCCCTTTTCTAGGCTTTGATAAAAACTGAGTAGTCCCAGAATGACAGTCATTTATTTCATCATTATTCTCCTAGAGATGTTTACATAATTGGTTCAAATTGAAACTTTATTTCTAGCATGATAGACCTAGCAGTTACATATCATTGTCCCAATTTTAGACATAAGGTAAGTGAAGTTTGGAACATCTCTTTTTAGAAATGTATTCATTAGTTAATAAGCAAGATCATGACATAAGGTTGGGTTTCTGGTCTCAACTGGGAGATTATGCAGAGATTTTAATGTAATTGATGAATATACAAGCAGGAGACCTGGCTTGGATCTTGAGCCAGAAAGACCCCCTGGGGAAGGGAATGGCTACCCACTTCAGTATTCTTGCCTGGAAAATCCATGGACAGAGGAGTTTGGTGGGCTACAGACCATGAGGTAGCAAAGAGTCAGACACAACAAGCAACTAACTCTTTCACACAAGCTAATACAGTGTAGAGAAACTGTCTGGGTGATGAGAAGATAAAAGAGAAGAAATCAGTCCATCCTTCCCCTTTATTCCCCCTGCCTGTGAGACTTATCTCCAGACCACTGAGTACTGTATGATTGGAACCATTTCATCAAAAACTGAATTTTAGGTAAACACCGTGTTGTCTTCCTTAGGGTTCATTACCATCCTTTTATTCTTTGGGATCCCAGAGCACTATAGGCAACAAAAACAATATCATGGGACTTGCAGAAATCCAACAGTTTACTCTGGTTGAGATAAGGGTGACATTCCACCTGTAGAATGCCAACAGAGAAGAGTGTCAGATTATATGGGAAAGTAATATTAATAAAACAGAGAATATTAAAAGTTTAAAAAATGCTAAAGGAAAAACTACAACTTAAATGTAAACTTGAAATATCAACATCAAGATAAAAATTGAGAGAAGTGTGCTTAAAAGTTAATTTTATGATAGACTTGATGAGAGAACCATTACAAGCTTGAGTAATCACAAGGTGAGCTCTACATATGAGTAAATGTTTCTGAGTAAATATTTTATTGATTGTTAATGTCACTATGAGCCGTTAAATTCAGCCTTTCACCTGGATGACTTTCATAGTTTTCAGCACATTTTTGGTACTGAAGACCCAGAAAAGCTGAAACACTAAGACTAAGGATTCAGCCATCCAAACCCCACACAAGTTTTAAACCAATATTGTCCGATTTAACTTTCTTTACACTCTATGCCATGTTTCGTGGTCCTCCTTCCCATCCATAAGTTCCCTCCCAGGCACTTTCAACATCCATTTCTGGACACCCTTTAGGCTCAGGTGAACACCACCTTCCTCTAAGTTCTGGGTGACTAGTCTAACCCTTCTTCACCTCCCTTACCTTTCCTCAGTCTCCACCACAATTTAGCAGGACCCCCTCCCCAGCTTTTCCACCCAGACTTCATCAAACAGAGATACCACTGTGGGTTCTATTCATAGTATTCCATCCACACCGAGGCTCTGCCCTCTAGAATATTCTGCCCACAAAGGTCGGATGAACAGGAGGGGAGGACAGACAGACATCAGGCCCCATGGCAAGAGGGAGGTTGTGAAGAGCAGGAGGGAGAGGAGCCGAGCTGCTCACCTGGTTGCAGACGGGCTTGTACTTGAGCCCCGGCTTGTTCAGGATCTTCTTCAGCTGCTTGTGGTTGAAGTTGGACACCCCGATGGACTTGGTCAGCCCTGCGTCCTTACACTTCTCCAGGGCCTAGGGAAGAAGCGGGGGTGTGCAGTCATTTAGAATGGGCGATAGAGCAAAAATAAATGCTGAAAAATTATCTGTCAACAAGGTCACCCATCAAGAATTAGCATTGCTTATCAAGAGGAAAAAAGAAGTTGTGACACAAAAACAACAATTACCATTTCCTCCTTAGAAAAATCCCTGAGAAGACATAGCATATGGAAGGAAAGAGATGCCCGTCTTCCCTGTCCCATATTCTCCTCCTTCGTTCCTCTCTGTGAGCATTCCAGCAATGGTTTCCTCCCCAAAACCCCAGCATCACAACCCTTAGATTCATGAACTGCTGAGTCTGATGGTCCACAGCCCATTCTCACAGGTGGAAGAAATGAAGGAGGTCCCCCCTCTCCTGGCTCCTCCCCTGATTTGCTCCTCCCCAGACTCACCTCCCACGTGCGACAGAGATCCACTGAATCTAATATCATTTTTCCATTCTCATCTTTTGGAAGTAATTCCTCCCCTGGCTGGAATAGAGGTAGTCATTTTAGAGATGTCGCAAAGTAATATCTCTACATTTAGCCTGGCTGCTTGGCACCAGGGAGTAAACCTCCATGAGGTAGGTGTTACAATATTCTGGATACTAGTATTTGCATATATGGAGTTGTAAGCAATGTCTTTAGGAGGGAGGCATATTCTAGTCTCTTACACTTAATATATATATGTTGTAATAAATATGTTTTTCTAGGTCCTAAATGGGAATTCCCGTGACTTTTGTGGATTTTGTCTGTTCCTTGTACTTGTCTCTTTTGAAATGCTTCTCTTGAGCTGGAAAAGGCAGTAAGTTACATGACATAATTTCCAGAATAAAAATTTCAACCTTGATATGACTAGATAATCAGACTTCCTTTTCCATCTGAGCATCAGATGCCCTAGGGCAGGCATGTGAACCAGCAAGGCTCTGGTTAGGCTGATATGGAATGTGGAAGATCCAGACATGCTCTCAAACGTTCATGACCATGAGCTGCCCCAAGACCATATTTGCCACCAGTCGAAAATGTCACCAATGTTCAATAAAAATAAAGCAAATCATGAGTAATGCCATAATGTGTGTGTTTGCTAAGTTGCTTCAGTCATTTCTGACTCTTTGTGTCCCCATGGACTGTAGCCCACCAGGCTCCTCTGTCTATGGGATTCTCCAGGCAAGAATACTGGAGTGGGTTGCCACTCTTTCCTTCAGGGGATCTTCCCAATCCAGAGATCAAACCTACATCTCCTGCAGCTCCTGTATTGCAGGCAGATTCTGTACTGATGAATCCTCCAATGTCATGATGAGAGATAGAAAAAAACAGACATTTCAGAAGAGTACAGCAAATCCTTAAATCTATCCATGACTTGGACTTCCCATCTACATAGTCCTCTAAGCTATTTTGCATAGGATGGCTTGAGTAGATTTCTGTAACTTAAAATCAAGAGTTCTATATAACACAGTTTTTTGTTGTTGTAGTTTCATTGTGGGGTTTGTTTGTTTGTTTGTTTTTTCCCTCAGGTTTGTGGGATCTTAGTTCCCCAAACATGGATCGCACTCCTTCCCTCAAGTCAACTTGCCTCAGCAGTGAAAGCATGGAGTCATAACTACTGGACTGCCAGGAAACTCCCATCTACATAATAATACAGCATAATAATACAGTTCTTAAAGTCTAAGTGCAGTCTATAACTTCATCATGAAGACAAGCAACAGTGTAGGCAAGGTTTCCCTATGATGTCTGCCAGTTTTACATCCATCCAGATGGAGCACCACCAAATATGCTCAACTTGAAAGAGTGAAAGAGAAGAACTCATCACATTCGATGTAAGATTGTGTCATTGCTCATCATGGCTGCACCAAACTCTTGTTTCATGAAATCCCTAGAGACTCAGGAGTCGTATTCAGGAATGTGTGCAGAACTCACCTATTTCTATTTCCTCAAGTTTTTAAGGCAGACACTGAGAGATTCTTTAACTCCTTTCTCCGGGAGGTGTGTAAGGGATTCAAAGAAAATCAGTAAAAAGATGATAGCGAATGATTATTAGGGGGATTCTACTCTAGTGAAACCCTCCCTACAATCTATTAAGACAAATCTTAATTCAAGCATCCACGTAAGGTGATACACATTCTAAAAAAAAGAAGTAAAATAGAAGCGATCACACAAATTTCCAACCTTCATGGCCACTGGGAAATGAATGAGATAGAGATCAACATAATCCAGTTGAAGATCTTTCAGTGACTTTTCTAAAGCTGGTTGGACCAAATCTGGTCGAAAGAAAGTGCACCAAAGCTGTAGAGATTAAAGAATGGAAGCTGTGTTAATAATACTTCAGGAAATTGGGGGGGGAGGGGGCTTACCACATGCCTTTTGGGGTATTACTTCACTGACCAAGGATTGAACCTGGGCTCATGGCAATAAAGCACCGAGTCTTAATCATTGGACCACCAGGGAATTCCAATACTTTAGGAATGTAATAATAAACATGGGTCACCAAACAACTCTTCATCAAACAATGATCCTATTATACAATAATCACCTGGGCACAATCAGTTGCCCACAATGTGCACACACACAACACACACACAGCACCTTTGAAGTGTAGAATATGTCTTCTCTCTTCACAGTGCCATCTGCAATCTTGCTTCGAATGGCTTGGCCAACCTGCTCTTCATTTTGGTACACACGAGCACAGTCAAGGTGGCGGAACCCAACCTCTATAGCGAATTTGGTGACCTCCAGAGCTTCGCTCTTAGGAACCTACATGAGCAACAAAGGTAGTACTTACATATTCACATGGGTTAAAAGATTGTTAAAGCACAAGCTTTGATCTTCCCAAGATTCAACTTTTCTTTGGGTAGTTCTGTATACGTGTGATGAACCCATGACAGTTTGCTGGAATTTCCTGGTCAGTAATTAAATGGACACCCAGGAACTCATCGATTAGAGGTTTATCACAGGTATCAGAGGATCCAAAGGCCACCTCCAGGTTCAGTGATTTGATATTAGATCCCAAAGGAGTAAACATAAAGTTGTAGTCATGGATAGGATTTATACTGTGAGGAGTTTGAAGTGAAATTGACAAAGGTATAAGATGTATGGTAAAAGCATCAAGAAACAAGGTGAAAACTTCTAAGACTTCTGGCTACCAGTGAAGCCACACAGAATACACCAAAAAAAAAAAAAAAAACTGTATCTATTCAAGGTATACAAAGTGATATTTTCATATAAGTGCATACAAGCTAAGTTGCTTCAGTCGTGTCCATTCTTTGCCACCCTATGGCAACCAAAGCCCACCAGGCTCCTCTGTTCAAGGGATTCTCCAGGCAAAAATCCAGGAGTGGATGGCCATGCCCTCCTCCAGCGTTCTTCCCAACCCAGGGATTGAACCCTTAACCTCTTATGTCTCCTGCACTGGCAGCGAGGTTCTTTACAACCAGCACCAGGTGGCACTAGAGGTAAAATACTGTCAGTACTGCTTATAATTACCCACTGTTATTGATGATCGCAGTCAAGCTACCAGGAGATCCATCACCTCACATAGCTAACTTGTGAGGGGGGTTGTGAGAACACTGAAAATCTGCTTTCAAATCTGCAAATCTCAAGACAGAATCCATTGTTATTAACTGGAGTCACCGTGCTGAACATCAGGGGTCAAGACATTCATCTCAAACTGAAGGTCTGTCCCTTTGACCAACATCTTTCCCTTTTTCCCAGCCTTGTCCTCAACTTCTGATCACCATTCCTCTACTCTCTTCTTCTGTGAGTTCCACTTTTTTAGATTTCACCCATGTAGAGATCATGAAGTATTTGTCTTTCTATCTCTGTCTTCCCTCATTTCACTTAATGTTCTCCAGGTTGATCTGTGTGGTTGCAAATGGCAGGATTAACTTTGTTTTTAATACTGCATAATACTCCATTTCTTTTTATGTGATTCAGAATCTTTCCTGTTTCAAGGAACTAAATAATTTGTCTAACTTCCCTCTGTTGGGTCTAGTCCTGGTTTTTCTTAAATACTCAGGTATTTGGGACTGTACCGAGGAATACTTCAGTATAGCCTGGTCCCTTCCCTCCCCCCATCCCACTTTGCACTCCAAGGAAATAAGCCCTGTCTTCTGTCTTGAAAGGGTCTCTGAATATTTCCTTCTGTTTTATAGATGAAGAAGTGAGACACAAAGTTTAAGGACCAGTCAGCCCCTTGTCACAGCTACATACTCTAAAGACCAGATGGACAGCAAACTTTCTGGTTTCCAGTCTAGACACTTGTCCACTAGCTGCTCATGTCCATGCACTGAAGACTATACTTTAATAAAGAGACACTGCAAAACCCAAGAATACATTAAAAAGCCTGGCCTGTAAGACTGTAGCATATCCCCTCAAATGACACTGTGATTTCCATTAGAAGAAGTAGTCAAGCAGAAACTGAAGTACAGGGTAAAACACAGCTGGAATGTGTCTGGCCTGGGACCAAGCACACACCCCACAGTAGGAAAGCAATTCTCTCCCATTAGTTTTCAGCCATTTCATCTTCAGGACCTTTTACTTCAAATATTTCTCTGGGTCATGTCATTTTGGAAGGAGGGAGGAGTTCTGGAACTAATAAAATACACAGAGAAACCTGACCATTGCAATCCCCCTCAGAGCAAAGCAGCTGACAGTCGGTGTTCTCAACAGCCGAGTCTCACCTCTTCTGCCAAGCTGGGAAAGAGAAGGAAACTGGAGGGGAACCCAGAGTAATCTGCAGGTGAGCACAGCCTCAGACCCTGATGCAGAGTGGAGACTGGATGTTCTCTCCCCTTTCACAGGGTATGGTTCTAGCCTGGTTAGTGGAACCACAAGATCCTCCCAGAGTCACACAGGAACTCAGTGCTTGACAACCCAAGTCCCCTTCCTCTCATGTTACATCCACTACTATTTATATCTCAACCCCAAACCACTACTCTTACCTCCTCAGGTGCAGCAGTGCCAAATCCCAGGACAGGGATGAAATGGCCATCATTAAGCTTCACCTTCTGGCTTTTGAGATCCATTGCCTGTTGCTCCTCCAACTAAGCAGAGAGATTTTTTTCTTCAACCTTCACAAATTATAAATAACAGAAAGGTAACATACCAGCTGCACTGTCTAATGTTAGCACATATATTATAGAAGAAGTAGGATTAAACCCGTACACATGGAGTAAGAAGAGCATTGAAGTGAGTTAAACAACTTGTTCCCTTTTTTATAACCTTAAGCATTGTGTAATGATGAGATTGGCTGTATAATTATTGACCATATGCCAAACTTCCACACAGCAACTGTTTTTCACTTTTCTATTATGAAGCCCAATCTCAATCAAAAATCAATTGAAACAACTATCTTTCAGAACAAACATACACATATACACAAATCACACAAACTAAAAGTGTTTAATAAGCATTTTTTAAATGTACCCCTTAATAAAGAATCAAAACTTCAAATGAAACTAAATTTGCCTTTTTACATTTCCCACCAGCAAAATTATTTGCTTTACAGATCTGACAGTGGTGAAATCCTGAACAGGATATGGAAACCAGACATTTTTGCAAAATACTTTTTGGAGATTAATTATTAATAGCTTTAGGATACCATGTGCAGTGTACAAACAGACTCTTGAGTGTTTATACATTGTACCTAGCTATATAACTTCTAGAGTACTCTGATAATGTAACTGATATATATTTTACATAATTTACTATCTTGTACAACATTATTCATAAAAGAAAAACCTAGTAAAAAATTGACAAATTTGGGACAGAGAAGGAAACTGTGATGCACTGATACTTGGGGATGTTGTGAAGACAAATAAAATTTAACATGTACAGTGATAACAGCAAAATGGTGAGCTAGGAGGACCAATTTTTCCCTTGGAAAGGCAAGAAAAGAAAGAGAAGGCAGCTGAAAAACCTCATAGGAGTTCTGGGAAACAGTCACAGATCTAAAGCAACAAAGTGAACAAGCAACTAGGAAAAATCCAGACTAGAATGGTAGGAAACGTCATCATGTATTTACTCACACGTACTCTCCTCCTGCAGTCCTGATCCCAGTTGCCTCCCTCAAACCAGAGTGATCACAGAAAACCTTATCTGCCACCTACTTTGGGGCTGCCTGGAGACTGGTGCCTGTTTTACTGAGCTTAAACTGAACAGCAGCTGGAATGGGTATTACAGCTGTGGGGAGAAGGTGGGATATATATGGGGCCAGGGACAAAGGAATAAGGGTGGAGACATAGATATATCATATATTAATAAAATCTTGAGTAGAACTGGGGTGTGGATTTGGGGAGATAGTAAGACATTCAAAAACAGTCGTAAGTACACCGGATTCAAAAAGCCACCCAGATGCTGATTCAGAAATGAACTGAATTGCCCTAAATTTTCCTGTTGGGCTGATACAAGGACTAAGAGCATGCCAAGCAAACTCGTGAAAGCCAATCAGGACAAGGAATCAGATCTACCAAGAGTGAGTATTTGCCCATTGTTTCAAGTACCCAGCGATGAACACACACACACACACACACATACAGGAACACACACACACACAGAGACACACACACAGGAACACACATACACAAACACACACAGGAACACATGCACACAGGAACACACACAGAAACAGTCATATAGGAACACACACACAGGAACACACGCACACAGGAACACACGCACACAGGAACACTCATACAGGAACACACACATATATGGATGGGGCAGGGCGGCCATCACAGAGGGGCCCGAGGAGCAGGTCTGGGGCTCTGATGGTGTGCCAGGGTTTCACCACATGCACAGCCACCCGGACCAGGGGCTGCTCCAGCACACCTTCCTCCAGCTCTGCCACCCTCTGGGGCAAAGGAGCCAGTGCTGGGAGTGGGGGAGGAGAGGGGTGCATACTTACAAGGGGTGGAACCAAGTTAAGGCCAACGGTTAGGGCTTCTGTTCCAGCACCTTGGGACCTGCCCAGCCCAGTAGGGTGGGGACAGCACTGGTTTCTCCAGCGCTCACACTGGGCTCTGGCCCTAGCCTCCACTTCCCCCTCCTACCAACTTAAAAGTTGCCAGCAGACCCTGGGAAGGGGTGACCTCTGACCAGCTCAGCTCCTGCTCTGCCCCAAAGCCTGTGGGCACACAGACTGCATAGAGACACATCTGCACAAGGACACCCCTACAAGACTAGAACAGGAAACTTCTTCAACTAATTTCATAGAGACAGAGGAAATTAAGCAAAATGAGAAAACAGAGGAATTTGTTTCAAGTGAAACAGTAAGAAAAACACGTGAAAAAATCTGCTAATGATACAGAGATTAATACTTTACCAAAATAATCATCTATCAGAATTCAGAACAGTAATAAGAATGCTTCCCTAACTAGCAAATAGAACACAGTAACAATCACAGGATAAGGGTTTCAGGAGGAGAGAGAGAGGAAAAGGGACAGAAATGGATGTGATGAAATTATGGCTAAAAACTTTCTGAACCTGGAACTATCCTGTTTGTCCAGTAATGAGGACTCTGTGCTTCCACTGCATGGGAAGTGGTTCTGAATCTGGTCAGGGAACTACTTAACAAAAGTGATTAAAATCATGAGATGGCAGATGTTCCTGGAGTACCTGGATCACTCTGGTGTAATCACAAAGTCCTTATACATCGGACCTGGGAGGGTTGTAGTTGAAGAGGAGGTGGAATATAGGAGGAGTAGTTAAGAGAATCAAAGATTTGATGCGCTATCTCTGAGATGGCGGGAGTGTCTCCAAGATGGAGAATGAAGTGTTCTCTAGGAGCTGGAAGAGGCAACAAAACGGATTTTCCCCTGAAACCTCCAGAAAAGAATGCAGGCCTGCTGGCACTTTGATTTTAGCCCATTGAACCAGCTTTTGCATTTCTGACCTCCATAAATGTAAACTAATACATTGGTGTTGTTTCAGGTTACAAAGGTTTTGGTCATTTGCTGGAGCAGCAACAGTAACTAACACAGATGTGGTTCAAGTCATCCCACCTCCATCTGCTTCATCATAGGTTTTCCTCTCTCTGGGGACTGTTCCTCTGATCTCAGAGACAGGTGGTCAACTCCCCCAATAGGGAACCTCATCTCTTGATTCCATTTTCATCTTCAGCGACTGCCAAATTCCTTTTCCTCATTACAGAAAAGCCTTTGAAAACTTGGCACCATTTCTTGAAACCACCCCACTCAGGGTTTGCCTTCACCACTCTATCAAAGCTGCACTTGACCTTGCCAAGGTTAACTGCCCAATCCAGCGGTCAGTTTCAGTCTTCTCTTACCTGTCCCCTTGGAAGCATTGAACTCTTTTTTCCTTCAAACTTCTACTTCACGTGCCTTCTTAGAACAACCCCTCCTACCTCGTTCACCTCTTCTTCTCTGCCTCATCTGCTGATCCCCCCACTTAAAACAAAAAAAGCCTTCTTAATGCTGGGTCTTCACGAAGCTTGACTTCCCTGTCTACACCACTCACTGTTTAATATATCTCTGATTGTCTACTTTCATGACATTGCTGCTCCTGCTGCTGCTAAGTCACATCAGTCGTGTCCGATTCTGTGCGGCCCCATAGATGGCTGCCTGCCAGACTCCTCCATCCCTGGGATTCTCCAGGCAAGAACACTGGAGTGGGTTGCCATTTCCTTCTCCAATGCATGAAAGTGAAAAATGAAAGTGAAGTTGCTTAGTCGTGTCCGACTCTTGGAGACCTCATGGACTGCAGCCTACCAGGCTCCTCAGTCCATGGGATATTCTAGGCAAGAGTACTGGAGTGGGTTCATGACATTAGGTGGCAACTAAATTTGATAAGTCACAAATATAAATATTGTCTAAAATTTTCCTCTAATAGACTTCTATTTCCAACTGTATGCATGCATCTTCACTTGGGTACCTAAAGGCATCTCAAAGATACATGTCTATAATTGAACTCCTAATCTTCCCACAAAAGTGTGCTCCCCCACATCGTCTCCATCTGAGAAAATGGCATCTCCATCTCCTGTCCCTTAGCCACAAACACCTGGAGTCAACTTTGATTCCCCTTTACCTCTCACTGTATGTCTAACATGTTCAACAGTCTAGTTAATGCTGCCCCTAAAATATATCCCTATTCTAAAACCTCTGACCCATTCACTGCTCCTTCTATGGTCCTAGCCAACGTCATCTCTCACCTAGATTCCTGTAGCCATAAAAGAGGGCTCTTTTTCCTCTTTTGCTTCTCAACAACCAGAGTCATCCTTTCAAAAGCATGTCAGTCAGCTCATGCAACTTATGCTCAAAACCCAAAATATCGTTCTCCATTTCTCTCACAGTAAAGTCCTTTGAAAAGCCTACATGATACAGACCCCTTAGACCCACCGGTTATCTGGCCTTATCTTCAACTCCTGTCTCCCCACCTCACTAAACTCCACCCTCATCAGCCGACTTGCTGTTACTTCCATGTTACATGAATACTCTTTCTTCCTGGACTTCGCATTTTCTATTCCAGAGAACGCAGGGAGCCACTGTCTCTATGTTTCAAGGCTGTTTCTTATACAGATGAAAACTGTGGGATGAAGAGTAACTGATGGCTCCGCCTAACAAATGTACAGAAACGGGAGAGACTGTGCACAATTATCTCAACAGGCCCTTACCCATTTCTAACAGCTAAATTTTCCTGATGTCATTCAGTTTCATTCTCCACTAGACTAATGATTCAAGACATTTCTCATTTTACTTATTGATATTTATTGATAAAACAATGTCTTACTAAAGAATGTTCAATCAAGTGTTGATGAATGAACAGCGAAATACGTAAGGACTCATCAAAATGCTGAACATGGGCAGACAAACAAGAAATTACATAAAAGAGTAAGATGTGCTGCTTTACAGGAAGCAAAATACAACACTGCATTTTTAAAATCCTATTGTTAGCTTAACAAGGTACTTATGCTAAGTAAAAGAATATGTATACAACCCGTGAATTGAAGATTATCTCTGTTTGTAAATAAACACACACACATACACATTTACCTAAGAAAAGCATAAGGAAACTGCACCGAAGTTTTGTTGTTGTTCAGTCACTAAGTTGTGTCCGACTCTTTGCAACCCCATGGACTGCAGCATGCCAGGCTTCCCTATCCTTCACCATCTCCTGTAGTTTGCACTAAAGTTAAGTATTATTACATGGATTAATCACAGCTTATCTTCATTTTCTATCCTTTCCCTTCTACTTTCCAAATTTTCATAATTTACCTGTATTATTTTAATCATCAGAAAAAAATGAATATTTTTACTTTGAAGTGTTTTATTTCATAAAATGTTTTTTTTTATAAGAAAGGCAAGCTTCCAGAAGTTCAGACACTTCATTTAAGCACTTCCTCTATATACAAAAACCCTCTTCACAGCCCTAGAAACCAGAAATTTTTGAAGAACCACAGTGAGAGCTGAGTCAATATTCTTCAGAGAATCAGTACTCAGGGTGACCGACGCCACTGGAAGAGAAAGAGGTGGATTCATTTATTAACTCTGTTATGTTGTCGAAGAGAGGCTTTATCTGGATGCAGTATGAATGGGCTAAAAACTCTAAATTTACAACCATGTCCTGCCATCTCCCCTGACAAGCACACATGCAGGTATCTGCTCCATGTGCACACGGCACCTACAGGTCCAGTCCCCACATTCTACGTAATATTCACTCCACAGTGACAGGTAGTTTAACTCAGGTTACAATAGACAAGAAGGTGCAAGACCTAGGGCTAACTGTGGAGATCGTTTCAGCCCCAAGTAGAAGTTTTGACCCTAGATGATGAGAGGGATCACAGTTACAGAATTTGCTGCTCTTTTTCATGCATCCATTCAAAAAAAAAAAAAAATTCAGCAGCCCTAAAATACAGGGTGTCTCCAGTAAGGAACTTCTAATCTATTGAAGAGATACCACATACACTTGAATTATCATACAACATAAATGGGATTATTATTTTCTTAATTTATAGTTTAGTAAAACACTGGTTATTCAGTAATCTGCATTACTAAAATGAAGATTTAGATTGCAAACTAAATCATTTTATTACTAATTCTTGTTCCCTCTTCTCTGAATATGTTTTCTGCAGGCAGTTTAAAGTCAAACACCTGAAAGGAAGAAAGAATCATATTAACCTCTCCCCCAAGGAGCCGGCCTCCCCCTGGGGACTGAAGGACTTTCCAGCTGGATGGGGACAAGAGGAGAGGACAGGGAAGCCGTGTCTGTCCTCAGGTTCCAGCTGAACCAGCCTGGAACCCTCTGCTGAGTTCTCACCTCTCCTTCCCACACCTTCTCCTTCTCTGTCCACATAAGCAAAGAAAGGCTTGCCATGCGTCAATCCCAAACATTTCTAAGGGAATTGCTTTAGACAGAAAAATTCTTTTTTTCCAGATAAAGAGATAGTTGGACCATCTGGACAGTCTACCTGCACTTGATCAAACTTTACACAGGTTTTTCCTTCCACACGTCCCTCTAGAATTTGGCACAGCCTTGAACTTAAGCAAGTTGGTGGGGAGAGCAACCTCCCTGTCAGGCCCCTCCAATGCTCTGCTGACCTCAGGAAAGAGCTCTCCCTGATCAATCACAGCCCCTGCTTCTCCCACCCCCACACCCTTCCCCTCCTAGTTGTTCAACCTTCCCTAGAAAAGTCTTTCCATGGATCTCTGAGATGCCTCTGTCTCAGCTATCACCTCCTCCTAGAAGAACCTGCTCTATTCCCACCTGGTTTCCATCAGCACTGTGAATACTTATCCTAAAAGCATGAGCTCCAGCCCATATTATTTACAATGCCTATAACCTTGCCAGGTGAGGTTAATCACTTTCTCTTGTGGGCCCTCATATTATTATAGCCCCTATTAATGCAGGTCAAAAATCCCCGTAAGTGAAAATATACTTATAAGGAGCTTGTGCTAGATAAAACCGCTAAGGACTGTTGCTTCATGTTACAATCATATCATGCTTCCCGACCCAGTATTTGTACAGTTTGACATCTTAGAGCAAACCACAGAACATAACACTGCATTTATCTTATTATTATCAACCCATCCCTCTAGGTGGTTAAGGTCAGAATTCTGCCTTGATTCTGTTATCCCATATAGTTAGTATTTATTCCAACCCTCTGCTGTCGCTGCTGCTGCTGCTGCTGCTAAGTCGCTTCAGTCGTGTTTGACTCTCTGCAACCCCATAGACAGCAGCCCACCAGGCTCCCCCGTCCCTGGGATTCTCCAGGCAAGAACACTGGAGTGGGTTGCCATTTCCTTCTCCAGTGCATGAAAGTGAAAAGTCAAAGCCAAGTAGCTCATTCGTGTCTGACTCTTCGTGACCCCATGGACTGCAGCCTACCAGGCTCCTCAGCCCATGGGATTTTCCAGGCAAGAGTACTGGAGTGGGGTGCCATTGCCTTCTCTGTCCAACCCTCTATCAGCTCTAAATTTGATGAGTATGCCCTTTACATTTCCACTGTTAAAAATTAGGAGTAAGTTCTGTGTCAGGTCATGAGAAAATTCTCTCCATCAGTGTTGATAGCCTTTCGTAGATCACATTTGTTTAGGACCCCTTGCAAAGTTTATCTGAATTTTGACCTAAATGCTTTGTTGAAAGCAGAGGTACAGTTTCTTCCTGCCTTCCTGATTCACTAGCTGAGGGACATTGTCAGTATAAGAGAATAAATTAGCCTCTTGGCCTGGTAAAGTCACATCAGGCTCTCATGTTCCCTGCCTCTTTTAAAAGGTCTCACAAAACTTGCATTTAAACAGTATCCTGAAATACGTATGGAGATTACTATCACACCTATGGCTAATAGTTTTCAGCAGCCAGCTTCTCTTTGTAATTGAGAAGAAATGTATCTTTTCTTCATACATATCTCTCCTCGAAGGTTTCCCAAAGGCCGCCACTGAGACGGATGCTATCAAGCAACTCCTGGTCCACAAGAGGGGTACTGGGCACACAGGGAGACACCCGCTATGATACCCAATTTCATTGACTGATAGTCATGACTTTGTGAAATACCCTCTCCTTGAGGATGGGTAGTACTTATGACTTGCTTCTAACCAATAGAATGTTATAAGGAAAAGGAATATGATTGCCATTATCAGGTTTTACAAGACTGTGTCCTCCACCTCAACAGCAAACTCTAGTGTCCTCCCAGTTTGCAAACTTCAATAAAATAAGTGGCCAAGTTGATGAACTTGCAAAAGACGCAGAGCTGGTTTTCCTCAACAACACAGGGAATTCTGGGTGGGTGGACGCCCTTGTGGAAGTCACGGGAAGGCGCTGGGTGGTGAAAAGTTTGAAAGAATCAAACTCTACCTGAATGAACAAAAGTTTTATTTTACCACAAATAAAACTTTCTTTAAAGGAAAGTCTTCTTTATCTCACCTTCACTCTGAGTGTTTCTCAAAGACTCTCATATTCTGGTGCTTGTTATGGTGGAAAGGGGCTTCCCCAGTGGTTCAGATGGTAAAGAACCCACCTGCCAATGCAGGAGATGCAGGTTTGATCCCTGGGTTGGGAAGATCCCCTGGAGAAGGGAATGGCTCCACTCCAGTATTCTTGCCTGGAGAATCCCATGGACAGGAGAGCCTGGCAGTTTACAGTCCATGGGGTTGCAAAGAGACATGACTGAGAAACCAACACTTTCATTTTTCAAGGTGGAAAGTCTCAGTTCAGTGCAGGAGTTTCAGCTGGGTGGACCGATGGCCCCTGAGCACAGCAACCAGTCGCTTTCCTGCAGGAGGTCTCAACGTTGACATCTGTGGGACAGTGAACCCAGCCCTCAGGAGGACAAGGTGGACCCTGACTGAATGTCCTTTTAAGGGACCATCACACATTTCCAACTGTAGGGCCTCAGAAGTGTTATACTTATCTATTAAAAAAAAAAACAACAACAATGCTTATACACAGAAATATATTTGCACAAGGACGATTCTTAACTCTCTCTCTCTCACACACACACACACACACACACACACACACAATTTCCAATCTGTGCTCCCTAACCAGCCCTTACTATGGCCATAGGTCTTTGCCTCTGTGCACAGCTGGGGGAGGGAAAGATGATGAAGGATCTACCCTTTCTGACCCTCAACTATCTAAATACATATATACAGGTGGTGCACCCCTCCTTAGTGTCATTTTTGGGGTAATATGTGCTACTTCAAGGACTGAAATTTGTTAACTGCCTTTATTTCATCTGGTTTTCATGCTAAATGCAGACACACTTTATGATAAACCTTAAAAACCTAAGTACAAGAGAGACCCTTGGTCAGTGGCCCCACCCCTGCCTTCTGGGAAGCTGGGCACTGGTTGTGAAAACACTGCAAGAGAGATCCAAGAAATAGAATGATTTTTAAAATAATAGTCCTCATTTTGTGAGCTTGTTTCCATCTAGTGGGACCAGATGAGAAACTGTTGGCTCAGAGCCTGTACAGACATCCCAGAGCTGTGCTTCCATCACTTCTACTGTGCTCTAAAAATCTTTGTTCACTGTGAGTCAGCAATATTTTTGAAAGAGGGTGGGGTGATATTTTTGGCAGCAAGGAGGCAGAAATTTCAAAGTACTAAAAAAACACAGGCAAGTCCAAGTTCCACTCTTCTGTTTTCTCAGAATGCAATGCCAGGTATTAACTGAAAATGTCCATGAACATTGCCTCTCGATAGGAAGGTGGGGTTCCACAACTGCCCAGTGCTTCTGGCATCCAAGGCTGGCATTACTCCCTTAGTGAGATGAACGCAGGAAGGAGAGAAGAGTTCCCATGCCCATGTCAGCAGGCATAACTGGACAGCGCCCACCCTGGGGAGGACTCAGGAAGGAAATGGTTCTGTGTCCTTTATTATTTCACCAAAGGTGGAAATTCTGAGCCCATAGCGATATCCAATGGCAATCTTCTCTTACCTCTCATGGAACACTGATAGTCAAACTTCTCCAAAGTAATGTTTGAGGGAAAGTTATAAAGAAAATCTCAGACTAACCCAGGAAATTCCTCTCCACATATGTAGAAAAGAAATGGTTTTGTTATTGAGTATGCATTAAACAAAGCTGCAGTGACCACTAAAATAATTTGCTAATGAGATTATAAAGACAGGATGGAATCTCTTCCTTTTATATATTCAGATATATATTCTGAAATATTCCGATATGTATTTTATATATTCAGCAGATACGGTCTCAAGATACATGATAACTCTGTCCTCAGGTGAGATAATGCAACATTTGGGATGCCTTATTTCATAGTTTAATCCTAAACTGACCGGTCATTGGGGCAGCCATCTGTGCTAGTTAATTGCCTTTATCCCAAGGAAAAATGAAGCCTCTGTGGCAACAGGCAATTATTGTTTGGATCAAGGTACCCAGAGAAATAGGAACTTCTTTTCTCTGATGTTTATATTTCAAAGATAAGGCTCGAGTACTTTAAGAAAAATTTGCAAAACTGACAAAACTTTATCTTGACTAACCAATAAAAAGAGGGCCAGCAGGGTAACATTGATCAGCTGAGCTGGTCCTGGTTCAGGGCCCAAAATTTGGTATTGATGAAATATAGCCCTCCTCTGTGCTCCACTCAGTAAAGCCAGGACACAGGGTTATGTGAACTTGACAGTGACCAATACTCTGGCCATCTGATGCAAAAAACTGACTCACCGGAAAAGACCCTGATGCTGGGGAAGATTAAAGGCGAGAGGAACAGGGGACGACAGAGAATGAGATGGTTGGATAGCATCACCATCTCGATGGACATGAGTTTGAGCAAGCTCCGGGAGTTGGTGATGGACAGGGAGGCCTGGCATGTGGCAGTCCATGGGGTCACAAAGAGTCGGACACAACTGAGTGACTGAGCTGTAGACAGTGACCAGAGTAGGAGAACTAGGCTGTGGTAAAAGTTGCTCCTGGGGAAATGCAAGACTTCTTCAGCATTCACAGTATTCAGGTCACCTTTGCCAAATGTTGGGAGTAGCAACATTTCTGTGGCTTAAGTATCCTCACTAGAATTCAGTTAGGTAAACAATGAAACTGTCTTAACAGCAAACAGCCTTGCTATTTTTTTTCCCAGGTTGTGCACACAAGAACAAGCCTAATAGTTTTGAAATTTGCTTTTGCAGGGCTATATTCTCAGATCTTGCCCTGGCACTTGACAACCATCTTCTCTGAAAGAAGGACATAGATTTTGTTTGGTTTTTTGTTTTTGTTCAGTCACTAAGTCGTGTCCAACTCTTTGCGACCCCATGGACGGCAGCACACCAGGCTTCCCTCTCCTTCACTATCTCCTGGAGTTTCCTCAAACTCATGTCCATTGAGTCAGTGATATCATCCATTGGTGCCAAACAATGGTGATGCCCCTGTTTGTTTTAACTGGAGGATAATTTCTTTACAATGTTGTGTTGGTTTCTACTATACCATGAATCGGGATGTGTATACATATGTCCCCTCCCTCTTCAGCCTCCCCGCTCCCCCGCCCCACCATCCAGGACCTAGATTTTGAAGTGCTGTGGGAGGGCAACTCTGTAACCCCCACTCTCTTGCACCTTGGGGACGTTGGAAGGAAAAACCTACAGGAAGAAGAGACTGGGAGCACAAGCTTGTCCTCTCCATTGGCAGGAACCCGCGATGCAGGATTAACAGAGTGACCTCCACAGACTTGCTGCCAAATCCAGGAGAAAAACCTCCATGCCAGAGGCCAGCCTGGGGAACAGCCTCGGGGGAGACACATAAGTAAGGAGACAGGGGAGAAGGGCATGCGCATGAATCAGAACGTGGAAAAGAGGCCGAGCAGTTTCTCCCCCACAACATGAGGAATTCTAGGTGGGTGGACGGCCTGGCGAATGTCATGGAAGGGGCTGGGTAGTGACAAGGTTGAAGGAACCAGCCTTTACCTGAGTAAACCAAAGCTTTGTTTTACCACAAAATCTGTTTCTTCTTTACTTTGAGTGTTTCTCAGAGTCTCTCATAATCTGGTGCTTGTTATGGTGAAAAGTTTCAGTTCAGTGCAAGCATTTGAGCCAGGTAGACCAACGGCCCCTGAGCACAGGAGCTGGGCTCTTTCCTGCAGGAGGCCTCACCACTGGCATCAGTGGGACAGTGAGCTCAGCCCTCAGGAGGACAACAAGGTGGACCCTGACTGAACATTCCTATAGGGGACCACCACGCACTTCCAGCTGTAGGCTCTCAGAGGCCTTATATTTATTTGAAAAAAAAGAAAAAAGTTTATACACAGAAATATATTTCCACAAGGAAAGATTCTGCTGAACACAACTCTTAACTCACTCACAAACACACACACACACAAATACACAGAGGCATACACAATTTCTAATCTGCTCTCCCTAACCAACCCTTACTATGGCCATAGGTCTCTGCCTCTGTGGGCAGCTGAGGGAGGGAAGGAAGATGAAAGATCTATGCTTTCTGACCCTCAATTATCTAAATACATTATTTACAGGCAGTGCACCCCTCCCTCCTGCCATTTTCGGGGTAATATTTGCTACTTCTAGGACTGCAATTTGTTAATTGCCTTTATCTCATCTGGTTTCTACACCAAGTACAGACACACTTTATGATAAATCTTAAAAACCTAAGTGCACCAAGAGACCCTTGGTCAGTGGCCCCACCCCACCCCCTCCTAGGAAAACACACACTGGTCATGGAAACAGTGGAAGAGAGATGCAAGAAATAGAATAATTTTTTAAGTAACAGCCCTAATTTTGGGAGCTCCTTTCCATCCAGTGGGACCAAAAGAGGGAGCCTATTGGCTCAGAGTCTGTGCAGCCATCCAGGGCTGTGCTTCCATCCCTCTATACTGCTCTAAAAATCTTTGTTCACCGTGAGTCAGCAGTACTTTTGAAAGAGGGTGGGGTGCTATAATTGATAGCAAGGAGGCAGAAATCTCAAGACACTAAAAAATGTAAGCAGACCCAAGTTTCACTCTTCTGTTTTCTCAGAAAGCAATGCCAGGTTCTAATCAAAATCGTCCATGGACTCTGGCTCTCAATAAGAAGATGGGGTTCCTCAACTGCTCAGAGGTTCTGGGGGCCAAGATAGTGCCCGCAACAGTCCTATGGTGCTGTCCAAGAGCTTTGTTCACTGTGAGTCAGCAATTTTTTTAAAAGAGGGAGATTAGAAAGCTAAATTAGGTACAGAAACACTTTTGGATGATCACGCTTGGTAACCATGAACACTTTAATGAGGACTGGTGTGGAGAAACCTCTGCAGGACGTGTTTTCATGGGAGCCTCTTTAAGCAACTTTAATGTTTTATGTAAACATTACCTGTTGGTCTTCTTTTGTATTCCATGCAAATAGAACAGAACACTGGATTATGTAAGAAGGTAAACTAAATGCATCACTAGGTAGTTATAGCTTGCTCCTGAGAAAATGCAAAAATGCTTTTAGCACTGAACCTTTACATCAGCACAGATGCGGCTGCAGAAGATGTTGAAACTGTAATTCAGTTAGGCAAATATTTACTGAGTCCAAAACACTGTTCATAATTTTTTTTGGTCATGCACATAAACAAGCCTAAGAGTTTTGCAATTTATAGGATTATACCCTTGAATCTTGCCCTGGATCTAAAAACTTTCTTTGCAAAAAAAACATAGGAATAATTGTTGCTGGATCTTGAAGCCCCTGTGTTGTGTGCTGTCCTTAGTCGCTTAGTGATGTGCGACTCTTTGCAACCCCATGGACTGTAGCCCACCAGGCTCCTCTGTCCACAGGATTCTCCAGGCAAGAATACTGGAGTGGGTTGCCATGCCCTCCCTCCAGGGGATCTTCCCAATCCAGAGACCCAACAACCTTTGTCTCTTCCATCTCCTGCACTGGCACGTGGGTTCTTTGTTACTTCAGAAATTCTTTATACTAAACTTTTAATACTTTCATGATTCACATTGACTTTTTCTAGGCTATGCTGCATTTCATTAGCTGCACATTCCTTCACATAAAATAAAACCAAAGTGTATCTTAAAATTGATAGTATGCCATTGTCTAATGAACAGAGTTTTTTCTTTCTTAGGTAGAATGTCTTAGTGCATCATACAACTGTCTATATCTTAGATTTGAGGAATGACAATACACAAGGCAGAGCATCAGTAACCTCTGCAACATCCAGCTTTGCAGGGCATTCATCGTGGAGCTATTTAATATCATCAGTCATGAGTATAACTCTGTGTTCTTACATAAAAATGCATATGAATTCTTCAGAGAGGACTTCCCTGGTGTCCTGGGTCAGGAAGATCCTCTGGAGAAGGAAATGGCAACCCACTCCAGTGTTCTTGCCTGGGAAATCCATGGACAGGGAAGCCTGGTGGGCTACAGTCCGTGAGGTTTGTGAAGAAGGTGAAGACTAAGACTTCACCTTCCAGTGCAGGGGATGTGGGTTTGATCACTGTAACAAATTCAATGAAAAGTTTAAAAACTCGATGAAATTAAAAAAAAAAAAAAAAAAACTTGGGAAAAAAAGTCTTCAGAGAGGACATAACACAGAGCTTCATGCTGAAAAATGAAGAGGTCTTAGAGTGGATTGAATGGGTGGCCCCCAAGAGATATGCCCACCCTACAAATTTTCTTTCAGGAAAAGGTCTCTGCAGGTGTAATTAAGTTAAGGATCTTGAGATGAGATCGTCCTTCATTATCCAGGTGATCCACAGATCCAAGGATATGTTTTAATCACTCAATCCTGTCCAACTTTTTTTCAATCCCCATGGAAGGTAGCCCACCAGGCTTCCCTGTCCTTGGATTTCCCAGGCAAGAATAATGGAGTGGGCAGCCATTTCTTTCTCCAGGGGCTCTTCTCAACCCAGGGATCGAACCCAGGTCTCCTGTGTTGCAGGCAGATTCCTTACCATCTGAGCCACCAGGGAAGCCTTAGGTGTCCTTATAAGGGACAGAAAAGAAGACACAGAGAGAAGAGGAGGCTGCAAGAAGATGTGGGCAGAGGCCAGAGTGACGCAGCAAGAGGCAGTCCCTGGGGATCAGGGGTCCAGGCCCAAGAACCCCGGGACCCAGCAGAAGCTGCAAGAGGCAGGAGGGATTCTCCCCCCGGAGCCTGGAGGATGAGCGTGACCTTCGTGCCCTACAAGTGAAGACAACAGACATTTCCAAACCTTGGAGCTCTTCCAGTGGATCTGCATGATTCTAAGTATTCCTTAATGAGACCCCCTCGTCTATTGTGCACTACCTTAGATTCATGGTCAGAATCCCTATTCACAAACTGTCGCTCCATAGTCACAGGCAGAACTCAGAGCATCCTGGGAGGAAAGAAGAGTTTGAGTAAACTGAAGATGCTCATCCTGTAATAAACAAAGATGATGCATTGACAGCAGATCACTTTAAATGTTGGAGGTTTTCTTACACGGTCTCCTGTTACTCATTCCCACTTGAGACAAGATCAGAAGAGCTTATTTCAGGCAGAAGGAGTTCAATCAGACACAAGGAAAGTGATCCTGCCCCACTTCGCAAAGAAAAGTTCTGCATCATCCCTTCTAGGGTTAAAAGGTTGGTGGAAGCCCCCTCTTCGCCTCACCCCCACCTCCGCCTGTCCTCCAACTCACGTGCCCCTCTGGGAAGGTTAAGGGAGCCTCCAGTCCAAACAAACTATGACATTAAGCAACTCTCGTACTCTAAAGAGATAAACAGCCTTCACTGTGCTGCAATCCTCATCACCAACATTTGCTCAAACAAACCAAAATAAACTTGCAACTAGAGTCTAGCCAACATGGACTTCTCAACACTTTAGCCAATGCTTCCCCCTGGTGTGTGGTCGAGATATTGCATGAGCCCAGGATTGTGACCATAAATAGCAGACAAGTGTTTGAGGAAAACAGAGACACTTTCAAACTCCTGTCAACCAGCTTATTCCACAGACAAGGAAACTGACAAGACCTGGGTTTCCCCATGGGCCCCACAGGCAAGGCTGGCAGAGGTGATGGGACTTCAGGATGCCCGTCCGTCCCATCTTTGCTTCCTGGTCAGATAATAGCCGGGGAGGGCTGGCCGGTTAACAGTGATCCACTCAGACCGCCCGGCTCCCCATTAGGCTTTGGGAAATTCCACAAACCATCAAGCACAGTATTCTTCTCCGCCCCCCAGGAATTTGTCACTGAAAACAGAGAATATGATGACAAATCTCAGGGTGGCTCAGTCCATAAAGAACCTGCCTGCCAATGCAGGAGACACAGATTCAATCCTTGGATTGGAAATTCCTTCTCCCTGGAGAAGGAAATGGCAACCCACTCCACTACTCTTGCCTTGGACAGAGGAGACTGATGGACTACACTCCATGGGGTTGCAAAGAGTCAGACATGTCTTACAACAAAGACGCCTGTGGATTATGAGATAATAAAGATGCTTTGTTAACTACTAAGGAGACACAGGGCTTCCATGATAGCTCAGTTGGTAAAGAATCCACCTGCGATAAGAAAATGGCCTCTCCAAAATCCACTTCCTCATCCCTCAACACCTACAAGATGTTTCCTTATATAGTTTTTAAAAAAAGGACTTGGAAGGGACTTCCCTGGGGGGTCCGGTGGTTAAGACTTCACCTTTCAATGCAGGGGGTGCAGATTTGATCCCTGGTCAGGGAGCTAAGATCCCACATGCCTCAGGACCAAAAAACCAAAATGTAAAACAGAAGCAGTATTGTAACAAATTCAATAAAGACTTTAAATGTGGCCCAGAGTTAAATAATTTTTTTAAAGGGAACGAGAGAGGGGGATTCCCTGATGGTCCAGTGGTTAAGACTCCATGCTCTCAGTGCAGGCAATCTGGGTTCAATCCCTGATCAGAGAACTAGATTCTGCATGCCACAACTAAGACCTGGTGCAGCCAAATAAATAAATAAAATAAAATTTTTAACAAAAGACTTTGGAGGTGTAAGCTAAGGATCTTGCGATGGGAAGATTGTCCTGGATTATTCAGGTGGTCCCCATATAATCACGAGCCTCCTCATCAGAGGACGACAGAGAGCAGAACCAGAGGGGCCATGTGACGACAAAGACGAAAGCAAAGATGGAGGCAGGGGAACTGCCAGCTTTCAAGACAGAGGAAGGAGCCAGGAGACCTGGAGGGCAGGCGACTTCCAACAACTAGAAACATCTAGGGAACGTTCTACCCTAGGAGCTCCAGAAAAATTGCAGCCCTGCTGACCCGTTCTGGGTGTCTGTCCTCCCCAACGGTGAGATAAATCTGTGTTGTTCTAAGCCGTCGAGTTCATGTTAATTGGTTACAGCAGCAACAAGAAACCAATAGAACTGAGTTTCAGTAGTGTTTGTCTTCTGCAGTCCTGTGTAGTTTTACTTTATTTTCTGGATTTAAAAACATTACCAAGATCAGGGGACTCCCCAGGTGGCACAGTGATAAAGAACCCACCTCCCCATGCAGAAGATGCAAGTGTTCAATCCCTGGGTTGGGGAGATGCCCTGAAGGAGGGCATGGCTACCCATTCCAGTATTCTTGCCTGAAGAATTCCATGGACAGAGGAGCCTTGTGGGCTACAGTCCATGGGGTCGGGAAGAGTCACACATGACTGAGCAACTAAGTATGCACATAATGAGGGCCCATGGGCCTCACTCAACTTGCCATATATCCTGAGCTGTGTATTAATGTTGGTATACCTGCCAGGGATCAGTGGTTAGGGCCAGACTGGAGACTCAGACTCGAGAACTGGAAAAGGCTCGCCTTTGGAAAACACTGTTGGGAGAGGCAGTAGGCCCTGGCCAGGCTGCCCTGCACACTCTCGCCAGATGTACTGGTGGTCTCACCACTCTTTCCCAAGGCTGTTTCTCTGGCTGTAATCACAGCAAGCCATCTTCAGGGTGGATTAACATCTCTCCACAAACAGCAGGCTGATTCCTCTTGCTGCCAAGGTGGTGAATCCTCCTCCAAGCTCAGTGCACAACCCCTGTGTGTGGGGAATCCCTCCAGGCCCCCAGAAGGTAAAAGGAGCTGACAGGCCAAACAGGAGAGTGAACAGACCACATGATCTGACAGCATGGAGGTCCCTTGAGAAGAAGGATTTCATGGGGTCAAGGAGGAGAAAGCTCCATGGGAGTGGATTTAAAAGAAAATGGAAAGGGAGTTAAAGATATTGGATATTGGATATTTCCTGTTGTTGTTTCTGGCCACACCACTCAACACGCGGGATCTTAGTTCCCCAACCAGGGATTGAACTCATGCCCCCTGCAGAGGGAGTGCAAAGTCTTACCTGCTGGACCACTAGAGTAGTCCCAATATTGGATATTTTTTAGCACTTTTGCCAGAAAGAGAAATGAGAAAACGAGAAACTCTCTGGCTTGCTCTAAGCAAACCTGCTCTTAATAACAGTTTCTCTATTAAGAGTTGTATAACCCCACACCTGTGGGGAAAACTCATGCATACCACCTTGGAATGTTACCCGTAAGATATGTACCTCTTGAGGGAAAACAAGGTCTCAGGCCAAAGCTAGGCCACAGGCCCCTGAGAAGGATGCCAGACTGCCATCACTGGCCAAGCTGGTGGCTAAACTGCATTCCACGGCCAGCACGTGGAGATCTTTGTTTGATTGCCCCTTAAAGGAAATTCTAAGCGTGGTACAAAGACTTAGAGTAGCATATGCTAATCAGTTAACATTCCCCAACACCAGGAAGAAATCAAAACAGCAGCAATTAACTGTCTTGACCTTGGAGAGGCCGTTAAATGGTATCAAGTTCCCTATTAGTTCCCACAGCTCATGAGAGAATAACACTTACCAACCTGCCTTCTTATGCTTGCTGGACCCACAGGGTTTCTTTGCTGATCAAGGTGCTCATACCAGTAATAAGCATATTTAAAGAGTCGGCACCGGTGGCAAACCAGCTGATCACCTCATCCTGAAAGGAAGTAGACATTGAAGTTTTCTTTGCACCAGGAAACTATCCTTTCTCCCCAAATACCACCAGTGTTCTATAGGCTTTCCAAGTGTCTCAGATGGTAAATCTGCCTACAGTGCAGGAGACCAGGGTTCAATCCCTGGGTCAGGAAGATTCCCTGGAGAAGGGAATGTTTATCCACTCTAGTATTCTTGCCTGGAGAATTCCATGGACATAAGAGTCTGGCAGGCTACAGGGGTCTCAAAGAGCTGGACATGACTGAGCAACTAACACTTTCATTTTCACTTTTCTATGTCAAGAATGAGAAGATGGGATGGGAGAAGACAATCGAACTGGTGGAGGGAAGAAAAGGGATTTTAGAATCCCCCAGCCAGCGGGAATCTCCAAGACAAGCTCCCTTGTTTCACTAAGGCCCAGGGGAGCTGGTTGATTCTCTGGAGCTCACCCAGAAAGTACAGAGCAGAACTGAGATTATAACCCAGGTGACCTGGTGTGCTTTGAAAAATATTACACTATCCAGAAGGCCAGGCTAGTGGTAAGAACCCACCTGGCAATGCAGAAGACATAAGAAATGCAGGTTCGATCCCTAGGTCAGGGAGATCCCCTGCAGGAGGGCATGGCAACCCACTCCAGTATTCTCACCTGGAGAATCCCATGGACAGAGGAGCCTGGTGGTCTACAGTCCGTGGGGCCCCAGAGAGTTGGACACGACTAAGGTGACTTGGCACACCCAGAATGATGGAGCCATCAAGGGTCCCCCAGAAAGTGGACTGCGGAGCCCGGCTGCTGGGCTCAATGCCCAGCCCTGACTCGCGGTCACCTCGGGCAACCTCCTGAAACTTTCCTCCACCTGTGGTAAACGGGACAAGTTAGGTATCCTCCCTAGAGGTGTTGGGATATATATAACCTAAATCTCAGCTTACCACACCAACAGCACTCAGAATATGTTAATTTATTACTTATCGTCTCCCTGGGACATTCCAATCCAAGCATTGGACAACAATTGTACCAGAAAAGAGCCTGAGTGAGGGAAGGAACAAAAAGTCTAGCAAAAAGTGGAATGCCTTGTGACCATGGAGAAGGTCAACAGAAGCTGCAAAATCCCAGGAATGATTACTCTTCGCTTCTAGGCCAGCTTCCTGGCCTTGGAGATGTCATGAGCTCACCACAAACTGGTTCTTCAAGCAGCCCCTGAGGGTGGCCTCAAGGTTGAGAGAAGAAAGTTCAGTTCAGTTTAGTCACTCCGTCGTGTCTGACTCTTTGTGACCCCATGGACTGCAGCACACCAGGCCTCCCTGTCCATCACCAACTTCCAGAGTTTACTCAAACTCATCTCCATTGAGTCAGTGATGCCATCCATCCATCTCATCTATGTCATCCCCTTCTCCTCCTGCCTTCAATCTTTCCCATCATCAGGGTCTTTTCAAATGAGTCAGCTCTTCGCATCAGGTGGCCAAAGGATTGGAGTTTCAGCTTCAGCATCAATCCTTCCAATGAACACTCAGGACTGATCTCCTTTAGGATGGACTGGTTGGATCTCCTTGCAGTCCAAGGGACTCTCAAGAGTCTTCTTCAACATCACAGTTCAAAGGCATCAGTTCTTCAGCACAAAACCTTCTTTATAGTCCAACTCTCACATCCATACATGACTACTAGAAAAACCATAGCCTTGATGAGACAGACCTTTGCTAGCAAAGTAATGTCTCAGATTTTTAATATGCTGTCTAGGTTGGTCCAAGGAGTAAGCATTCTCCAAGGAGTGCTTTCTTCCAAGGAGTAAGCATCTTTTAATTTCATGGCTGCAGTCACCATCTGCAGTGATTTTGGAGCCCAAAAAAATAAAGTCAGCCACTGTTTCCACTGTTCCCCATCTATTTGCCATGAAGTGATGGGACCAGATGCCATGATCTTAGTTTTCTGAATGTTGAGTTTTAAGACAACTTTTTCACTCTCCTCTTTCACTTTCATCAAGAGGCTCTTTAGTTCTTCACTTTCTGCCATAAGGGTGGTGTCAACTGCATATCTGAGGATATTGATATTTCTCTCAGCAATCTGGATTCCAGCTTGTACTTCATCCAGCCCAGCGTTTCTCATGAGGTACTCTGAAATAAGCAAGGTGACAATATACAGCCTTGACATACTCCTTTTCCTGTTTGGAACCAGTCTGTTGTTTCATGTCCAGTTCTAACTATTCCTTCCTGACCTGCATACAGATTTCTTAAGAGGAGAAAAGCTGAGTGCAAAGTCCCTGGATGATGTCCCACAGCCAGCAGACCCAGCCAGCGGGAGGGATGCCAGGGAATGATCAGACCTGAGCCAGAAGCTCAAGGCCAGTGTCAGCAGAGCACAGGGCTGAGGAGGGTGCGGGGGGATGGCATGAAGACACAACTCAATCAAGAACAGCCCTGACCTGGCTGTGGGTCCCAGGGAGAGTCAGCAAGGAGCTGGGAACAACAGCCCACTTCAGGTCACAGGCTCACAGCACTGGGTCCCCACTGCCCACCTGCCAAATCTGAAGTCGTTTTGCTGAAAAGATAATAACCATCCCCAACAGGCAATATAGTAAAAATTGTACTCTCTTGACACACTCCCTCCCCCAGAGTTCTTTGCCATGCTTTCTCAGGAATTGCCTTTAAAGGGATTTTTTTTATCCATTTTTCTTGTGTTTTTTTTCATGTGCCCAAACATAATTCCAAACATCTCCGTCCACCATGCTTTGTTTTCAACCACTCATTCCATGAGCACTGCACGAGCGCTCTCAGTCAGACACCACGTGAAGGAAGCAGAGACATGGGAGCAACTAACCCCACGGAGGGTGCTGGTACCCAGGCTGATGATGCAGCATGTGTTTCCTCGGCGTGTCTGAAGTTAGGGTCCCCAGACAGACCCTGAGACAGAGAGCTGCATGCAGAAGGTTTGGGCAAATGCTCTTGGAGACACACCTGTGAGGAGATAAGGATGATGAGACTGCCAAGGAAGAAGCTTACCTGCAAGCAGTGGCAGCTGAGGCTCCACCAGGCTGGGGATGCTCTTGGCAAGTTGTTGAATTATGGCAGTGGCCATGCCCTTGTGTACATATGGGCACTAGTGATCAGTGGCAGGGAATTATCCCAATAGGACATCCAACCTTTGATTGAAACTGTTTCTTGCTTCTGGGGTCAATCTCCAAGCCCACCAACACAGTAGATGAAGAAGATGTGGTGTGTGTGTATATATAAGGAAATGGCAACCCACTCCAGTATTCTTGCCCTGGAGAATCCCATGGACAGAGGAGCCTGGCAGGCTACAGTCCATGGAGTCGCAAAGACTCAGACATGGCTGAGCGATGGAGCAGGTAGCAACATGGATGGACTTGGAGGGCATTGTGCTCAGCGAAATAAGAGAGACAAAGACAGACACCGCATGCTATCCCTTATATATGGAATCTTAAAAAAAAAAAAAATACAACAAACCAGTGAACGTAATAAAAAAGAAGATTCACAGATATAGAGAACAAACTAGTGGCTACCAGTGGGGAGAGTGAGGGAGAGGCAACAGAGGGGTGGGAGAATGGGAGACACACGCTAGGCACGTAAGATGGGCTACAGGGATGTGTCACACAGCACAGCGAGCGTAGCCAGTATTTTGTAGTAATTGAATGTGGAATATAATCTTTCACAACTGTATATGATATGTTAAACTTTTTAAAATTTCCAGAGGTGAAATTATAACACCACAGCGGCCACACACACCCCTCCTCAAACGTCTGGAGAGCTTACGTCGCCGCTCAGGTGAAGGGACCACAAATTCCCCCACGATCGTAGAACACTCACGGGAGCAGGTGGCCCACTAGCATTCCCTCCAGACAAACGAGGTTGTAGACAGCCTGAGCTGATGCTTCACCTTCACTGAGAGTTGAATGACCCAGAAGAGCATCTATTGCCTCATTAACTCTCTAACTGTGACCACTGCATTTAGAGATGCAAACACAGCAGCCGGCCAAGGCAAACACAGCCCTGCCAGTTTGCAAGGTTGAGGATGGAAGCCTTGCTGCCAACAGGCGGTGATCACGTGGGCAGCGAGCTGTCAGCTAATCCTCCCCGGGTGAGCTGGGCAGGGAGGCCCTCTGTGTCTTCAAGCAGAACTCAGAGAAAGGGAGCGGGAGCAGCCCATTGGGAGAGTTCAGCCTCCGCACGGTAACCCCTAGAAGCCCCCTTTCTTTGTTCTACTGAGAAGCAGCCTGGAAATATGGAGTCCAAGCACCTTGTCATCACACACCTTCCCATCCCTGGAGGGAAGGCAACTGCAGGCAGGGGACAGAGGTGGGGATGGGAGGCTGCAGAGAGAGAAACGGGGGCTTTGCTATGTCCTATGTTGATGAGCAGAGCTGAGTCACATGGAAGAAATGAGCTGTTCTATGGAAAAAGAAGACCAGAACTAGTCTCATCCACTCCCTCATTTTATAGAAAAGGACACTAAAACCCAGAGAGGAGGCATCACTTGCCTGAAGCCACACGCCTCACTAGAGACAGAACTCATGTTAAAACTCAGATTCCTTGACTTCCCCTGCAGGCTTCTGTTCACCTCCTCAAAGAAAACGGAGGCAAATGAGATATGTGGGTGACAAAGGAAACAAAGTGATAAAGAGAGGGGTAAAAATAGAAAAGGGTGAAAAATCCAGCTGGGAAGGGAATGGAAACAAGCAAAGAACATCAAAATCAATGCTGATGCTAAAATTGCTGTGCACAGAAAGAGCCAAGGAAGTGTTGGTAAAGAGCAGGATATGCAGCCAGTCCTAAGATTGCAAATATCCTGGACTTACTGTGATTCAGTGTTACCAGACAGGAGTCAACAAATACATCAAAGGAACAGAATATGCAGCCCAGACACAAAGCAAAGTAGACATGGAATTTAGTAACACGCTGAACACACCATTTCACAGGAGGGTCACGGGATGGGGGAGAATGAAGAAGCAGTCCTGATGGGCAATAGCACCATATGCTGTTTGTTTCAGAGGGAATTAAGTTAAATCGCCATTTCACAATATTTCTCCAAAAAAGAGAAAGATGGATAACCTCAGTTAAAATGACAATTAAGCAGCATCTTAAAAATACTACAAGAAAAATATGGGAGACTCTCTCCAGGAGGATGAGAAACCTTAATAAATAAGGCACAAGGATGCAAAAGCCAAAAGGGAAAAGACTGATCAATTTGACATCAGAATTTAAAACACTTGCTTTCTAATAAGAAACCACATGGAAAATTAAAATCAAGGGACAGACCCAGAGAAATATCAGATATCTAGCAAAGGACTTAAAGCCATAAAAGGGAAAGCATTCCTAAAATCAAGATAAAAGGACAATAGAAATAGAAAACTTGGGCGGAGAACATAAGCAAATGATTCAAAGAAGCAGCAGCAAAATTGTCCAATCAGCATACAAGAAGGTGGTCAACTCATAACTAGGGAAATGCAGATGAAAGCAAAGTGAGCTATTTCTTCATCAGCCTGGGGAACATGTGCTTGCTTGATGACATGGAGGAGCATGTGGAACTTGTACATTCACACCCAGCTGATGGAAGGACACTGAGTGTAACTACATTGAAGGGCAAATTAGTTAAATCTATTGACGCTAAAGAAGGCTGAACTGTGGGTGCTGTGAGAACTCTTGAGAGGTCCTTGGACTGTGAAGAGATCAAACAAGTCAACCCTGAAGGAAATCAATCTTGCATATTCCTTGGAAGGATTGATGCTGAAGCTGAAGCGCCAATACTTTGGCCCCCTGCTGCGAAGAGCCCACTCATTAGAAAAGACCCTGATGCTGGGAAAGATTGAAGGCAGGAACAGAAGGGGATGACAGAGGACAAGATGGTTGGATGGCATCACCAGTTTGATGGACATGAGTTTGAGCAAGCTCCAGGAGACAGTGAAGGACAGGGAAGCCTGGTGTGCTACAGTCCATGGGGTCGCAAAGAGTTGGACGCTACTGAGCGACTGAACAACAAGCTTAACACTAAATCCCCTGGTTTTTTCTTCTATGTTTAAGCAAATGAACACATTACTTGCCATTCTCGGAGTAAAGAGAGTCACTCGGATCATAAATTAGAGACCAAATGTCATCAGGCTGGGAGCCTGGATAGGGGAGGATGTCTGCAAACCTTGGCATTTCAGCCCCCAGGAGGGGCCAGGTTGGAGCTGGCAGAGCCAGTACCTGAGCAGGAAGGGGAGGGGCCCAGCCTGGGGATCAGCACTTCATCACTCCACAACCTTCAACACCCTGGATCCCTGGCTGTCCCAAACAGAGGAGACAGCTTTGCCATCAGGTTATCTCATTTTCCAAATTCAGCAGTGAATCTATTTACAATTACATTTCTGAGAGGGGCGGGTCACTTGGGGCTAAATGGAAAACTTGACTCTGCCAGCAAGAGAGACTCACGTCATTCATCACACCCACGGCAGAGTTCCGGGTCCACCTCCCTCCCTTGGGCTGACTCCTTCTCCATCTTCTTTCTTTGTGGCCAGAGATGGTGCCTGGGGCCACAGGGAAGGTAAGTCATTTAAGTACCACTCACCCAGGAAATTGACAATCTACCACGACAGTACTAGGGCACAGAGAGTGAATTGACTTCCTTCAGCGTCTGGACCCTGACATGTCTGGGGGATCACGTCAGAACCAGGGCAGGGAACCAGCACAGCTGAACAGGCAGGAGTTGAGAGCAAAGTCGGGAGCAGTGGGAGGCGGGTGAGGCATCCCATAGAGTCAAGTGTTCAAGGCCCTGGATCACCTGCATCCCTCAGGAACCTGTCTCCTTTCTAGATTGTTCCAACCTTAACACCCGAATCCTGGGTCTCCCCATTCATGCCCGTCTGCCTCTCACTGTCGTTGGCTCAATGCCCCTCGGCATCCCTGACTCTACTTTCCCTCTGCGTCCCAGGAGTACCCACCCTGCTTCTGGTCCAGACAGAGTAATAACAATTGTTCAGTCCAGACGATCAGTGCAAGCTCTTTACAAGAGCTACTTAATCAGCTCAGGCTCTCTCACGATGCTAGTGAATGACCACAGACCCCAGGACCTGCCTCCTCTGGGCAGTGGTGGCTGGTGTACCATCTTCCCAAGGACCTTTGTCAAAACATACCTGCCAGGACCCCACAAGAGCTTCTGAAATAAGAGTCTGTAGTGGGTGAAACCTAGAAGTTCTCCAGATGGTCGTAAGGATGACTCCTATTTCAGAGCTACCGTCTGGGCTCTGAGCACACCTTGATTTGACTGATCCCACCACACCACGGCTTCCCAGGTGGCACTAGTGGTAAAGACCCTGCCTGCCAATGCAGGAGATGAGGCTTTGATTTCTGGGTCGGGAAGAACGCCTGGAGAAGGGCACGGCAACCCACTCCAGTATTCTTGCCTGGAAAATCCCATGGACAGAGGAGCCTGGTGGGCTACAGTCCATAGGATCGCAAAGAGTCAGACATGACTGAAGCGACTCCGCATGCTGGCACACACCACACCAGGAAGAAACTGAAGTCCTTGTCCTGCTATTAGATCCCCGCCGGAGCCTCCATCAGGGTACCTGGCCTCTCTGGCTTCCTCCTCAGATCTTCTCCCAAAGGCAGCGTTCCAAAGGGCTTAAACATCCTTGGGGGTTAAGTGTTGGTTCAGATAATCTATGTCTCTCTCTTTTAGACAGTGCTCAGAAACTCCTTCCGCAGGTACCAACAAATCCCGAAGAGAGCTCTTGGGAATGAGAGTTTGAGTAAACCCATTACTCAAAAAGTCTTCAAAATAAAAAACACTGGTGGCAACCAAAAATAGGATAGTTCCGCCCCCAGCCCTCCTGGTAATAAGGAGACAGTCTGTGAATCAGCTTCTCTAAAGGGCAGGGAGCCCCGGCAGGGATCCATCACCTGAGGACACCTCCCAACTGCCAGTCTGTTCCCGCATTAAATAGGAAACTAATTAATACTGATGATAATAATAGCTGGGCTATTGTGCTGGGAAGAATGGAGGAGAGATGAGGAGGCGTGCCCTTGACCCCGAGCACTGGGAGAATATAAAGGATGTTTCTAAATGGGGAAGCTGCCCCCCAGCAAACTGTGAAGGGGGAGCGGAGGAGGGAAGGAAGTCCTGTCTTATCCAAAGTGGATGGAGGGCAAAGCAAGTCAAAGCTTCAGAGGCAGACAGACCTGAACTCAGATCCTGTGTCTCCACTTCCAACCTGCGTGATGACGGGGAAGATACGGCTCCTTCATCCCTAGGTGGGAAGAGTTCCTCTACCTTCGTCACAGGGCAGGTGCTGTATGTTAATAACCACACAACATGGCTTTGGAAGAACTTTAATGAAAAAACAGAGACCTATATTCAGTATCTTGTAATAACCTATAATGGAAAAGAATATGAATACATATATTTACATATATAAATATATATGTAACTGAATCACTTTGCTGTACTCCTGAAACTAACACAGTACTGTAAATCAGTTATGCTTCAATAAAGATAAATAAATGAATAAATATGTAGGAAATGTTTATCTCAGTGCCCAGCGCTGAGTGAGAGTTCAACAGATGGTTAACAATTGCTGTGACAGCATAGATGTCCCCCCTGGACTTCCGCGTCTGATCCCCGATGCAAGCTCGGCAGGGACTTCATGACTCAGAGCTTCATTCTCTACACACACACACACACACACACACACACACACACACACACACACACATACAGGATGTAAATAACCTCTGACCCCAGTCCTCCTTAAATCTTTAGTTTCCCAAAGGGCAGGATCCAGGGAAATGACATTATTGATCTTTGGTCGTAAAAAGAGGGAGCTCTCGCCACTTGAGACAACACAGGTGAACCTGGAGAACATTGCGCTAAGTGAGATAAGACAAAGACGAATACTGCATGATCTCGGGTGTTTGTGGAATCTAGAATAGGTGAACTTGTAGAAGCAAAGAGCAGAAGGGTGGGTGCCTAGGGGTGGTCAAGGAGTACAAAGTTCAGGGTACAAGATGCGTACGTTCTGGAGACCTGATGTAACGCATAGTGACAAAGTAAAAACTGTATTGTGTACTTAAATTTTACCAAGAGGGTAGAGCTCGTGTCCTCTATACACCCTTGGTGACCCCTTGGACTGTAGCCCACCAGTCTCCTCTGTCCATGGGATTCTTCAGGCAAGAATACTGGAGTGGGTAGCCATTCCCTTCTCCAGGGGATCTTCCCGACCTAGGGATCAAACCCAGGTCTCCTGCATTGCAGGCAGATTCTTTACCATCTGAGTCACCAGGGAAGCCCCCCTATATATCCTAGCCATATATTTATAAGTGAAATTTAATTCATAATTTAAAATCTCATTACCCTGACACCAAACCACACAAAGATATCACCAAAAAATGAAAGTGCAGGGTTATATCCCTCATGAACATACGTATAAAAATCCTCAACAAAATAAGCAAACCCAACAATAGGTTAAGGAGGATAACACAGTACAATCAAGTGGTATTAGGTCCCAGAAATGGATAGAGAAAAAGAAATTTTTGGATACCGTTGATTCTCATTATTTATAGCAATGATGTTTGAAAGAGTTGCTGTGAACACTGAATCAGTGAATCACAGACATCTTCTCTGGAGTGGTTAACAACCCCCTCTTCCCCAGCAAGCTTAGAGGAAATCCTGGAGGCGGTCCCATGCCTCTTGGCTATTCAAAGCAGAGGAGGGAAGGATGGCTCCCGGTTACTGGGTTCCTACCAGGCAGAAGTCACTTGCATATATACAACCTCATTAAATCCTCACCAAAATCTTGCCAAATAAATACAGTGTTCTCCATTATACACATGAAGAAACAAAAGCTTTGAGAAGGTAACTCACTAAAGGCAAGCTGGTAAATGAGAGAACTAGGATTTGAACTGTCAACTGAAAAAGATGCACAACGTGAGAGTTGGTAGTTAAGTTCTACTGGGGGCAAAATGAGGACTGCAGCTCTGAGAAACTGCTCGAAAGAGGCAGAGGGGAAGGTCAGTATATATGTGGTTTTGGTGAAGGGGGAGTACAATCAAGCACGTTTTTTCAGATGATTTCTACTGGTTTTATTAAGTGTTGCTAGTCACAATGAGCAGTCGTCACCAGGAAGGATTTTAGTGCTTTTCTAGATATGAGGAGATACAAGCTAGGTTATAAAATTGGCTCCTGAAAATATCTCTCTGAAGACCCGTCCTGCCAGTTTTCCCCAAGCACAGAGCACCTCATTTCTGCTCTTCCCTCTGAGCACCTTTCAGGGGGTGTTGGAAGTCAGCTGCTGGAGCAGCACATTATATAATCCTTACAGAAGCACAAGGCAAGTGCTAGTTTGTAGTTGACAGAGCTCAGGTCTGTTTACTTTCAAAATCTTTGCTTATAGGGTAAGGAAATGAGACTCAGAGGCAACAACAGACAGTAAGCAGCCAATAGCTTCACTTTGGAAGACTGGCAGTTTCTCACCAAACTAAACATATCCTGATGCAATCACACTCCTAGGTATTGGCTAATATGAACTGAAAATATTTGTCCATGCAAAAACCCACCCCGATACGTACAGTGGCTCTATTTGCAAATGCCAGAACCGGAAGCAACCGTGCTGTCCTTCAGAGGGTGAATGGACAAATAGACCGTGGTCCATCCAGACAAAAGAAATATGATTCACAACTAAAAATAAATTAGCTATCAAGCCATGAAAGACATTGAGGAAGCTTAAATGTGCACTCCTAAGTGAAAGGTCAATCTGAGAAAGCTACAGCCTGTGATTCCAATTACATAACATCCCAGAAAAGGTAAAACTACAGAGACTGTAAAATGATCAGTCGATGCCAGGGGCGGGGGGGGCGGGGGGGGGGGAGGTTTGAGAAAGGGAGGGATGAACAGGTGAAAGAGAAGATTATTAGAGCAGGGATCTAGTTACATTTGCTATAGTAATGATGGATAGATGTCAGTATACATTTGTCCAAACCCACAGAATACTGCTCACAGGATAAGAGCAAGGCCTAATGTAAATTCTGGATTTTAGGTGGTAATGTGTCAACCTAGGTTCATTGATTGCAACAATGTACCGTCTGGTGGGGGATATTGATGGTAGGGGAGGCTGTGCACATTGAGCGGTAGAGGGGGAGTGGAAAATCTCTGTACCTTCCCCTCAATTTTGTTGTGAACCTAAAGCTGCTCCTTAAAAGTGTGTTTTCAGAAGGAAAATAATGAAATTTTTTTTTAATTTAAACTCTGCTCATTCCAAAGACCTAGTCATATAAAGTTAGATAAATGATCAGATAAAACAACCAAGAATTTTATATCTCTTCACTTTTTCATTTGGAGCTTGACTCTAAACAGACAAACAAACAAGCAAAGACTATGGCTGGTTTTTGAAAAGAGGTGACTGAATTTCAAGTCACTTTAGAGTCATCTAATGGCTGGATGGCATCACTGGCTGGATGGCATCACTGTCTCGATGGACGTGAGTCTGAGTGAACTCCGGGAGTTGGTGATGGACAGGGAGGCCTGCCGTGCTGCGATTCATGGGGTTGCAAAGAGTCAGACACAACTGAGAGACCAAACTGAACTGAACTGAAGGCTCTCCTAAACAGAGATGAAGCATTTAAAAAAAAATAAGCTTAGATTTTTTTAAAATATCATTTCCTAACATTGGTGAGTATAAAATCCATCTAAAATGGATGAAAGGAGAATGTGAACTCTGCTTCTTTAAACATTTATGGGGTGTTTGTGAAAGAGACACTCATGGAGAAGGTGATGAGTTGGAAGGTCCAGGGGTTGTTTGAATTCCCAGCGGGGGCCAGGGTTCTGCTACCATCTGAGCTGCCTTGTAGAGTTAATGAAGGGGAAGTTTGCCCCACTGTGAATGAAGCAGCCTGTTTCATATATGTTTTCTGTATTAAAGTTCTAAGTAAATTTGTACTTGTTCAAATCACTGCACTGCTTTAAACAAAAACAATTTTTTTAAAAAGGAAAGAGAGAAATTGAAAATCACTTACAAAGGAACCACCTTTTCTTCTGAACCTGAAATATTGATTTCTCTTTTAAGAACAAAGCAAAAGAAGCATTGCTTTACACGGTGGGCAGCCAATCTTTGGAAATTGCTTCCCTTGGAGGTGTTACAGGTTGAAAAACAGGGCGGTTCACACATCTTGCTCACCAATTTATTGTCTGTGCCAGGGCTACAGTGCCAACAAGATAGGTGTGATTCCTCCTGCATGGACTTTATATGTGTGTGTATTTTAAGAATTTTTGATGTGGACCACTTTTAAACTCCTTCACTGAATTTGTTACAATATCACTTCTGTTTCATGCCTTGGTTTTTTGGCCACAAGTCATGTGGGACCTTAGCTGCCTGAATAGGAATTGAACTCACATCCCCTGCATTGGAAGATGAAGTCTTAACCACTGGACTGCCAGGGAAGTCTCAAGTTTATATTATTTTAATAGCATTAAAAGAAAATCATGAAGTAAGTTTCAACATTAGCAAAGAAAAGAAGGGGATTTCTTCGAAGTCTTAGAATGTGAGCTTCTATAGACCAGAGGCTCCAACAGCCCAGCTTATTCTTCTCACTTCCCTAAAACACCAACTTCAGAAGGGAATTACCCCAGCAGTGTTTGGAATTAGAGCCACCACAGGACGAGGTTGTGAAGCTGGTCTGGTTTGTCTTGAGTTCACTCTTAGCTCCTCTTCTTTCTCCCCTAAATGGCTCTTTCCCATCACCTCCTTGTTTAGCTTTTCAAGACTCCCCCTTCCAGTGATGGTTGGAGGAATTACTCATTCCACAAGTCTTAGGGCTGCTGCTGCTGCTGCTGCTGCTGCTGCTGCTGCTGCTGCTGCTGCTGCTAAGTCGCTTCAGTCGTGTCCGACTCTGTGCGACCCCATAGACGGCAGCCCACCAGGCTCCCCCATCCCTGGGATTCTCCAGGCAAGAACACTGGAGTGGGTTGCCATTTCCTTCTTCGATGCATGAAAGTGAAAAGTGAAAGTGAAGTCGCTCAGTCGTGTCCGACTCTTCGCGACCCCGTGGACTGCAGACCACCAGGCTCCTCCATCCATGGGATTTTCCAGGCAAGAGTACTGGAGTGGGGTGCCATCGCCTTCTCTGAGTCTTAGGGCAGGAGATATCTAATGGCTTGATTATGGACACAACGATCAGACAGTGGGGAAATAATCCTGAGCTCAGCTCCTAAAGTGACACCCTGCCTGCTCTCAGGGCTCCAAGGGTGAGGACAGAGAACAGACACACAGGTCCTCGCCAGGAGGGAGCACAGCACTGCTCATGAACCTCGCATGGGTGGAGAGATGTGTGGAGAGATGCTGCCCCAGGCAGCATCCCTGCTCTGTTTTAACCTCTCTTATCCATCCTCCCGACAGAAGCCCTGTCCCTTCTCTGGGTGTGTAGGACCAGTACCACCTCCTTTCCCCAAGGAAAGTGATGGAACTGCCCAGCACAGCCCATGACTTAAATGAGTTTCTCTGTTCCTCAGTGATCAGATTTGATCCTGATTGTATTTCCAGATGCAGAGAACACAGATCAGTCACAATGCTGGGCTTAATACAATTGAAGCCCCACTCTCCTGTCCACATCCTGACAGGAGAGAAGGGAGGGAGCAGAGAAAATTTGAAGTATAAGTCTGTCCAGTCACCCCAGTTGGAGAATGAGACCTATCAGTTCAGTTCAGTTCAGTGGCTCAGTCGTGTCCGACTCCCCGCGACCCCATGAACTGCAGCACGCCAGGCCTGCACTCTCCTCTTTCACTCGCATCAAGAGGCTCTTTAGTTCCTCTTTGCTTTCTGCTATAAGGGTAGTGTCATCTGCATATCTGAGGTTATTGATATTTCTCCCGGCAATCTTGATTCCAGCTTGTGCTTCTTCCAATTACTCCCTTACACATCCCTAAAATATGCTGAGCACAAAGAGCACCCCAGAATCATACCCCTGAGCTCAATTCCTGCTGATGAGTTCAGAGACCTATCAGGACCTGCCTTATTCCTGCCTTCATTAGACATCACAGCCCCACCTGGGGATGGTGCCTGCCTTCCACAGATAACGACACTGAGATGGATGGATTTTTGGTTGGCAGAGCTTCTCAAAGTTTCCTGCAGGCAGGGCCCCCTGCTCCCAACCCCTCTCAGCTCTAGCACATCTCCTGACCCCTCTGGCTGAGGTTTCAGCCTCCTACTAGTTTATGTATACAACTGAGTCACTCCACTATACAGAAGAAATTAACACAGCATTGCAAATGAAGTCTATACTTCAATAAGAATTTTTAATGTTATGCTTTGAGCCACTGAACTGAATCTTGGGGCTTTATTCCCAAGCCAATACTTCAGAAATAAGAGTGGGGGGAAGCTATCTAACTAAAGGTATTGTGTACCAAGGCAGTCACAAGAGAGAAAAAAATCTTTAAATACAAAATACTTACAAATTGAGGAGAGACAAAATATAGCAACTTCAGGAAATATTCTGCAGCCATTTTTTTAAGATACATGAAGACAAATACAGAGCAAGATGCTTATCATGTAATATTGGATGTGTGCTCAGTCACTCAATCATGTCCAACTCTTCACAACCCCATGGACTGTAGCCTGCCAGGCTCCTTTGTCTATGGGATTCTCCAGGCATGAATACTGGAGTGGGGTGCCATTTCCTCCTCCAGGGGATCTTCTCGACCCAGGGATCAAACCTGTGTGTCTTGCGTCTCCTGCTTTGGCAGGTAGGTTCTTTACCATTAGTGCCACCTGGGAAGTCCTATCATACAGTATTAAACAAAGTGAAATGTGCCCTAAAATTATAGCAAAAGTATGCATTTATGTCAGAAGATACTATGAGGATACCTAATTGAAAGTAGCTCTACATCAGTTTGAGACAAATATTTAATCTTCTAAAATGTCATCATGGTTTAAAGGTGATGTAATAATAGCCATTTTTTGAATTTAAAATAATGAGTTATGCAGAAGAGTTGAGATAATGAAGGTGGAAATTTTTAGTGAAATTGATATGGACAGCTCCATGTTCATATTTTTGAGTGCTCCATAACCATACTGGATTGTGCTTCACGCTTCCTACCTCTGTGCCTTTCCTTTTAATTACTTCTGTCACCTACAATTGCTCCCTTCAGTTCAGTTCAGTTCAGTCATTCAGTCATGTCTGACTCTTTGCGACCCCATGAACCACAGCATGTCAGGCCTCCCTGTCCATCACCAACTCCCGGAGTTCACCCACTCATGTCCATTGAGTCGGTGATCCCATCCAGCCATCTCATCCTCTGTCGTCCCCTTCTCCTCCTGCCCCTAATCCCTCCCAGCATCAGAGTCTTTTCCAATGAGTCAGTTCTTCGCATGAGGTGGCCAAAGTGCTAGAGTTTCAGCTTCAGCATCATTCCTTCCAAAGAACATCCAGGACTGATCTCCTTTAGAATAGACTGGTTGGATCTCCTTGCAGTCCAGGGGACTCTCAAGAGTCTTCTCTAACACCACAGTTCAAAAGCATCAATTCTTCAGTGCTCAGCTTTCTTCACAGTCCAACTCTCACATTCATACATGACCACAGGAAAAACCATAGCCTTGACTAGACAGAACTTTGTGGGTAAAGTAATGTCTCTGCTTTTGAATATGCTATCTTACACATCCCTAAAATATGCTGAGCACAAAGAGCACCCCAGAACCATACCCCTGAGCTCAATTCCTACTGATGAGTTCAGAGGCCCTGGTCCCAACATTCTACTGCTTCTTTTTATCTTCCTGTGAGTTTATAGGATTTGATTTAGAGTTTTACAATTTAGACCTTTAGGATCCTCCTTGCCATTAAATGCACTTGTATAAGTCTACAATTTTGTGCCCACAATATAAACCTATACATGAAATGGTTAACAATAACAAATTCACTCAACAAATATGTATTAAATAGCAGGCACCATGAGCTAGATCCTAACATTTTATTTTTCTCTCAACAAGGCTAGCACTCCTGTACCTTAAAGCCCAGGTGTAGCCAAGCAGGACTTCATATGGCCTTCCCAGGACAGGCCTCCCCACAACAGGACTCCCCCCACCTCCATCCTTTGCTTTAGCTCTTCTATAAAGTACCTAGATAATAGTATTTAATGCACTTTTCCTGAGTTGTTTTGCAAATTTAAAAACCTCCCCATCTCCAACAATGGAAGATATTAACTACTAGAGGACCATAAGCACATAGCCCCAGGACTCCAGGAGTGCTCGTTCTCTTCAGTCCTGTCTGACCCTGCAACCTCATGGGCTGTAGCCCTCCAGGCACCACTGTCCATAGAATTTTCCAGACAAGAACATAGGAGTGGGTTGCATTTCCTGTTCCAGGGGATCTTCCCTACTCCAGGGGATCTTCCCCACCCAGGGATCAAACCCATTTTTCTTGCATCTCCTGAATTGGCAGTCAGATTCTTCACCCACTGAGCCACCTGTTGGGACCTAGTTCCCCGCCCAGGGATCGAACCAGGGCCCCTACTCCTTGCAACCATACCTCAGTTTATGCTAATAAGGTGACTTTTGGAAAAAGCCCTCAGGTGGGCTGGTTGCCAGGGGAACCAGTCACTGATTAGAGGGTTGAAACTTTCAGCCCAAATCAGAGCTCAGTTCTGTACAAGTGAAGCGTGAGTTGCAGAAAAGACACTGAAAAGGACTGTGGACAACTGAATTAGAAGACAGGTACTGCCAAAGATATGACGATATACATGTGGGAATCATAAGCATTGTAGGAAACAGCCAAATAAAACATGCTTAAGAGCACACGTCTACAAGAGTAAATAGATCTCAACGTTACACGCAGAATGCTTGTTCTGTCTCTCATTTAGGACAAAGTGCATGTACAGACAGATTGTCTATCATGTCTGCTCTCCAGCAGAGGCTTTTGCTCTGGACTTGAGTGATACTCCTCACCAGGCATGTAAGTTTTTTCTGGTAGTAGTTATTTTGCCTGATAGGTTGCCTGCAAGGGTCTTTTGTTTTGTGAAATACAATGGAAATTTTGCTACTTGGCAAGCAAAGCTGAAACATCACACCCACACAAATGTGTCAATTCTACACTACATAAATTTAAACAAAAATATGTATTTTTAATGCTTCAGCCTCACAGATTCTGCCTTTGAAGTTTTCCAAAGGAATTCATCAGCTAAAGAGAAGAAATGACCTCTTCAGGCAAGATGGTGGTTGTTGTTTAGTCGCTAAATTGTGTCATGTCCGTCTCTTTGCGACCCCATGGACTGCAGCACACCAGGGTGCTCTGTCCTTCACTATCTCCTGGAGCTTGCTCAAACTCACGTCCATTGAGTTAAAGATGCCATTCAACCCCACCTCATCCTCAGTCATCCCCTTCTCCCCCTGCCCTCAATCTTTCCCAGCATCAGGGTCTTTTCCAATGAGTTGGATCTTCACGTCAGGTGGTCAAAGTATCGGAGCTTCAGCTTCAGCATGAGTCCTTCCAATGAAATTCAGGGTTGACTTCCTTTAGGATTGACTGGTTTGATTTCCTTTCAGTCCAAAGTACTCAAGTAAGATGGAAGTGCAGGTATTTATAAAGTGGGGTGCCTGTGACAGGGGTCTTCTTATTATTTGGGGTATAACTGAACCAAAGTCCCTTGTTGTATAGGTTCATGGATCTAATTTTACAGCATTCAAACTGGAGGCTAAAGGCAGCCTTCGGAGATGGCACAGTCACCTAGTCATCCATCACTGTGCTGCCTCTAAGTAACACTAAGATCATGGCATCCAGTCCCATCACTTCATGGCAAATAGATGGGGAAACAGTGGCTGACTTTATTTTGGGGGGCTCCAAAATCACTGCAGATGGTGATTGCAGCCATGAAATTAAAAGACACTTACTCCTTGAAAGGAGTTATGACCAACCTAGACAGCATATTAAAAAGCAGAGACATTACTTTGCCAACAAAGGTCCGTCTCATTAAGGCTATGGTTTTTCCAGTGGTCATGTATGGATGTGAGAGTTGGACTATAAAGAAAGCTGAGCGCCGATGAATTGATGCTTTTGAGCTGTGGTGTTGGAGAAGACCCTTGAGAGTCCCTTGGACTGCAAGAAGATCCAACCAGTCCATCCTAAAGGAGATCAGTCTTGGGTGTTCATTGGTAGGACTGATGTTGAAGCTGAAACTGCAATACTTTGGCCACCTGATGCAAAGAGCTGATTCATTGGAAAAGACCCTGATGCTAGGAAAGATTCAGGGCAGGAGGAGAAGGGGACGACAGAGGATGAGATGATTGGATGGCATCACCAACTCAATGGACATGGGTTTGGGTGAACTCCGGGAGTTGGTGATGGACAGGGAGGCCTGGCATGCTGCAGTTCATGAGGTTGCAAAGAGTCAGACACGACTGAGCGACTGAACTGAACTAAGTAACACATAAAGCCACCCTAGACTGAAAGGCCTTAATTGTCTCATAGAATTATAACAAGAATTGCATGAGAGAGTCAATGGCTAAGGATAGAGTTAAGAGATTTACAAGTGGAAATTTTCCCCTTTCTTCCCTTTCTGTGTGAATCCAAGCTTACCAATCATTTCTATCAAAATCATAAAGTTATCAAAAATTAATGTACCTCTTTAACATTTAGCATCAGGATTTCTTTACTGTATTTACCATAGCCCAGAAATGTTGGCTTCAGCATCACTTTGTTTCCTTTCCAAAACTTGGCAAATTTATTGAACTCCTGTTGAGATTACTCTCTGACTCCCACATCCTCCTTCTGCTCATCCTATCCCTGACTAATGTGTGACCTTTTTGTTGGAATTATTGAAATTCATTAATGGTTTTATTGTCTCTGATTGGCAGCATTTGCCAATTGTGCCGTGGCATTCATCAAGCTCTCATTAGCCCCAACAAGGATCACTTCCAGCACTGACCGAACTTCAGAAACTAATTTTCCTTAACCGCATCAGCTCAGCTTCAACAGCCCTGGCTAATAAGCTACTAATGAGTTTGCTGTTGAGTTTGTAACAAAAAGAAATAGAATTAGTGAGTATTCAGCAAAGTTAAAAGATACTGAACTTTCAGAAAAGGATGCCATTTGTCTAGAGCACTGTTCTATAGAACGCCTTCCTATGGAAGGGTATTGGGATGGCAGGAAATGGCTTTACCCCTGGCAGGGCGGGGGGGTGACAGTCCATATCCCCCTTCCTTTGGCCCTAACAATGTGATGTGTCTACATCTAAGATGACTTCTGATCATCCCAGAGCCCAGAAAAGAAAGGCATTTACGTCAATGTGAAACAGTGGGGACGCTGACTCACTCCTCGAAGGAACCTCAAGTGATCTCTTTATTGCTCAAGTAGCTTCTGAGAGTTTGATAAAACAAATCTTGCCTTCAAAGTCATAAGGTTTGGGTTCTTACTAGCCATTGGGCAAATGATTTAGCCTCTTAACCTTGGGCCCAGGTACATCTTCAGTAAAATAAGGATAACAAAACCTCATCTGTTGCCAAGGAAAAATTTGGTCAGATGAATTCTGCCCAATGTCTCCTCAAAGATGGAACCGTGGGTACCCCACAGATTTTGTTTGTTGCTGTCCTCACTCCAACACTCACCTCCTTCCTCATTTTCACACCAAGAAGGTCAAAAGTTTCCTTCCACTATGGCTGGAGGAATTTGGCTGCATTGTGGTGAAAAGCGTAGTTTTCATGGGCAATCTGCCAAGCTCCTCTAGTTTTGAAAGGAAATGAACTCTGTGGTAAATACCAAGCTGAAAACCCTCCAAGGTTTACTTGTTGTATGTCTCAGGGAACTCAAACAGGGACTCTGTATCAACCTAGAGGAGTGGGATGGGGAGGGAGATGGGAAAGAGTTTCAAAAGGGAGGGGACATATGTACATCTATGGCTGATTCATGTTGAGGTTTGACAGAAAACAATAAAATTCTGAAAAGCAATTATCTTTCAATTAAAAAACAAATTAATTAAAATTTAAAAGAAAAAAAAAAACCCTCCAAGGGTTGAACAAAAAAAGTGGTGGATAGGAGAAGCTCTAGGATAGGAAGGAGAAGGTGCACTCAACAAGCAGGGAATCTTGACATTTCCCACCACAGTCTGCCCTCCTCCACAAGGCTTCTGTCACTCTGATCCTGGTCCCTGTTGGTCAAAGTTGGTTCCCCAAAATGGTGTGCTCCTTCTAACAGCTCATCCTCCTTCAGTCAGCTTCAACTCCTTAGTTCTCGGCTTTGGGATAAAAGTCCTCCATTAAACAGGGCACAGTCCTTGACCTTGGGAAACTCACAAGATAATAGAGGCAGAAGCTGGGGAAAGAGACAGTAATAGTGACGTGAGATAAGCGGTCTCATGAGAGGACATACGAGGTGATACAGCAGCATCAAGAAGGAAAAGACCAGCCTGCAGAAAACTTTCATAGAGGAAGTTAGTTTTCCACCACATACAGTTGACATCTCAAAGAGTCAGACATAACTGAGTGACTGAACTGAACTTAATAGTTGACACCTGAGAAGAAGGACCCCTGTATGACCTGGCTCAGCCTCCTGAGAGTAATCCCTTAGTACAGCATCCACCCGTCTGCCCACTGCAGCCTGTGAGTGAGGGGTTGAGCTGCTGGCCTCACCCAGGTGATTGCGGGCTGGGAGCTGATGCTACCACCTGTGCTTGCCTTTAGCATCAGCAGATAGCTCCTGAAGCTACTTGGAAACAACATCGCTTGGAAAGTATTGACATATATTAGTATAATTTCTAGAAGAATTAGTAGAACCATATTATACATCAGAGTATTTATAGTCAGGGTTCACCTGGTGGAAATAGGCACAATTTCTTCCTTGGGAATCCTAAAACCAAGTAACCCACAGGATGCTCATCTTAAAAATCATAATGCCATCCACTCCCAAAGCCGCTGCCCTAGTTAAGACTCTCATTACCTTTAATGAAATTCTTAGGGCACATTCCTAACTGCTTCCTGCACTCCTAGATTCCAATATTAATCCTGACAGTCCTCCTCAGAGTACAGCTAAGACCATAGTCGTTAATGTCCCCTACATTGCAGCTGTCATCCCCAAAATGTTCTATCCAGGCTTATCTCTCACCGCACCCCACCACAGCCCAGTCCATCAGTCTCGCTGTTCCACGAACACCCTCAGCTTTTGCTCAAATATTGCCTCCACCAAGAATCCATCCCCCACCCCACAACCACAGTCTTTGCCTTTCAAAGTTTTTCCCTGATGTCTAAGCCTTGCAAAGACATCTTCCTCCCTGATGAAGCTCTTGACATTTTCTTATTCAGATGTGATTATTTCCTCCTCTGAGCCCCACTCTCACTTAGCTAGGAATTCTCCTGTGACCCATCACTTATTAGCACATGACCCTGGGAAAATCATAAGGGATTTGATTTATGTCATACCTGGATGCTCTAGTGGTTTTCCCTACTTTCTTCAATTTAAGTCTGAATTTGGCAATAAGGAGTTCATGATCTGAGCCACAGTCATCTCCTGGTCTTGTTTTTGCTGATGGTATAGAGCTTTTCCATCTTTGGCTGCAAAGAATATAATCAATCTGATTTCGGTATTGACCATCTGATGATGTTCATGTACAGAGTGTTCTCTTGTGTTGCTGGAAAAGAGTGTTTTCAATGACTGGTGCATTCTCTTTGCAAAACTCTATTAGCCTTTGCCTTGCTTCATTCTGTACTCCAAGGCCAAATTTATCTGTTACTCAAGATATTTCTTGACTTCATACTTTTGCATTCCAGTCCCCTATAATGAAAAGGACATCTTTTGGGGGTGTTAGCTCTAGAAGATCTTGTAGGTCTTCATGGAACTGTTCAATTTCAGCTTCTTCAGCATTACTGATTGGGGCATAGACTTGGATTACTGTCATAATGAATGGTTTGCCTTGGAAATAAACAGAGATCATTCTGTTATTTTTGAGACTGCATCCAAGTACTGCATTTCAGACTCTTTTGTTGACTGTGATGGCTACTCCATTTCTTCTAAGGGATTCTTGGCCATAGTAGTAGATATAATGGTTATCTAAGTTAAATTCAACCATTCCTGTTCATTTTAGTTCATTGAGTCCTAAAATGTCGATGTTCACTCTTGCCATCTCCTCTTCGATCACTTCCAATTTGCCTTGATTCGTGGACCTAACATTCCAGGTTCGTATGCAATATTGCTCTTTACAGCATCAGACTTTATTTCCATCAGCAGTCACATCCAAAACTGGGTGATGTTTTTGCTTTGGCTCCATCTCTTCATTCTTTCTGGAGTAATTTTCCACTGATCTCCAGTAGCATATTGGATACCTACCGACCTGGGGAGTTCATCTTACACTGTCCTATCTTTTTGCCTTTTCATACTGTTCATGGGGTTCTCAAGGCAAGAATACTGAAGTGGTTTGCCATTCTGTTCTCCAGTGGACCATGTTTTGTCATATTAGATCTGATAGACAGAGTGCCTGAAGAACTATGGATGGAGGTTCATGACACTGAACAGGGGGCATTGATCAAGACCATCCCCAAGAAAAAGAAATGCAAAAAGGCAAAATAGTTGTCTGACGAGGTCTTACAAATAGCTGAGAAAAGAAGTGAAAGGCAAAGGAGAAAAGGAAAGACATACCCACTCGAATTCAGAGCTCCAAAGAATAGCAAGGAGAGATAAGAAAGCCTTCCTCAGTGATCAGTGTAAAGAAATAGAGGAAAACAACAGAATGGGAAAGACTAGAGATCTCTTCAAGAAAATTAGAGATACCAAGGGAACATTAACATGCAAAGATGGGCACAAAAAGGACAGAAATGGTATGGACCTAACAAAAGCAGAATATATTAAAAAGAAGTGTCAAGAATACATAGAAGAACTTTACAAGAAAGATCTTCATGACCCAGATAACCACAATGGTGTGATCACTCACCTAGAGCCAGACATCCTAGACTGTGAAGTCAAGTGGGCCTTAGAAAGCATCACTATGAACAAAGCTAGTGGAGGTGATGAAATTCCAGTTGAGCTATTTCAAATCCTAAAAGATTATGCTGTGAAAGTGCCGCACTCAATATGCCAGCAAATTTGGAAAACTCAGAAGTGTCCACGGGACTGGAAAATGTCAGTTTTCGTTCCAATCCCAAAGAAAGGCAATGCCAAATAATGCTCAAACTACTGCACAATCGCACTCATCTCACAAGCTAGCAAAGTAATATTCAAAATTCTCCAAGCCAGGTTTCAACAGTACATGAACTGTGAACTTCCAGATGTTCAACCTGGATTTAGATAAGGCAGAGAAACCAGAGATCAAGTTGCCAATGCGATTGGATCATCAAAAAAGCAAGAGAGTTCCAGAAAAACATCTACTTCTACTTTATTGACTATACCAGATACTGTGGAAAATTCTAAAAGAGATGGGAATACCAGACCACCTGACCTATCTCCTGAGAAACCTGTATGCAGGTCAAGAAGCAACAGTTGGAACTGGTCATGGAACAACAGACTGGTTCCAAACAGGAAAAGGACTATGTCAAGGCTGTATATTGTCACCCTGCTTATTTAACTTATATGCAGAGTACACCGTGATAAATTCTGGACAGGATGAAGCACAAGCTGGAATCAAGATTGCCAGGAGAAATATCAATAACCTCAGATATGCAGATGACACCACTCTTACAGCAGAATGTGAAGAACTAAAGAGCCTCTTGATGAAAGTGAAAGAGGAAAGTGGAAAAAATTGGGTTAAAACTCAACATTCAGAAAACTAAAATCATGGCATCTGGCCCCATCACTTCATGGCAAATAGATGGGGAAACCATGGAAACTGTGACAGACCTTATTTTGGGGGGCTCCAAAATCACTGCAGATGGTGACTGCAGTTATGCAATTAAAAGACATTTGCTCTTTGGAAGGAAAGTTATGACCAACCTAGACAGCATATTAAAATGCAGAGACATTACTTTGCCAACAAAGTCTAGTCAAAGCTATGGTTTTTCCAGTAGTCATGTACAGTTGTGAGAGTTGGACTATAAAGAAAGCTGAGCACTGAAGAACTGATGCTTTTGAACTGTGGTATTGAAGAAGACTCTTGACAGTCCCTTGGACTGCAAGGAGATCCAACCCGTCCATCCTAAAGGAAATCAGTCCTGAATATTCATTAGAAGGACTGATGCTGAAGCTGAAACTCCAATACTTTGGCCACCTGACATGAAGAACTGACTCATTGGAAAAAACCGTGATGCTGGGAAAGATTAAAGGCGGGAGGAGAAGGGGACAACAGAGGATGAGATGGTTGGATGGCATCACCAACTCCAACGACATATATGTTTGAGTAAACTCTGGGAGTTGATGATGGACCGGGAGGCCTAGTATGCTGCAGTCCCTGGGGTCGCATAGAGTTGGACACAACTGAGCAACTGAACTGAACTGGGAAAATCACTTAACCATAAATAGAGAATCATACCTACTTTACATGGTTGTTGAAAGGATTAAATGAGATTAAAAATAACTTGGAGGGACTTACCTGGTGATTCAGTAGTTAAGACTCTGAGCTCCCAATGCAGAGGGCATGGATTCAGTGTCTGGTCTGGGAACTACGATTCCACATGCCATGCAACCAGTCTAAAAAATAAAATAAATAGAAAATGTAAATAAATAAATGGAAATAACTGTGAGTAGTGCTGGGCATATGAAGTACTCAATCTATGGTAGCTTTTCTGGTAGTTATTTTTGTTTGTTTGTTTCTAATCACACACACACACACACACACAAACACACACCACACACATACACTGTGAGCCCTGAGGACAAGTCCCAGTGCTGTTCATCTTTATGTCCCTTGCAGGACCTCTCATGTGGTGTGTCCTCAAAAAGCGTTGATCAAATTGGAAATGCCAGCCTCCCAACTAAAACAGTAATTCTTAACATCCAGAGAAAAAGCTCTAAGAAGAGGAACAGCTCACACCCTTTGTCACTGCATGCAGGCTTCATCAATATATCTTTTTTACGTTCTTGAGTCATTTGTTGTCGACAGACTAGGTATTGTCTTACCTAATAAGGACACTGACATATATCCAACTCATATCATAACCACTTGATTTCTATAGCATCTCAAAAATATAAAGGTTTGTCTCCGAGACTGAACTGTGTGATTTCTATTTCCTCAATTGGTGTAGGGATCACAGAGGAGGGTGGAGTGACTCTCTCCTCTGTTTTAGTAGTGAGGACCCAAAAACAGACCTCAGTACAGAACCGTGTTCCAGAAAATACTCCCTAGATATTGTTGAGCCAGACTCTCATTCATATTTCTTTTTTTCGAGTTGCACAAGCTGATGGATATTCATGCGCATTTCTTAGTGAAGCTGCTAAGGAAGACATAGATCAGTCTGGGGCAGCGGGGACCCAGCCGAGCCTGCCAGGTCTCTCTCCCCTCAGCCTCATCCTTACTTCATTGTCCTCGGGACAGCTTGCTCATATTTCCTCCTGCACAGGCCAGACAGGGGCAAAGGTTCTCAGATGTGCTAAGGCTATCAGGGCTGCGATACCATTTGGAGTTAAGTCTTGATGGAGTGTACTAAGAAACTGTCTTGTTATGTTGGTGTTCTCAAAGCTTTTCTGCCCTCCTGTTCATTCTATCAGAAGCTGATCTGAGGGGAGGATATTAAACCATCCATCAAAGGTCTTTGCTTGAGGGAAACAATCATAAAGAACGTATTTGTTTAAAGTGTTTTGTTGTTTAATTGGAAAAAGAATAGGTACTTGTGTTGGGGCTTCCCAGGTGATAAAGTATCTGGCTGCCAGTGTAGGAGACACAAGAGATGCAGGTTCTATCCCTGGGTCGGGATCCCCTGGAAGACCCGCCAGAGGAGGGCATGGCAATCCACCCCAATATTCTTGCCTGGAGAATCCCGTGGACAGAGGAGCCTGGTGGCTACAGTCCGTGGGGTGGCAGAATCAGACACAATTGAGCATCTGAGCACAGAGCACACAGAGGCACACGCGTGTGTATAATGAATAAACGAGTGTATAAATATATAAATGAATCACTTTGCTGTACACCTGAAACTATCACAACATGGTTAATCAATTATACTCCAGTATGAAACGAAAAGTTTTAATAAACATGCTTTCTTTTTAAGTGCATGATCAAGAAAAGGGAAGAAAAACAACCATCCCTTCATGTATGCAGAGAGACATGAAATTTTATCTTCATCTGAGATTTAGAGAGAAACGTTAGAGACTGAACAAGACAGCAACATCCCCCAGAGAAATGGTGAGCTTATTTCCTACTGGAAATAGATGAGTCCTGTTCATCCTTACCTCTTATTCTAGGTGTGAATTTTGATGTCTGAGTCTTTTGGTGGCCCCCAAGATTGGACTTGGATGTCCTTAATGTACCCTGGTCTTTCCCTCTTATAGCAATGGGGCATCCCACTGGTCCCGCCACTTCCTCTTTATCCATCTTCAGCTTACTCCAGCCCACCTGGCAGGTGCTTCAGATTCAAGAGACCTGAGTTGCATTCTGATATATTGCTATTAAGACTGAAAATTGCTACTTATCACTATAGAGGACAATTGGTGTTATTTGTCTAATCTTATCGTATCTTTTGGGCTTCCCTGGTGGCTTTAAAAATTATAAAAGAACAGTCTTTGATCTGCCAGTTCTTACCCATCTAACCGAACACTTAATCTTCCAAGTGAAGGAGGAACAGGAATGATACTCTCTCAACAGGAAATGAGTTCATCATTTGTTCTGAAAGATGCTGCTTTGAAGGCAAGAATCGTGACTGTCCTGCTCCCTCTTCAATCTTCAGAAGTCAAGACTGTCCCTAACACCCGTAGGCATTCAATAAATATTTAAGTGAACAAATGACCTTGACAAACATTCAAATTTCCTTCATTGTGTAAAACCTATTTTTATAAACTCAGGGGGCTCCTCTTCCAAACGGGACAGTTAACTAGTCCTATTGTTTTGAAAGGGCAAAACAGGGCGTCTCTGAAGCTCTTCCTGAGTTGAAAACTGAAACATTTATTACTGACATTTAAGTGTTGCTCCCACCTACTCCCCCTTTGCAAATATTTCTGAAGAAAATTCATTTCCAGATGGATATATCCTCATTTACATCTAATTCTCTGCATATTACATTCAGTGGAGGAGGGCCAGCAAAGGTTAGGGCATCAGAGAAAGGTGACAACCAGAGACTCGAGTGAATGCAGAGCTCTAATTGGCAATTAGTCAGAATGAAGTAAGAGATCGTGGAACTGGGTGCCTGTTCTAGTACGCAGCAAAGAACTCTGCATTGTGACCTCATTACAAAGGACACAGAAGATATCTTTCTGTTTTATCTAAGTCAGTGTACTTAAGGGCAGAGAGGTGTTTGTCACAATCATTACTGTCCTGAAGGGTCAGTAATGAAGTCCCTCTTGGATTCCTGATATCAGTAATTTGGGTCTTCTCTCTTTTATTCATGGTCTAGCTGGAGGTTTATCAATTCTGTTGCTCTTTGAAAAATACCAGCTTTTGTTTTCATTGTTCCTCTCGTTTTCTAGTCTCTATTTCATATATATATCTGAAGCTGAAACTCCAATACTTTGGCCACCTGATGCGAAGAACTGACTCACTGGAAAAGACCCTGATGCTGGAACAGATTGAAGGCAGGAGAAGGGGGTGACAGAGAATGAGAGGGTTGGATGGCATCACCAACTTAATGGACATGAGTTTGAGCAAGCTCTAGGAGTTGGTGATGGACAGGGAAGCCTGGCATGCTGCAGTCCATGGGGTCACAAAGAGCTGGACACAACGGAGTGACTGAACAGAACTGACTCATATCTTTACTACTTAAATTCCTTGCTTTGGACTTAATTTATTTTTCTTTTTCTAGGTGAAATCTTAGATAACTGGTTTCAGACCTTTCTTCTCTTCCCATATAAGCATTTAAAGCTATAAATTTCCTCTGTATGCTGCTTTGAATACATGCCACAATTCTTAATATATTGAAGGAGCAATTCAAATTTCAAGGGGTATGTAAGTCAAGCTGCGTTCCTCAAAGATTTTAAAAGCTGATCATTTCCTCATACAACACCCCCACACACACATACACAACCACAATGTTGATATTTGGTTAATTTAGATAAGGAGTATACCTTTGTTCATCACACTCATTTCTACTTTCCTGGAAACTTTTTGAAAAACAATTGGGGTTTAAAAAGAGTGCACAGAAAGTTATTGGGGCAACGGCCTTGTTTTACAGGGCTTCGCAGGTAGTGCAGTGGTAAAGAACCCGCCTGCTAATGCACGAGACATAGGTTCATCCCTGGGTCCAGAAGATCCTATGGAGGAGGAAATGGCAAGCCACTCCGGTATTCTTGCCTACAAAATTTCAAGAACAGAGGAGACTGGCAGGCTACAGTCCATGGGATCGCAAAGAGTCAGATACAACTGAGCACAAATGCTTGTTTTACAAGGGGGACAGTGGGTTTGCAGTCATGGTAAGGCACTAAGAAGCCGCCATCTTCAATAACAAGGTTTGGATGGTTGAAAACAAGCCTAGGAGAGAAGGACCAGCTGGTGGGAATGAACAACGGACTGTCTTGAGGGAGGATCTCATTTTCACCTCTGAGCTGCTGCAGGGAGACGCCAGGGCGCGGCGATGTTCTCGTTAGCAGCTCAGGTTCAGCCCAGGCTTCTCTACCATCTACATCACGTAACATCAGTGCTATTTCCTGCAGACCCCAGGACCTCAGCAGGCACCCGCTGCTCACCAAGATGACTGTGGAGACATCCCTTCCCACATGGGAACATGAGCAATCCTGAGAGCTATCCACCATCCAGAGTGTGACATGAAGGAACAGATGTCATCAGTCCCGGGACAGAGAGTGGGTGAAAAGCAAGTCGGGGATGAACAGAGAGAAATGCAGATTTTTAAATGTTCACAAATGCAGGGAGAAAGGGAGAAAGGGTAGAATATAAAATAACACCCACGCTATGGCTACAAATTCATGCACCCATGTTTTCTCAGGTTACCAGTTCAGTTTCTCATGCCTTGGTCTGATGACGTGGGACCTGCAGTCCACACCGCCTCCAAGGCCCAACAAACTATTTCTGGGAGTGTCTTACTGAACACTACTTTTAATTTCATCCACTTTTGGCCCCTCACCATGGTAAAAAGGTGTCCTTCCCAAAGTTACAGGCTCTAATGGGACCAAAGTGATACTGGGCTTTCACCAGGAAGTAAAGTCAAGCAATGTTCCACAAAGGATTAAAAAGCTGATCATGTCTGGGCTTCCCCAGTGGTTCAGTGGTAAACAATCTGCCTGCCAGTGCAGGAAACCCAGGTTGGATTTCTGGTCCAGGATGATCCCACATAGCCGCCCAAGAGCAGCTAAGCCCATGAGCCACAACTACTGAGTCTGCACCCTAGAGGTGCAACTACTGAGCCCACAGCCACACAACTGAGCTCCTGCACCTAGAGCTCATGCCCTGAGATGCACCGCAATGCGAAGCCCACACCCCACAACTACAGAGGAGCCCCTACTCGCCGCAGCTAGAGGAAAAGCCTAAGCAGCAACAAAGTCCCAGCACAGCCAAAAATAAATAGAATTATTTTAAAAACAAATTAAAAGCTTATCATTTCTAATCTTCTTGTGAGGCTCTCTTCCCATTTAACTATCTGATTCCTCAAACTTGTCTACAAAAATACTCCTATGCTACAGCCTTTGGTTAGCGCTTCCAAAGGCTGTTCTTCTCACCTGAGGCTCTTATTAAAAGGAAGAGTTTGATTCATTAGGTCTGAGGTGAGAGCTGAGATTCTGCATCTCTAAAAGCTCCCAGGGATGCTGAGGTTGAAGGTCCATGGACCACACTTTGAGCAGCTGGCTTCTATAGTTCTTCAGTTCAGTTCAGTCACTCAGTCGTGTCCAACTCTTTGCGACCCCATGAATCGCAGCACGCCAGGCCTCCCTGTCCATCACCAACTCCCAGAGATCATTCAGAGTCATGTCCATTGAGTCAGTGATGCCATCCAGCCATCTCATCCTTGGTCGTCCCCTTCTCCTCTTGCCCCCAATCCCTCCCAGCATCAAAGTCTTCTCCAGTGAGTCAACTCTTCGCATGAGGTGGCCAAAGTACTGGAGCTTCAGCTTTAGCATCATTCCTTCCAAAGAAATCCCAGGGCTGATCTCCTTCAGAATGGACTGGTTGGATCTCCTTGCAGTCCAAGGGACTGTCAAGAGTCTTCTCCAACACCACAGTTCAAAAGCATCAATTCTTCGGTGCTCAGCCTTCTTCACAGTCCAACTCTCACATCCATACATGACCACTAGAAAAACCATAGCCTTGACTAGAAGGATTTTAGTCGGCAAAGTAATGTCTCTGCTTTTGAATATGCTATCTAGGTTGGTCATAACTTTTCTTCCAAGGAGTAAGCGTCTTTTAATTTCATGGCTGCAATCACCATCTGCAGTGATTTTGGAGCCCAAAAAAATAAAGCCTGACACTGTTTCTCCATCTATTATTTCCCATGGAGTGATGGGACCAGATGCCATGATCTTCATTTTCTGAATGTTGAGCTTTAAGCCAACTTTTTCACTCTCCTCTTTTACTTTCATCAAGAGGCCTTTTAGTTCCTCTTCACTTTCTGCCATAAGGGTGGTGTCATCTGCATATCTGAGGTTATTGTTATTTCTCCCAGCAATCTTGATTCTAGCTTGTGTTTCTTCCAGTCCAGCGTTTCTCCTGATGTACTCTGTACATAAGTTAAATAAGCAGGGTGACAATATACAGCCTTGACGTACTCCTTTTCCTATTTGGAACCAGTCTGTTGTTCCATGTCCAGTTCTAACTGTTGCTTCTTGGCCTGCATACAGATTTCTCAAGAGGCAGGTTAGGTGGTCTGGTATTCCCATCTTTTTCAGGATTTTTCACAGTTTTTTGTGATCCATACAGTCAAAGGCTTTGGCATAGTCAATAAAGCAGAAATAGATGTTTTTCTGGAACTCTCTTGCTTTTTCCATGATCAAGAGGATGTTGGCAATTTGATTTCTGGTTCCTCTGCCTTTTCTAAAACCAGCTTGAACATCAGGGAGTTCACGGTTCATGTATTGCTGAAGCCTGGCTTGGAGAATTTTGAGCGTTACTTTACTAGCATGTGAAATGAGTGCAATTGTGCGGTAGTTTGAGCATTCTTTGGCATTGCCTTTCTTTGGAATTGGAATGAAAACTGACCTTTTCCAGTCCTGTGGCCACTGCTGAGTTTTCCAAATTTGCTGGCATGCAGCACTTTCACAGCATCATCTTTCAGGATTTGAAATAGCTCTACTGGAATTCCATCACCTCCACTAGCTTTGTTCGTAGTGATGCTTTCTAAGGCCCACTTGACTTCACATTCCAGGATGTCTGGCTTTAGATGAGTGATCACACCATCGTGATTATCTGGGTCGTGAAGATCCTTTTGGTACAGTTCTTCTGTGTATTCTTGCCATCTCTTCTTAATATCTTCTGCTTCTGTTAGGTCCATATCATTTCTGTCCTTTATCGAGCCCATCTTTGCATGAAATGTTCCCTTGGTATCTCTAATTTTCTTGAAGAAATCTCTAGTCTTTCCCATTCTGTTGTTTTCCTCTATTTCTTTGCATTGATTGCTGAAGAAGGCTTTCTTATCTCTCCTTGCTATTCTTTGAAACTCTGCATTCAGATGCTTATATCTTTCCTTTTCTCCTTGGCTTTTCACTTCTCTTCTTTTCACAGCTATTTGTAAGGCCTCCCCAGACAGCCATTTTTCTTTTTTGCATTTCTTTTCCATGGGGATGGTCTTGATCCCTGTCTCCTGTACAATGTCACGAACCTCTGTCCATAGTTCATCAGGCACTCTATCTATCAGATCTAGGCCCTTAAATCTATTTCTCACTTCCACTGTATAATCATAAGGGATTTGATTGAGGTCATACCTGAATGGTCTAGCGGTTTTCCCTGTGTTCTTCAATTTCAGTCTGATTTTGGTAATAAGGAGTTCATGACCTGAGCCACAGTCAACTCCTGGTCTTGTTTAGTACTTACTATCGTCCTTAGTATTAAATATTTAGCACCTGTGTTTCTTGTCCTTAGTATGTCTACAGTAAACCTGACTTGGAGGGGTGGCTTTTTTATTGAAGTATAGTTGATTTACAATGCTGTGCTAGATTCTGATGCTGCTGCTGTTGTTGTTCAGTCACTAAGTTCAACTCTTTGTGACCCTATGGACTGCAGCTCACCAGGCTCCTCTGTCCTCCACTATCTCCCGGAGTTTGCTCAAATTCATGTCCATTGAGTCGATGATGCTATCCAACCATCTCATCCTCTGCCACCCCTTACTCCTTTTGCCTTCAATTTTTCCCACAGTCAGGATCTTTTCCAGAGTCAACTCTTCACACCAGGGGGCCAAAGTATTGGAGCTTTTAGTTTCTGCTGCACAGCAAAGTGAATCAGCTATATGTATACATATACCCCTCTTTTTTGGATTTCCTTCCCATTTAGGTCACCACAGGGCATTGAGGAAAGTTCCCTGTGCTATACAGCAGGTTCTCATTGGTTATCTGTTTTATACACAGTATCAATAGTGTATATATGTCAATACCAAACTCCTAATTCATCCCATGGAGCTATGATTGAATTACTAAACGTTTCTACAATAGTAGAATAAAGAGGGAAAGCTTTACCAAGACATCAGTCTTTCATCCGACTCACATGCCCTCTCTTTTCTTGGAGTTAAGGAAGCCAGGGCATAATTGCGTGGAGGCAGACTTGGCAAAGTGGTGTTTCTTTTCTGGCTTATGGAGCAAAACAAGAAAGGTTGGAGGTGGAGTCAGTGGTGGAGGTCTCTGCCCATGTGGCCAGTGATCCAGCATCATGGGATGAACCTGCTTTTCCTGTTTGTAGCAGCTCTCCTCCCTAACTTCATGACAATTACTGGCCAAAATTGCAGAATTGTCTGTTTTTTACTCTCCCCTTACTGTCTCTGTCTTGTACACCTGTATACACACGAGTGTACTCCCTAAAAGTTGAATTGCTCCTTCTGCCTCTATAATGGAAACTGTAGGATTTTATACTCTTGAAAGCCAACTATAGTGATGACATCACCGTCTTCTAACCCAGCCTCATTCTGTGGAGACCTGCACACACATACTTCACCCTCCCTTGATTATTAGAGATGAAATGGAATCTCAATGCAATTTGAGTCCCCGTAACTTGTCTTTTTGAATAAGTCTCTAATAATCTCTTTTTAATTTCATTTCAATACTATTATCTTCAATTATGGGCTCTGTGTCTGCAACAATCCCTCACTCTCAAGGCCAAGTTCTGTTCTCTCCTTGTGGTTGGAGATGCAGACTTATCCAGCTTTGCAAAAGAGATCATCCTTGAGGATGTTCATGTCGGGGGCCTGAATTCTGAGGTTCACCTGTGTGTGACCCCAGCTAAGTGACTGAACTAGAGCATGAACTCTCTTTTAGGCCAAGCATTCTGTGATTCTGGAAGAGTTCATGCAAATAAAAGCATTTAAAATACTAAAGAATGTCTGTTGGGACTTCCCTGGTGGTCCAGTGGCTAAGACTCCACGCTCCCAATGCAGGCGGCCCAGGTTCTATCCCTAGTCAGGGAACTAGATCCCACATGCCACAGCTAAGGCTCAATGCAGCCAAATACATTTTTTTAAATGTATATTATCTGTTTGGGTATATGTGATGGGTTACAATTGTATATGCATATACTCGGAGCTACTGAATAAGGAGAATCAACCTCACTTGTTGAGTCTCTACTAAACAGCAAGTGTGTTCATGGTGCTTTTCCTGGCATAGACTTCAGTCTCAAGCTGCTTATAGACAAATGGACACAGTCAGGAGTGGATCACAGCCAGTCTCAAAGCCTAGACTTGCCAAGGGAAACAGATTAAAATTCACAGTAGATAGGAACATGCTGGTTTATTTCTGATTGATTGATTGGTGAACTGATTAAGCATAGTCCCTGATTAGCTGGCAGGCATACTTTGGCCACCTGATGCGAAGAGTTGACTCATTAGAAAAGACCCCGATGCGGGAAAGATTGAAGGCAGGAGGAGAAGAGGATAACAGAGCATCACCAACTTGATGGACATGAGGTTGAGCAAGCTCCAGCAGCTGGTGATGGACAGGGAAGCCTGGTGTGCTGCAGTGCATGGGGTCGCAAAGAGTCAGACACGACTGAATGACTGAACTGAACTGAATAATAACATAGTGTGCTATGTATCGGGCTTCCCCTCAATAGCTCAGTGGTAAAGTACCTGCCAGCAATGCAGGAGACATAAGAGATGTGGGTTCAATCCCTGGGTCAGGAAAAGCTCCTGGAGGAGGCCATGGCAACTCACTCCAGTAGTCCTGCCTGGAAAATTCCATGGACAGAGAAGCCTGGTGGGCTACAGTCCACAGGGCTGCAAAGAGTGGGACATGACTGAGCAACTAAACAACATGTAGATAAGAGATTCTGAAACATGTTCAGGGGTGGGGGTGGCAGAGTGAGTGTATTACCCTTGGAAGAACGTGGGCTGCTTGGTTACCATTACTACTGACTTCACCCATAAGCAGAACCACAAGTGAATTCGCCATCCTGGCCCCATCTGGGAGCACGCTGCCCAGTCCACTGCTTTGTAAGATGTTCAGAAGAGTTTCCAATTCCCTTGTCACTAGAGAAAATATGTCCCCTAAGTGTATCTGTTGGTGTTGATCCCCTTGTCTACAGGTCAGGTAAACAGGGCACTGTGATTGTGCCCACGTGTGGAAAAGTGGCTATGGGGCAGTGCGCAAGTTTGCTCAAGAAGCCAGCATCCTCCCCTTCCCCTGGAGGGAGACAGAAAGCTTTTTATTTTTAAGGTTATTACTTTACTATTTATTTATTTGGCCACGCAACATGAGGGATCTTAGTTCACTGACCAGGGATCAAACCCACACCCTCTGCAAGGCCAGCATGGAATCTTAACCACTAGACCATCAGGGAAGTAAGTCCCAGACAGAAATCTCTGATGCTGTTTTGCTAGGCCCCTAGGGAGGCAGCTGCCTCTAGCCTGTGGCTCCTAGGAGCTTTGCTCCAGGAATCAATCAGCCACTAAAAATCCATCAGAGAGGATCATAAAATGTCTGTAATTCACCACAGCACCTGGACACAGAGACAGGCTGGAACTGTCCCCACCTGTTCCCACCGCTGCTGGTTTCGAGGGGGATGCAAAGTCCAATGAGATTGATTCCTGATAGGTGGATAGGAGACAGCGCTAGAGAACCCATATCAGAAAGGACTGGACATTGATGCAGGATCATGGATCTGATGTTATTATAGAAGTACAGTTACTAATAACTAAATCAGTCCTGCCTGTTGGGAGAAACAAGAGTCAAGGCAAGGGTCTCCTCTTACCTCACAGACCAGAGAAATTTCACCAGGTTACAGGGGGCTCTGTTCATCCGTGAGGTGTAGTGAATCAGTGCCCAGAGCAAGAACTGTAGTTTTTGCATGCTCACTTGCTCAGTGGTGTCCGACACTGTGCAACCCCATGGACTGTAGCCCACTAGACTCCTCTGTCCTTGGGATTCTCCAGGCAAGAATACTGGAGAAGGCTGTCATTTCCTCCTCCAGGGGATCTTCCCAACCCAGGGATCAAACCAGAGTCTCATGAAGCTCCTGCATTGGCAAGATGGTTCTTTACCACTGAGCCACCAGGGAAGCCCCAATTGTAGCTTTAAATGCTTATATACAAACTAATAGCGGGGGAAATGAAATGAAAAATTAATCAATCTAGAAGGACACAGACAAGGAAAAACAGAAATAAACAGAAACAGAGGGGAAAGGCAGACCAAATAGGAAGTGTTTTACAATGTGAAACAGCAGAAAATAATCCAAAAACATCAGTAATCATTATTCACACAAATGTGTCATGTCAGTGATCACTATTAGTACAAACTAATACAGAGGCCTGTATCAAGGCCTTGTTAATACAGAGATGGTTGATTAGATTTTTTTAATTTCGGTATATACCCTTTACAAAAGAACTTTGACACAAAAAAACTGGAAAAAATGCACCAAGCAAATGTCAACCAAAGGAAAACTGGAATAGCTGTTTCAATATCAGACAAAGCAGACTATAAGACAAAAAGTGTTATTTGACTTGAAAGGGTTTATAGTCAAATTATTAAAGGGGTTATTTGCATTGAGCTGGCCAAAAAGTTCATTTGGAATGTAGCTAGGCTGTTCAATAAAGGTCGTGGTGAAATTGAAAACTGTGCCTAAGCCCACACACTGCAGCTACTGAGCCCATGTGCCACAAATGCAGAAACCTGCACGCTGCAGTGAAGACCCAGAACAGCCAAAATAATAATAAGTAAATGTTGCCATTGCTCAGTAGCTAAGTCATGTCTGACTCTTTTTTGACCCCATGGACTACAGCACGCCAGGCTTCCCTGTCCTACATAACCTCCAGGAGTTTGCTCAAACACTTGTCCATTGAGTCAGTGATGCCAAAAAATTTAAAAAAAAAAGAAAAAGAAAAAAATGAATCACAGGACAGCAGACAAATTTTCTTCTCTACTTTCAAGCAGGTGTTGGCTCCAGGAAGAAGGGTAGAGAGACTGAAGTTAGTAAGAATGAAGATGAGTAATAAAACTCTTCAAAGAAGCTGCTTCTCAGTTCAACAGAGTGTGTTTTTTTCTCTTTATCAATGAAGCCAGTTGCTAGGGCAGGAAGGGCAGTGGGGGGTGGGGGCGGTGATGGGAGGTCTGGGAGAGAAGGTGGGTAGGAGCGGTCAGAGATGCTGACAGCTTGTCGTCTCCATGACGTGCACAGCTGCATGGGTTGTATTTTAAACGGGATCACATCTCAGGGTAGACACCGCGTCTGGATTTATGATCCACCTCGTGATCTGTCACTTTTATGTATATACACACACACGAGGGAGAGGAGTGGTTTCCATAGAGAGGAAAGATCACGGCCCACTTACCAATAATTCAAGAAAAGGAGCCGGCGACCCCAGAGAAGACAGAAGTTCGGGGGGATGTTCCCGGGGCAGACCTCTCGGTTCTGAAGCTGCCTGCCCACCTCACTGAGCATTTGCACTCCAGAGGGAAGTCTGCTCACAGGTAAGGCTCTGGTCGGGGACTTCCCTATGAAAGATAACTTGATTTGCCCTTAATTATGCAGGAGGTGCTGTGGACTGGATGGGGTGACCGATAAGAGTTGCAAGCACCCCTGGGGGCACTGTGCTGAATCGTCAAGGTCTGTGTTTTAAATGGGGAGAAGGCAGCCCCAAAGGGATCAGGGGAAAGTTTCTCAGGGGGGCAAAAGCATCCTCCCCCCATTAGTAGAGAGGCCCGCTTTGCAAAATGTAATAGTCCAGAAGCAGGATGGGTTCTCACAAATGTGTTTTTCTGAACAGAGTCCAGCTGTGAACATGAAAATCATGTTTCCAGATGGGGTAGATGGGGAAGATGGGGGTGGAAACCGGGGTACCATTCCCCACTGCCTGACCGATCAGGAAGATGCTTGCATTTCCTGGTTGCTAAGGCATCTCCTTTCGTTCTCTCCATACACCTGTGAGGCAGGTAACGTCTACTTTTTAAGATGTGGTGACTGAGAGGTTAAGTGACTGATGGAAGGCATTTGAGGGTGAGGGAGGTTCGCAGCCCTGGTTCTCTGCCCTCACAGCCTGGAGTCCTTTCCCCCTGGCCACTGGGGACACTGGAGGAAGGGAACAGATGTCTGTAACAATTAGGTGCCCCCCTTGAAGGGGAGAGGCCATAAAGATGGATGTTTGATGTCTCCATTTGATGTCCAAGTGTTCCAAGAAATCCTGTCTGCAGGGTTCTCCTGTAACACAGCAATCAAGCCAGCATTCCCACTTCTGAGGATGAATGGAGTCAGAAAAGCAACACAAAAGCTGCCAGTAACAAGTGTTCTCTAGATCTTGTCAACTTTCTCCTGGCTTTTCTCCCTCTTGAGGGGAAAGGCCTTTCATGAATGAACCCCCTCTGCTCACTCAAGTGTGAATTGCTAAGAAGTGTGTGTGTGACACATAAATGCTTCCATGAGTCTGCAGCTCATTACTATAATACCTTTCAAAATGCTTAAAGGGTCCCTGGGTTCAGCAGTGACTGTTTTATAAAGTGTTTTTTTAATTCAACTTCTTACCCGTGTTTGCAGACTGCGAACTATCTCTGCCTTCCCCGATGCTGGAAAATGGGGCTGCCTCTGGGCAAAGCCCATGGTGTCCTGCGTTTGCCTCCAGCATCACTTTTTTCCTTCAGGGACACTCTCTCACAGGTGCTCTGAATTTCAGACCAGCTGAGTCCCTCGCTGCCTGTCATTCTGGGCGTGATGTGACTGTCACAGCTCTTAAAAGCAAGTGTCTGTCTCCAGAGAAGCACTGCCCTAATAATCCCCAAAGAATGGCTGAGTGTCAGGTACCCAAGTGAGAAAAATGAAGATGAAGAACTTTTCCCTGTAAATCTAACTAGATGGGACCACGTGTTTTCAGAGCAGGTAGCAGGGAAATCTTAAAACCTTTGTACTCTTGCACTATGGTAAAGGCAAAGGAATCCAAAGAATGTTAGAGGAGAAACTTGCTTAGGAATCAGACCCGAGGAAGGAGGAAAGGACGTTTCTTTTCTCTGACAGTCCTCTCTGTTCCTGGGATTGGCTCCAGGACCGTCACAGATCCACAGATGCTCAAGTCCCTTATATAAAATAATGTATTGTTTGCACATAACCTACAAACATCCTCCCATGCAGGGGTGAGTGCTAAGTCACTTCAGTCGTGTCCAATCCTTTGCGACCCTATGGACTGTAGCCCGCCAGGCTCCTCTGTCCATGGGATTCTCCAGGCATGAATACTGGAGTGGGTTGCCATGTCCTTCTCCAGGAGATCTTCCCCCCTTGGGATTGAACCTGTCTCTCCTGTATTGGCAGGCAGATTCTTTACCACTAGTGCCACCTGGAAAGCCCCACAATCTCCCATGGCTTTGCACAAATGCTAAACAAAGCTAAACTGGAGAGAGAGGAACAAAAGGAGAGAGAGAGGAGAGCCCGGAGCTCAATCCCCTAATGTCACAGATGGGAACACAGGGACCCGGGGCATTTAGTCACTGAGCCAGTTAGTGGGGGGTAGGGCCGAGCCTGACCCATGAAAAGAGCAGGGGACCAAGGGAGAGAGTGACAGTGACAGAGAGAGACAGACCCCCACCCCACCCCGTTATTAACCCTTTCTCTGTGCATTGGTTTTTGGTTTTTTTAATCTTTTCAGGCTTAACAAGCCCTTTGAGAGTGCCCCCAAATTTTAAGATGCCTTCAAGGCAAAAGGCAGCTAAAGCCACAATTCATGGATGTTTATGCAAAACAACTAAGGACAGCCTCAATGAATGAGGAAACCGGAAGTCTGGGTATTGAGCACAATATCAAGAGAAAGATAAGCCCATTCTTCCACAGTCAACAGAGCCCTGTAAAATGTTCTCCAGGAACAGGGCACAGAGTTCTAAGGACCTCGAGATGGATGGGAACACTGAGAAAGTGGTTCGCAAAGCGTGGTCCCTGAACCCACAGCATCAGCATCCTCTAGGGATGTGTTAGGGATGCAGATTATCAGGCCTTGCCCCAAATGTACTGATTCAGAAATGCTGCGGATGGGGCCCAGCAGCTGGTGTTTGAACAGTCCATTCACGTGATTCTGAACACTCTGAAGCATGAGAACCGCTGACTTAGAGCTCAAGGCACGATGAGCCTACCTGGGTAAGAGTGGAGCAAACAGACAAAAAAGAAAAGCCAGAAACACAACACAACAAAGATAATGGTCTGCAGGATGAAGTTACCTGGCATACTATACATCTATATTTATATTCATATGATCTATATTCATTAGTTATATAATGTACAGTACATTTAAAAATACACAGATACAGACAGATCACTTCTGAGATGGCTGCCTGTGTACTGAATCTTATCCTAATAGCCCCTGGGGATTATTACATGTAAACAGTCATGAACCAACATGCTTCCTTAAGTATTTGGTTAGACAGGGAGCTTTTCCATTTTAATTTAACCTTTATGAGGTAGTACCTATTATCCCCCATTATTATTATTATCATTATTATTATCAGATGAGGAAATTGATGTTCTCAGAGGTTAAGTAATCTGCCCTCCACCCTCAAGCAAACAAGGACCCAGTTGGAATTTGAACCTACCTCTGTCTAACTCCAGAGCCTGTGTTGCTTTCCACGTGCTAGGTAGCTAGTTCCTACATCTGGACCATTCCTACATCTGGCAACGATCCATCATCATCAGGCTTGTTAACATGCAGATTGCTGGCCCCAGAGTTTTTGATTGACCAGCTCTGGAGAAAGACCCAAGAATTCTCTGCATTGCTAACAAATTTCCATGAGACACGGCCTGCAGGTCCAGAGAACACGCTTTCAAAACCCGGCAAAGCAGAACGTGCACAAAGCCTGGTAGATCTGCCCCGTCTCCCCCGAGCCCTGAGACCCTCTCACACCTATCGCTCTTTTCCGCTGCAGGGAGAGATGCTCGTGCCGGCCCCCTTCCTGCTGGTCTTGCTACTGCTTCTCGGGGCCCCCCAGGCGGGCCTCTCCCAGAGGTCCCCCATAGCCGGTTCCAGCCTCAGCTGCCTCCACACAGCCCTGCGTGAGGCCGAGAAGAGTCAGCGGAAGGACACGTCGGGGCTGATCAAGCGGACCTTCCCGGCCCTGCCCCGCAGAGACCCAGAGGACCAGGAGGGGCAGGAGGATGAGGACGCAAAGAAAAGGACCTTCCCTGGATCCGTGGGCGGCGGCGGTGGCGGCGGGGCCGGCAGCACCCGGTACAAGTACCCGTCCCAGGCACAGTTCCAGGGGCGGCCATCCCAGGAAAAGGCCAAGAGTGACCGGCGCACCAAGGTCACTCTGTCCCTGGACGTCCCCACTAACATTATGAACATCCTCTTCAATATCGCCAAGGCCAAGAACCTGCGAGCCAAGGCGGCCGCCAACGCCCACCTCATGGCCCAGATTGGTCGGAAGAAGTAGAGGAGGAGGCTGGGGACCCCCTGGGACAAGGACGGAGGTTGGAGGCTGGACAGGGAGGGTTGGCCCGTCCCGCCGGTTTGTATCGGAGGGATCGGCCCTGGTTTCCAGGCTGTCCACCCCTCTGCGCCTTCCCGCCTCCGGCCGGGTGCCCCCGCCCTCTATACCTACACACACCAGCGCCCTGTTGTCCCAGATCCACAGAAGGAGGCCACGGTACTGATATGAGACACTGAGGTCTACCCTACACTTCTCCTCTCTCCCTCCCCTCAAGGAGAGGCAAAGGTCATGTCCTCCTGCCCTCCACTCCGCTCTCTGACCCCAAGAAGAGGGGTACAGGGAGGCCCTCCCCTCCCCACACCAACACCAGCCCAGGCAGGAAGGCGAGGGCGCTGAGCACCCCACTCCCAGACCCACATTAAAACCCCTCTCACTCACATTAAAACCCATGGCTTCTTGAACCCCTGACTGGTTTCAATTCCTCTTCCTTCAGTCGGCTGCCTTCAGGCCTCTGAGCTTGGAAGGGGCAGCTAGTAAGACAGGGTACAGGTGAGTCCATTCCTGACCCTCCCAGGACGGTCCCTGGAGGTCTTGGGAGACATCAAGAGCTTGGCAAAGGCCAAGTTGGCAGGACCCTGTTGGCCATCACTGGATCTGAAGCTGGCTATGTGGCCAGGTCCCACCAGAGGCACAGCCTGGGGTCTGGGTCTGCTACAGAGTGGGCCCCTGAGTAGAACGAGAGACACCCCCAGCTCCTCCCTGGCTTGCTAGGGCCTGGGCCACTAAGTCTGTCATAGGTGCTTCTTGAATCGACAGTCACTGTCCAGCCCAGTGCTGGGCCTGGTTAGGGATACTGACGTGGGAGACACCAAGGCCCTTGCTGTCCATGAGTCAACAGTCGTAAGTGAACAGACAAAAACAAAATGTGAAAAGAAGCAATTTCACTAGGGAGTATATAAGTGATGAACTGCAAGGTGATAGCAATTAGTGTAAAAAATATGAGAAAATCAGAGCAAGATGAGAAGGCTTAATATGAGAAGCAGTTCACTAAAAATGGACATCAGCAAGCACCCTGATGGCCTCTGGCAGCAGAGCTTTCTGCATGGTGACAAGTCATGAATACATACAAAGAACGTCTTCATGTGAAATAAACCTCATATGCACGCACCACCACCATCAGACACAAAGTCAAGAGACAAACAGACAACAAATTTGGAAAAATTGTTTGCCACACAGGCAAAAGACAAGTATCTTACTGATCAAATATATAAAGAGCTAATAACTTCCCAGGTGGCACTACTGGTAAAGAACCTGCCTGCCATTGCAGGAAACATTCGATCCCTGGTTTGGGAAGATCCCCTGGAGAAGGCACAGCAATCCACTCCAGTGTTCTTGCCTGGAGAATCCCATGGAGAGAGGAGCCTGGCGGGCTACAGTCCATAGGGTTGCAAAGAGTCGGACATGACTGTAATGACTTAACACACACAACCACGCACACAAAATAACTGAAAAAAAAAAAATCTCCCTCAAAAAAATAAGCAAGAACATATATATCACACACATACAAATACAAGTGATCCTTAAATGTACAAACAGATGCTAAACTTCACTGCTAAAAAAGGAAAACTGAAGTCTTACAGAATTTGTCGCACATCAGACTGGCAAAATCTGACAATAGGCTCACACTATGACTGACAGGTGCAAAGCCTCCTTCTTTCACTGATGGTTGGTGGGAATATGAATTCTGAGAGGCAATCTGGAAAATCCGTATCAAAATCACAAATTCACTTTACCTTTAACTCAACAACCCTGATTCTGGTGGACATTATTGGAAAAAGCAAAACTGTGCAGTTTTTAAAATGTTAAGCTAACTTGGAAATGAAAAATACCCCATCTCTAAACAGAACCAATGCTCAAAAAGCTGAAATGCAACTGTTTTTTCCATCCTGGGTGGGGGGAAAAAACCCTCGTGACACAGCAGAAAGAATCCTGCTGAGACTCAGAATACCTACGTGAGTCTGGGTTCCTCCTCTTCTGTGTCTCTGAGCAAATCCTTTAACTTCCCTCAGCACTGGTGTGCCAGGAACCCTCTTTAGGAACGAGACCTCACGGAGTTCTCACAAGTATATTTAACATTTATTTTTGTTCTAACAGTGCATGCGACATTCTGCTCACACCAAAGGTGCAAAGGACAGGAAATGGGGGCGGGGGGCGGATTAGCTTGGTTAAAGAAAACTCAAGCAGGTATGACATTTCCCTGAACAACCAAAAACACTAGGAGAACTTCCAAGTTGGGGCTGGTACCTGCCAGCACACCCAACTTCACAGCTATCTCCTCTTAGGGCCTTTGGCTAGGTGAACAAAGCCTTGAAGACAGCAGCCTCTAGTGGACTTAGATAAGTGGCTTTAAAAATTTTGTTTCGCTTTTTTTGTGTGTTGGAGTATAGTTGCTTTACAATGTTGTATCATTTTCTGCTGCACAGCAAAGTGAATCAGCTATATGTGTACATATATCCCCTCTTCCTTGGATTTCCTTCCCTTTTATCATCACAGTCATCATGGACAGTCATCACAGTCATCATGGACAGTCATCACAGTCTACTGAGTAGAGTTCTCTGTACTATAACATTGGTTCTCATATTTTGCTTTATTTTAAATCATGGTTCCTGCATCACAAAAGCTCCAATCAAGAGGGTGATTAAAAATAAAAAAGAAGATACAGATCATTGCAAATGCCAGAATCACACGCCTTGCAGCCAAAAAGACCCTGAAACATAAAACAGAAGCAATATTGTAACAGATCCAATAAAGACTTCAAAGATGGTTCACACCAAAAAAAAAAAAAAAAAAATCTTAAAAAAAAAACCCATGGAGGAGACTGCCACATCCAGAGACCACTACCACTGCCTTCTCCCTTGAGTTCACCTCGTAAAACTAAGATTCTCTTGATTTCACTTTGTAAAATCATTGATGGGGCAGGGGAGTAGGGGAGAGCTGTGCTGGTTTGAGTTCCCTTGAAAAAACTGTTTTAAGCTCTCTTTTTAAAATAAAAAAGTGTTCAGGGGGCTTCCCTGGTGGCTCAGACAGTAAAAGAATCTGCCTGCAATACAGGACACTCATTTGATCCCTGGGTCGGGAAGATCCCCTGGAGAAGGGCATGGCAACCCATTCCAGTATTGGAATTCCATTCTTGCTTGGAGAATCCCATGAACAGAGGAGCCTGGGGGGCTACAGTTCATGGGGTCGGAAAGAGTCAGACATGACTGAGCAACTTTTACTTAAAACAAGGCTCAAATGCCAAGTGAACCTTCTCCCAAGAGACCAGGGCCTAGAAGACAGGATCTCTAAATGTTCTACCCAACAAGAAACCCTGAAAACAAATACTAAAAACCAAAAACGGTTCCTGTTTCCTGATAGCAGAATAATTTTGGAAGCTGTAACAAAATAATCAGCAAAAGCCAAGTGATACCCAGAATTCAATCAGCTACTTTATATAATTCCAAGAAATGGGAGGTACCTGTGCTTCAAGATATGTAGTATTAAACTAAAAGACATTGATAGATAGAGCTGAAGAAAAACAAAATCATCAAATGGTGTAGCTAGCTACTTCTGTAAGAATTACAGATGGAATCAGACTTGAAAAACTAAACATGTGACTCAAATCTAAGTGAGCTATGGGACACTTCATTCTTTTTAAAATTTATTTTTATTGAGGTATAATCGACATACACCATTGCGCTAGTCCCAGGTATACAACACAAAGATCCCACATCATCCTTTAATTAATGAAGTCCCTGTTACAGACAGTTGCTAGGGTTCAGCACGTCCATTAGAGCCACAAAGCTCCTGTCACAGCCTGGCCATCATCACTTAGGAGCTGCAGCAAGCTGAGAAGTTTATCTTGGGAAGATAACCCAAGCCTATGGGATGACACAGTGCGTTCTCTTTTGTTTTCTTGGCCATGCCTTGAGGCACATGGGATCTTAGTTCCCTGACCAGGGACTGAAACGGCACCCGCTGCAGTGGAAGCATAGAGTCTTAACTGGACGGCCATGGAAGTCCCAGACTCAGTGTTTTCTTAAGGAGTGAGCATCTTTACATACTCAGGAAATAGACCCCCAACTTCACTATCATATAAACCATAAGGGCAGGATTTTTTTTTTTTTTTTTTTGGTTCACTGTTTATCCTCAGTGGTCAGAATAATTAGGAACACATGACAGGTGTTCAGAAAATAACTGGTGAATGAGTGACTTGACTACGGATCATTAAAGTTCTTATGACATAGGAATCTATGCATATTTAGCATTTACAGTGCAATGTGTACAATATTTGAAAGTATTTGGCCTAATAGAATTATAGTCAGCCTTATAATTCCAATTTTAAATACGTATTTTGAGTAAAGGATTTACACATGTGATCTTAAATAAAAATCTTATTAATTAATAGTTTGGAGAACATAAGAATACCAATCACCACATTTATAGTTTAGTTTATTTGATTTTAAAAGAACTAGAGCTCTTGGGAAGGTTTGTCACATAATTAAAATTCTTAAAATAAATTAAAATGAATATAAGGTACAGTATTTAAGCATTTATCTAAGATGGCAAAGGGGACCAAAATTCATACATATTTAAAATGATTATTTAAATTTTGCTAAACTTAGAAACAAGATTTACAAGCTGAATATCACGCGAGTGTATGTTCCTCGGTTCTTTGTCTGGTCACAACAAAGATTTGGGCTGACGGACGTTAAAGCCCCCTCGGCACGTCGCAGCTCTCAGGTCTTGGATAGACCGTGTTATAGCTCTCACGTCTCTAATGGACCATGTTATAGCTCTTAGACAAATCAGTGTTACAGCTCTATTTTATTTAGAAGATAGCAGGGAAATCCATCTTCGAGGCATGAGGGCACCTCGATCCAAAGACCCAAGGAGAAGAGCGCCCCAGCGCGCGGGAGAAAGAGAGAGAGCTGGCTTTGGCTCCTCTATTTATACGTTTATCTCTCCCTGGGCCTGTCCTATGTAAATTGGGCCAGCCAGGAGTGTTATTTGTTTTACCTGAGGTCCTCACTCCAGTCCTCGGACCTTCTTTTGTTCTATTTTCGAGGGCTTTTCCCTTCCTTGTCTTGTAGCCACCGCCATTTTGGACTCCTTTTCCCTGTTCTACCTACCTAACACTGAACTTAAAATTTTAAGAAATTAGGATTTTAATCTTAATTTTAGTAGATTACTAATTTAAAAGAAATAAAAGGAAACTTCTAAAAGGTCTTTTCTGAGTTTTCTAAATGTCTTTTCACACATGTATATACATACGTACAGAGATACAAATGCCCTTCAGTTCAGTTCAGTCACTCAGTGGTGTCGGACTCTTTGCGACCCCGTGGACTGCAGTATGCCGTCCTGCAGTCATAAAGGAAATCAGTCCTGAATATTCCCTATAAATCGAGCAATTATTTAAGCATTTCCCTAGCGCCCTCTAGTGTCTAAAGAGAGAAATAGCACAGGTAAACAAAATATTTTCACGTGGTAAAAGCCTCCAGTTCAGTTCAGTTGCTCTGGCCTGTCTGACTCTTTGCAACGCCATGGACTGCAGCACACCAGGCCTCCCTGTCCATCACCAACTCCCGGAGCTTGCTCAAACTCACATCCATTGAGTCGGTGATGCCATCCAACCATCTCATCCTCTGTCATCCCCTTCTTGTCCTGCCTTCAATCTTTCCCAGCATCAGGTTCTTTTCAAATGAGTTAGTTCTTCACATCAGGTAGCCAAAGCACTGGAGCTTCAGCTTCAGCATCAGTTTTTCCAATGAATATTTAGGACTGATTTCTTTTACAATTGACTGGTTTGATCTCCTGGCAGTCCAAGGGACTCTCAAGAGTCTTCTCCAACACCACAGTTCAAAAGCATCAATTCTTCAGTGCTCAGCTTTCTTTATAGTCCAACTCTCACATTTATACATGACCACTGGAAAAACCATAGCCTTGACTAGATGGGCCTTTGTTGGCAAAGTAATGTCTCTGCTTTTTAACATGCTGTCTAAGTTGGTCATAGCTTTTCTTCCAAGGAGCAAGCATCTTTAAATTTCATGTCTGCAGTCACCATCTGCAGTGATTTTGGAGCCCAAGAAAATAAAGTCTCTCGCTGTTTCCACTGTTTCCCCATATATTTGCCATGAGGTGATGGGACTGGATGCCATGATCTTAGTTTTCTGAATGTTGAGTTTTAAGCCAACTTTTTCACTCTCCTCTTTCACTTTCATCAAGAGGCTCTTTAGTTTTTCTTCACTTTCTTCCATAAGGGTGGTGTCATCTGCATATCTGAGGATATTGATATTTCTCCCGGCAATCTTGATTCCAGCTTGTGCTTCATGCAGGCCAGAATTTCACATGATGTACTCTGCATATAAGTTAAATACACAGGGTGACAGTACACAGCCTTGACGTACTCCTTTCCCAAATTGGAACCAGCCTAATAAAAGTTCAAATTACTATATAAGATATTTACATGAAAAAACATATATTATCAGTGAGTATTTTCAATACAGTGAGAAACTTCACAGTGTACCTTCACTCTCCCTGTATTCTGGGTGAAAGTAAGTGAATTCCAAAGAGGCTACACACAATAGGTGACACCTGAACTGGGTCCGAAGTTGGAATTATACCCCACAGTCATAGAAGGAAAGAAAAGAGAAAGCAGTGAGAAGAAAGAATGAGAGAGGAGAGAGAGAAACCAAGAGAGAGAAGCAGTCAAGAGAGAGAAAAACATGCGCAGGGGCAAGCTGTCTAGCTTGATTGGAGTGCGTGAGAACATGGTGAAAAGTATGTGTTTATACACATCATTTCTGCCAAACTGCAGTCACTGTCCTCTGTGGCAACAACAGTGTGAGCTGAAAACAGGCAAAGTGGTACATTGTTGGTATTCTATTTGTTTAATTATTTATTTTCTGCGACATGTGGGATCTTCCCAGATCAGGGATCAAACCCATGTCCCCTGCATTGGCTGGCAGATTCTTAACCACTGGGCCACCAGGGAAGTCCAGGCTTACTGTTAATGTTGACCCCCATTTGACTGAGCATGGAACTTGGGGTCTTGCTTGACTTAATTTCCTTTTTCTTCTCACCGATGAAACTCTAGCCTTGAAACATAAAGCGTGACTCTTCAACTCGGCGTTTATTGTCACTAGACAGATCTGCATCAGAGACTTCTCCCCATTTCCTCATAATCCTTCTCCAGGACCGCCAAGTCCTCCCTGGCCTCTACGAACTCACCTTCCTCCATGCCCTCCCTGATGTACCAGTGCAGAAACGCCCTCTTAGCAAACATGAGATCAAATCTGTGGCCCAGACGGGCCCAGGCCTCTGCGACTACCGTGCTGTTGCTCAGCATACAGACTGCCCGCTGGACCTCGGCCAGGTCCCCTCCTGGCACCTCCCGGGGAGGTCCATCAGTGATGCCCACCTTGAATCCAGTCGGACACCAGTCTACAAACTGAACAGAGTTCCTCGACTTTGTGGCCGCAATCGCTGCATTCACCTCCTTGGGGACCACATCCCCTCTGTAGAGCAGGCAGCAGGCCACATACTTTCCCAGGCAAGGGTCACACCTGACTAGCTGGTGGGAGGGCTCAAAGCATGCAGCTGTGATGTCCGACACAGAGGGCTCCTTGTGGTGGGTGCTGTCAGCAGACAGGATGGGGGCGAAGCTGGTCACTGGGAAGTGTATCCGCGGGTAAGGCACCAGGTTGGTCTGGAATTCGATCAGGTCCACATTCAGGATGCCTTCAAACCGGAGGGAGGCAGTGATGGAAGATGCTGCCTGGCTGATCAGCCTGTTGATGCTGGCATAAGAGGGGCGTTCAAGGTCAAGTTTGCCATGACAGATGTTGTAGATGGCCTCGTTGTCCACCAGGAAGGTACAGTCCACGTGCTCTATGGTGGGGTGGGTGGTGAGGATGGAGTTGTAAGGCTCCACTACAGCGGTTGAGATCCTAGGGGCTGGGTAGACGGAGAACTCCAATTTAGTCTTCCCACTGTATTCTGCGGAGAGCTGCTCCAACAAGAGAGACGTAAATCCCGATCCAGTGCCTCCTCCAAAGCTTCGAAAGATCAGAAACCCCTGAAGCCCACTGCAGTGTTCCGCCTGGGGAAAGTATTCATAAATGAGAAATGAGAATTCAGCCAAATAAACCCAGAAGCAGTGGTAACTGTGGGACACAGCCAGTACGCAAAAACAGAAAGTTCTGGTTTACCGTTGTTATCACCATCACAAACATGTTTACTTTGAAACACACTTGAGCGGTTACTTCCGGAGTGGGGAACATGCTTTAGAGTTTTGCTATAAGCTGGGCATAAACATTCAACTGTCTTTTGCTACCCTCTATGAATGTACGTGTATACGAGCTAAAGTATATGTATATGAGTATATAAATGTATATGTGAGCTAAAGTAAGGTGTTTATCAATAATGAAGAAAATGACAAGCAAAATATCGAAGCAATATAGTTCCCCACCACCACCCCTCAGTAGATGAAATATCTGTCACTTTTGTACCCAATCTACTGTGCTGGTGTAAAAAAAGCACCATATTCCCTAATGATGATGCCAAACACCAAAATATTTACTAGACAGAGGATTCTCCAGACAGGATTTTAAAGAAGAATTCACTGTCAGTAAATAGAGGAACTGATCTCCAGGGAGGATGTGCCTCCTGTTAACTTTACAACTCTTGGTCACTATTGGAAAATGACAAGTTTTAGAGGGAAGTCTCTGATAACCAGACAAGTCACGAGTCAGCAAAAGCAAGAGTAGACGGTGGCTAGCAGCAGCAGCAGTCATTTAAAAGAGGGAAATCCTGCCGTTTGCAACAACATGGATGGACCTCAGGGGCAATTAAGCAAAGTGAAATAAGTCAGATAGAAAAAGACAAATATTGAATCATCTCACTGACATGTGGAATCAAAAAAGGCAAAACTCATAGAAACAGAGAGTAGAATAGTAGTTGCTGGGGCGGGGGGCGGGGGTGGGGTGGCGTGAGAGGAGGGTCGGGGGGGCGGATACGTGGAGGAGAAATGGGAGATGCTGGTGGTCAGAGGGTATAAACTTCCAGTTATAAGATTAATAAGTTCTGGGGTTTAATGTACAGCATAGTGACTGTAGTTAACAGCACTGTATAGTATACTTGAAAGCTACTGAGAGAATAGGTCTTTTCTTTTAAAGGTTTTTATTTAATGTGAACCATTTTAAAGTCTTTATTGAATTTGTTACAATATTACTTCCATTTTATGTTTTGGGTTTTTTTGGCTGAGAGGCATGTGAGATCTTAGCTCCCTGAGGAGGGATCAAACCCCATCCCCTGCATTAGAAGGCAAAGTCCAGTGGTTACACTGAACTGCGAGGGAAGCGAGAATAGATCTTAAATGCTGTCACCACACACAAAAAAGGTAATTATGTGAGGGATGAATGTCTTAACTATCCTGATGGTGGTGATCATTTGATAATATATATGTATATTTAATAATATGAATTAGATCATCTTGTTGTACACCTTAAATTTACAGTGTTTCCCTGGTGGCTCAGATGGTAAAGAATCTGCCTGCAATGTGGGAGACCTGGGCTCAATCCCTTGGTTGGGAAGATCCCCCGGAGAAGGGAATGGCAACTAACTCCAGTGTTCTTGCCTGGAGAATTCCAGGGACAGAAGAGCCTGGTGGGCCACAGTCCATGGGGTTGCAGAGTCAGACACGACTGAGCAGCTAACACACTCTACTCCATATGTCAATTACATCTCAATAAAACGGGGGGGGGGGGGGGGCGGGGGGCGGGGGGAATGAAATAAAACATTTCTTCATGCGTGGGAAAAGGAAAAAGAAACAAAGGAGTTGACCGGGCCCGTGGGGTAAGTGTGAGGCTTCTCCCCTCTCTAGTAAGGAAGGTTGGCAGTACCGGTATCAGGACCAGCCCAGCTCTGAGCATGCGCATGTGCGGGAGGCTTCAGGGTGATGGAGGGGAGGGAGGAAGTGCTGGTGCTGGCTAGGTGGGTCCCCAGGGACCCCGGGCACTCTGAATGGCCCTGGAAGGAGAAGGGAGCCACTTGCCAGCTTGCGGATCCTCTCCAGCACCAAGTCGAGGACCTCCGGCCCCACAGAGTAGCGACCTCGGGCATAGTTGTTTGCAGCATCTTCTTTTCCACTGACGAGCTGCTCAGAGTGGAAGAGTGAGCGGTAGCTGCCTGCACGCATACCGTCTGCGGAGGGGAGGGAGGTCAGTGCAACCCACACCATCCCACCCCTAACTCTTGCCCAGCCCCCTTTCTCTCCACCAATATCATAGAAAGAAATGAATTTAAAATGCCCAATTGGCTTTTTTAGTCTAGGGAAAGGTGTAATTATTTCCACGTGCACATTTTTCCATCATCCCACCCTTTATTAGTTCATTGGGGCTGCCCTAACAAATTACAACAAACTTGGTGGCTTAGAACAGGGGAAGTTGGGCTTCTCTGGTGGTGCAGTGGATAAGAATCCTCCTGCCAATGCAGGAGACACAGGTTCGATCCCTGGTCCAGGAGGACTCCACGTGTCCCAGAGCGACTGAGCCCGCACCACAGCTAGAGAGTAGCCCCCGCTCACCGCAAAGAGAGAAAGCCTGAGCACAGCAACAAAGACCCAGCACAGCCAAAAATAAAATACATTAATTTACAAACAAAACCAAGGGAGGCTTATGGTCTCATAGCTCAGGAGGCCAGAAGTTCAATGTCCAGGCATTGGCGGGGTTGGCTCCTTCTGGAGGTTCTGATGGAGAAACTGCCCCCTGCCTCTCTCCCAGCTCCTGGTGACTGTGGACAGTTCTTGGAGTTCCCAGGCCCGCAGCTAGTCATGCCAGTCTCTGGGCTTGTTTATTTGGGTTGTGGACCCAGTTAAGCACACTGGAATGTACATTACCTATGACAGTAGGCTCCAGGTCCATGAAGAGTGCTCTGGGCACATACTTCCCAGCTCTGGTCTCACAAAAGAAGGAATCGAAAGATGCACCCATGGGCTCTGTTTTAGCAGGTGCCAGCGGATCCTGACCACCATCGAGAACAACACCATCTGGCTGGATTCCATGTTCCAGGCAATAGAGCTCCCAGCAAGCACCCCCAATCTGGATACCGGCTTGGCCAATGTGGATAGACAGGCACTCCCTCTGAAATGAGCCATAGTAAGAAGTTACAACTGTGTGCATCTTCCTAACATGACAACATGAACTATATCACTCAGCAGGTCTGCTCCTGACTGACAGAAACCAGGCTAGCCTATGCCAACGAGAGAACTTGATGATAAGGCTAATGAAAGCTGTGTCATGGAAACCAAAAACCAGGGTACAGGTAAGCTTCAGGAATGACTGAACTGGACTTCCCTGGCAGTCCAGAGGTTAAGACTCCACACTGCCATTGCAGGGGGCGTGGGTTTTATCCCTGGTTAGGGAACTAAGATCCTACATGCTGTGTGATGCAGCCAAAAAAAAAAAAGAAACGGAACAAGTGAATCAAGGACTCTAGTTCAAGGAACATAAATTAAGCACCTATTGTGTGATGAGCTAAGAATGAGTTAAGACATACTATATATGAATAAAATCAAGCTTACTCACCCAGAAAAAAATTTGTTATTAGAAAGGAATAAAACCTAATTGATGTACAGCCTGATACATATTAAAACCCACTGCAGTAAATTAAAGATGTTATCATTTCATATCTTGAGATTTCACTTTTCTTATGTGCTCTAAATAAGAAAAGATGTTCCAAGCTTAAAAGTAGAGCAAATTTCACCAAGGAAACAGGCTAGAGATTTAACAACCCCAAAATACAAAAACTTCATATCATAATAGGCAAAAATGTTGATGTATATAAAAAGGATTTATGTTTAACCCTTTATATATAAGAGCTATGTATAAGGCAATTTTATATACATCATTTTTAAAATACTTGGGATATCTATTAGAAAAACGGGCAAATGACATAAGCGAATGAATTACAAAAGAAAGAATCCAAAATGGAAAGATTTAGGCAGAGTGGCACTCACGGCATCATTATTTGCAAGGGTAAAAACCAAGAACCAACATAGTTAACCGTTCACTTTTTGGTGGCATTTAAAGGAAAATAATACAATGGCATGTTATGCAAACTTTTATATTTACCCCCCACCCAAAAAAACCTATATGACATAGGACATGCTTATGTTAAAATATTGAATGAAAGCATATGTTATGTAATTTATATAAAGTATGATGTCAGATACATTTAAAAATGAGCTTACTAAGACGTAAAAAATGAATGAAATTATGCCATGTGCAACAACATGGGTGGACCTGGAGATGATCATACGAAGTGAGGTAAGTCAGACAGAGAAAGACAAATATCATATGATGTCACTTATATGTGAATCTAAAATGTGATAAAAATGAACTTATTTACAAAATGGAAACAGGTCACAGACACACAGAACAAACCTACGGTTACCAAAGAGAAAGTGGGGAGGGATAAATTAGCACTTTGGGATGAAAATACACACACTACTATATATAAAACAGATAAACAACAAGGTCCTATTGTATGGCACAAGCTATATTCCATGTGCTGTGCTTAGTCACTCAGTCATGTCCAGCTCTTTGCAACCCCATGGACGATAGCCCACCAGGCTCCTCCATCCATGAGGATTCTCCTGGCAAGAACACTAGAATGGGTTGCCATGCCCTCCTCCAGGGGATCTTCCCAACCCAGCGATTGAACCCAGGTTTCCTGCACTGCCAGCAGATTCTCTACCATCTGAGCCTGTAATAAACCATAATAGAAAAGAATATGAAAGAGTATATACATATATATATACTTCAATAAAAATAAATAAGTGAAGTAAAATAAAAATAAGCATAGAAAAAAGTCTTAAAATGCATCAAAACATTAACTCTAGTTATATCTGGGGTGGATTTTTTTTTCCTCTTTAAACTTACCTATTTCCTTCATTTCCACTGGCCTCCCCCTCCTCTCCCACTTTTAAATCACCATTTACTTCTCTTTTTTTAAGGCAAACAACCTTTTTTTGTAATTTAAGTATCTACTCATCTAAGAGCCAGGAGAAAAAGTTAAATCCTAAAAATCTAAAAGAACAGCAATTGTTGGCTTTAGCATCCTTGTGTTCTGATTGCCAATTGTCATGAAACAAGTCTGTGCAGAAGGGTAAGAGGTCTATTTGCTGCACTATCAGGACCCTTCAGGCTGTCTGTCTGATCCACTAATAGGCAACTCTGCCCTCGTCTGTCCGTCCATGGCTGCACTTTCCCAAGGTCTGAGTTATGGTTCAGTCCAACTCTTTGTGACTCCATCGGCTGCAGCACGCCAGGCTTCCCTGTCCTTCACTATCTCCCAGAATTTGCTCAGATTCATGTCCATTGAGTCAGTGATGCTATCCAACCATTTCATCCTCTGCCATCCCCTTCTCCTCCTGCCTTCAATCTTTGCCAGCATGGGGGTCTTTTCTAATGAGTCAACTCATCGCATCAGGTGGCCAAAGTATTGGAGCATCAGCATCAGTCCATCAATGAATATTCAGGACTGATTTCCTTTATGATTGACTGGTTTGATCTCTTTGCAGTTCAGGGGACTCTCAAGAGTCTTCTCCAGCACCACAGTTCAAAAGCATCAGTTCTTCGGTGCTCAGCCTTCTTTACGGTCCAACTCTCACATCTGTACAGGATGACTGGAACAGCCATAGTTTTGACTCTACAAACTTTTGCCAGCGAAGTGATGTCTTTGCTTTTTAATACACTGTCTGGGTTTGTCATAGCTCTCCTTCCAAGGAGCAAGAATCTTTTAATTTCATGGCTGCTGCCACTATCCAAAGTGACTGAGACTGGACCACAGAAAGACACCTGCTGGAGGTTGGGGGTAGTTTCTCTGGCTGGTCACACCCCCATCATCTGACCTGAACTCTGTTCCTGCTTAGCAGCACAAACACTGTACTTTGCCTCTCTGAGTCATGTGGCCTAACAGTACTTTATCAGGAATTCAAGTGCACAAATCGAGTAGAACTTCCCTCTTGTTGTTTTTCTGTGCCACCATGTCTCTCACAACAAAAACAGTGAACTTCACTTAGTATCAACCAATTTTTCCAATCTCTTTCTGGCACAGGAAAGCCTAAACAGCACATTCCATCAACAGCCTTCTCACACCCCATCTGCAAAGCACAGCTTTCTCCTCTCCCCTCACGAAGGACTCAAGATGATCTCAGTACATCAGCTACTGTAATCAGAACAAAACTTACCTACATCTCGAGATTCAGGTACAAACTTGAAAGCGGTGGGGGTGGGGTGGAGGTTTGTTGTTTGTACATCATTAAAATCATTTACATGTGGACTTTTTTCACAACATCCTCCCCTGGCTGTTTTCTACCCAGTCCACCAGTCCACAGGGCACTTGCTCTTAATTATTCACAGTAAAAATAAACACCAACATGGAAAAAAATTGCTGCTCTTCATGGGGACTATTCCCCTGTGTGATGCAGACACTGGAGTGAAACTGAGCCTTTTGAACTTAGCAAGAATGCTTGGCCCAGGAAGGACAAATCTTGCCCATACTGGTTGCAGAAGCAGCCGAGTTTATCTCATAACTATGTCCCTAGGGACAGAAGGCTGTCTCCACCTTATTCTTCTCTTAGCCTCTTCCTCCTTTCCAAACTATCTGTTAAAATAATCACACTATTTAAACAACAACAACAAAAAAAAGATGCCCACACAATATCAGTAGTGATGTCCCAGCACTAATAAATGCGGCTTTAAAGCTTACTGGAATTATTAGGACAGCACGGATTTTCTAATTACTTTTTACTTTGAGATAAATATGAATTGTAGATTCATGGATCACTCATCCATTTTTCTACAATGGAAATATTTTGCAGGGTCACACCCAGAATATCAAAATTGATACAGTAAAAACACAGTGGGTTTCCAATGCTGCAAGCACTCCTCATGTAGTAAGGCATAATTTTTCAGATCAAAACAATATAAAACAAACATCCTTAAATTTGGAGAGAGTATCCAACAGGAAGAGATGATAAAAGATGAAAAAAAAAGCAGTTTGAATGCTTGCTTCCATTGAAGAATTAAAAAATTCTAAGATACTAAAATTTACTGTGACTGGAACAGAAGAGATTACACTGTTGGTAGGAACATAAATTGGTCCAGCCACTGTGTAAAACTAAAAATAGAACTACCACTTAACCTGCAATTTGACTCCTTGTGTTCCAAAAAAACGAAAACACTGATTCGAAAAGACACACGCACCTCAGTGTTCATAGCACCACTATTAACAATAGCCAAAAAATGAAAGCAAACTAAATATCCATTGACAGATGACTGGACAAAGAAGAAGCGGTATGGTACAGTGGAATATTACTCAGCTATTAAAAAGAACAAATTTTTGCAATTTGCAGTAAACTGGATGGACCTGAAGTGTATTATAAAGTCAAAGACAAAGATTGCATGTTATCACTTACATATGGAATCTAAAAAAAATAAGCAAATGAATATAATAACAGAAACAGACTCACAAAGAGAACAAACTACTGATTACTAGTGGGAAAAGGGATGGAGGGAGGTTCAAGACAGGGATGGAGATTAAGAAGTACAAACTATTATGTACAAAGAATAAGCTGCAAGGATATAGTACACAATATGGAATATAGCCAATACATCATAGTAATTATACATGGAGTATGACCTTTGAAAATTATGAATCACTATACTATATACCTGTAACATATAATATTGTAAGCAACTATATGTCAACTAAAAAAAGAGAGAATGAAAGGAAAGTGGATCTTAAAAGGTGGTCTCCAAACAGAATTATTGTAAGTGTGTATTAATTATTGTCCACAAAGAACTACACTCAAGAGAGAATAAGACAGAGGTCCTTGTACTTCACCCGGCCACGCATTTGTGAGCTTAGCAAGAGCAACCTAGGTCTGAAGTCCCCAGAAACTCTGAAAGCGTAACTAAAAGCGAAGCTACTGATTCCTACAGAAAGATCAGCACACTCGCTCTAAAGCAAATGTAAAAACTAAAGAAAGAAGATCTTGGCTCAGTGCTTCCACTGAAGGCAAATCAATGAAGCTTTTCTCAAAAGTAGCAGAATTATAGATGAACAGGTGAAATTCAGAGTAGATTTAAATCAGATCTAAACACAGATATTGAAAGAAACAAATGTCTCTTTAAATATTTTGTCTCTTGTATGAAGAATCTGTGAAGAATTGTTTGGTGGGGAAAAGAAAGACACAGGATGAGTAAAATTTGCTATAACTATTGACAGCAGCACTCACCATGCTGATCTGAAGGTGCCCCACTGCCCGTGGTAATGACAGGAGGCGCCAGCCCAGGTAAGCTTTATCACAGGGCAGGAAATGACCCACCCGAGGGTTATACACTTAAAGCCACACAGCCTCTTTTCAGTTTTTCACATTTCTGGGGTCAAAAGAGAGGAGACAGGATTGCCTGACTCCCCTGGGATAAAATCTGTGCACAACCACTGATGGATTTGCTAAAGTTTATCCAAATCTGCTTTAAACATATACCTAGGTTGAAAATAACAAATGTCTTAAAAAAAAAAAAATCCTCCTCTCATATTAAGAATGCATGACAACCAATGAATGTTTCACTTGGTAAGTAGTTTTACAAAAACACTGTGTGATTATTTTTTTTCCTCTTTACTCCTTAACTTTACTTTCTATTTCATTACATTTTGTGTGTATCTGTTACTGCCTCTTTGAATCCTGTTTTTGAATTTTTAATTGAAGGGTAATAGCTTTACAATGTTGTGTTAGTTTTAGAATGATTGATTTACACATTAATTTATATTAGTATACTAGTTGTTGAACATATATACTATCAACCTACACAGTGATCAGTGTAATTACATACAGCTGAAGATTCTGGAAATAATCTAGAAGGAAATCCCCCTAAACAGTATTTGTAAATTTATTGTTGTAAATCCATGCTTAAAGGAATTTCGGTGACATTTAGGTCCAATGGCAGCCCACTCCAATATTCTTGCCTGGAAAATCCCATGGATGGAAGAGCCTGGTAGGCTGCATTCCATGGGGTCACTAAGAGTCAGACACAACTGAGTGACTTGACTTTCACATTTCACTTTCATGCACTGGAGAAGGAAATGGCAGCGCACTCCAGTGTTCTTGCCTGGAGAATCCCAGGGACGGCAGAGCCAGGTGGGCTGCCATCTATGGGGTCGCACAGAGTCGGACACGACTGAAGTGACTTAGCAGCAAGGTAACAGGAACATCTTCTCTGGGAGGGAAATCTAGAGTCTGATTATTACAAGAAAAATAATGAGAGAAAGAGGATTCAGGGAATGTTTGTCAGGTATTCAGCACTGTCCTAGGCAGAGTAAGACATTCCATTTGGGAATGGGATTTAGCAACAGAAAGTTGATCTTTTGTAGGATCAAGATGATTCACCAGACTTTTCACATCTTTGAGTAGCCAGCCCTCATACTAATCCACTATCCTCTGCTCTGTTTCTGCAGTACCTAGTAAAATTTGTCTCCTATTCATCACTTCCCTACTGTGTAGCCAGGGCATCTTACAGTAGGAATTCAATAAATACTTGTGAGTAACTGAACAAAATAGTAGGTTACCAAGTGTCTAAAAATAGGAAAGGGAGGCTCTGCCTAAAATGACAGTATTCTGATCACTGATAAGAAACCCCTCCCCACTGAGAATCCCAGTCGACATCCTGGATTACCTGTCACTGTGGGAACTGATGATCACAAATCCCAAAGGACTATTTCCTTTTACACCATCAAAGAGCTAAGGACAGATTCTAACTTCAGAAAATCTCAACCAAGTGCTAGGTTGAAAGGGTGAAATTGTTGTTTCTCTAAGTAAAAAGATCAAATGTCAGTAATTTCTTAGGTACCATTGACATCCCTGCATGTTCTAAAGCCCTGTCTGGTGGGGACCAGCTCCCTAGACGACATTTCTGTACTGCTTTACTCAAACTGCTCCAAAGTGGTATAGAGATGATTTGTAGTTATCAGCTTCTCACTCTTTAACTTCTCATTCTTTCTAAAACTTAAAACTATTTCAACATTTTGTACTAACCTATAAGGGAAAAGAATCTAAAAAGAAATATATAAAATATATACAGTATATATTCCTTTACCTGAATCACTCCTGTCCATTAACATGATATTGAAAATCAACTAAACTTTAATTAAAAAAAAAAAATTTTTCCCTGTGTCATGATTCTAGTGCAAGTTCAGTTGCTCAGTAATATCTGACTCTTTGCAACCTCATCGACTGCAGTATGCCAGGGTTCCCTGGCCATCACCAACTCCTGGAGTCTGCTCAAACTTATGTCCATTGAGTTGGTGATGCCATCCAACCATCTCATCCTCTGACGTCCCCTTCTCCTCCTGCTTTCAATCTTTCCCAGCATCAGGGTCTTTTCAAATGAGTCTGTTCTTCACATCAGGTGGCCAAAGTACTACAGCTTCAGCTTCAGCATCAGTTCTTCCAATGAATATTCAGGACTGATTTCCTTTACGATTGACTGGTTTGATCTCCTTGCAGTCCATGGGACTCTCAAGAGTCTTCAACATAACAGTTCAAAAGCATCAGTTCTTCAGCGCTCAGCTTTCTTTATAGTTCAACTCTCACATCCATACATGACTATGGGAAAAACCATAGCTTTGACTAGATGGATCTTTGTTGGCAGAATAATGTTTCTGCTTTTTAATATACTGTCTAGGTTGGTCATAGCTTTTCTTCCAAGGAGCAAGTGAAAGTGAAATTCTCTCTGTCGTGTCTGACTCTTTGTGACCCCATGGACTATACAGTCCATGGAATTCTCCAGGCCAGAATACTGGAGTGGGTAGCCTTTCCCTTCTCCAGGGGATCTTCCCAACCAAGGGATTGAACCCAGGTCTCCCCCATTGCAGATGGCTTCTTTACCAGCTAAGACACAAGGAAAGCCCAAGAATACTGGAGTGGGTAGTCTATCCCTTCTCCAGCAGATCTTCCTGACCCGGGAATCAAACCAGGGTCTCTTGCACTGCAGGCAGATTCTTTACAAACTGAGCTATCCAGGAATCCCCATCCAAGGAGCAATCGTCTTTTAATTTCATGGCTGCAGTCACCATCTGCTATGATTTTGGAGCCCAAGAAAATAAAGTCTCTCACTTTTTCCACTATTTCCCCATCTATTTGCCATGAAGTGATGAAAGTGGATGCCATGATCTTGGTTTTCTGAATGTTGAGTTTTAAGCCAACATTTTACTTTCCACTTTCACTTTCATCAAGAGGCTGTTTAGTTCTTCACTTTCTGCCGTAAGGGTGGTGTCACCTGCGTATCTGAGGTTATTGATATTTCTCCCAGCAATCTTGATTCCAGCTTGTGCTTCATACAGCCTGGCATTTCACATGATTTATGCTGCATATAAGTTAAATAAGCAGAGTGACAGTATGCAGCCTTGACGTACTCCTTTCCCAATTTGGAACCAGTCTGTTGTTCCATCTCCAGTTCTAACCATTGATTCTTGACCTGCATACAGATTTCTCAGGAGGCAGGTCAGGGGCTCTGGTATTCCGATCACTTGAAAAATTTTCCACAGTTTCTTGTGATCCACACAATTAAAGGCTTTGGCATAGTCAATAAAGCAGAAGTAGATGTTTTTCTGGAACTCTTTTGCTTTTTCAACCATCCAATGGATGTTGTATATTTGATCTCTTGTTCCTCTACCTTTTCTAAATCCAGTTTGAACATCTGGGAGTTCATGGTTCACGTACTGTTGAAGCTGGGCTGGGAGAATTTTGAGCATTACTTTGCTAGCGTGTGAGATGAGTGCAATTGTGCAGTAGTTTGAGCATTCTTTGGCATTGCCTTTCTTTGGGATTGGAATGAAAACTGACCTTTTCCAGTCCTGTGGCCACCACTGAGTTTCCTCAGTTTGCTGGCATATTGAGTGCAGCACTTTCACAGCATTATCTTTTAGGATTTGAAATAGCTCAACTGGGATTCCATCACCTCCACTAGCTTTGTTCGTAATGATGCTTCCTAAGGCCCACTTGACTTCACATTCCAGGATGTCTGGCTCTAGGTGAGTGATCACACCATTGTGATTATCTGGCTCATGAAGATCTTTCTTGTATAGTTCTTCTGTGTATTCTTGCCACCTCTTCTTAATATCTTCTGCTTCTCTTAGGTCCATACCATTTCTGTCCTTCATTGTGCCCATCTTTGCATGAAATGTCCCCTCGGTATTTCTAATTTTCTTGAAGAGATCTCTGGTCTTTCCCATTCTATTGTTTTCCTCTATTTCTTTGCATTGATCACTGAGGAAGGCTTCCTTATCTTTCCCTGCTATTCTTTGGAACTCTGCATTCAAATGGGTATATCTTTCCTTTTCTCCTTTGCCTTCCACCCTCTTAGGGTATCCAGTAGACATGAGAATATAAAAGACAGAAGATGGATTAACAGGAGAAAAGCAAACAGACTTTGACATGTACAGAGGAGCCTCCAAAAGAAAACAAAGATGAAAAAAGGCAGCAAATCCTCAGTGCTTACACATGAGGTGGGACAATGAGAGGGAATTATGGAAAAGTAGCTAACATACACAGGGCCACCAAAGGAAGATAGGCGCTACTTAAACAAAGTCTGTTTGCACACAGTTCTCTGTCTCTTGGCTCTGCTCACCTCTGGTGATAAGTATGCATCTTTCCCCCTGATGCTGAAAGGGCCCCTCTCACAAGAAAGGTTTATCTCCCGCTTTTAGGAAGAAAGGAGAGGTCAGAAGGCACTTCTGGCACCTGTTGTTCTTCAGCTCAAAAGAATCCTGATGCCAAAGTGGCATATTTGGGGCAGCACATTCTGCTGCCCTTCAATGTGTATATAATTTCATTTCTTGGGATAGATTCCCTTTCTGGTGCGAAAGTAGAGGCTATTTTTAAAAGCTTTGAACACCAACAAAGCTGTATTTTAAACCAAAGAATGTACTATATAACAATTGTTAAATTGTCTTTTTTATTTAAGAAGGTCCTTTAGGTGATGTGGTCCTTTCTTATAATTAGAGAATAAAGCGCTTTCACTCTCTTTTGCTAAGGAGATGCTGTCCCCTCTGCACTGGGAGGCAGGAGGTCTCAAAATCAAATTTACTGTTTCCTAGAGACAACCTGAGAACTCATCTCCAGTACCTTTGGCAACTGGGGATTTATTGCACATGAATAATTCATTTTAGCTCATGACTTTCAACCTCTCTTCTCTCCAAAGGTTAAGAAAGATCTAAAAGTTGAACAGTCCCATGAAGACCTACAAGACCTTCTAGAACTAACACCAAAAATAGATGTCCTTTTCATTATAAGGGACTGGAATGCAAAAGTAGGTAGTCAAGAAATACCTGGAGTAACTGGCAAATTTGGCCTTGAAGTACAGAATGAAGCAGGGCAAAGGCTAACAGAGTTTTGCCAAGAGAATGCATTGGTCATAGCAAACACCCTCTTCCAACAACACAAGAGAAGACTCTACACATGGACATCACCAGATGGTCAACACCGAAATCAGATTGATTATATTCTTTGCAGCCAAAGATGGAAAAGCTCTATACAGTCAGCAAAAACAAGACTGGGAGCTGACTGTGGCTCAGATCAGAAACTCCTTATTGACAAATTCTGTCTTAAATTGAAGAAAATAGGAAAAACCACTAGACCATTCAGGTCTGACCTAAATCAAATCCCTTACAACTATACAGTGGAAGTGACAAACAGATTCAAGGGATTAGATCTGATAGAGTGCACAAAGAACTATGAATTCAGCTTCATGACATTGTACAGGAGGCAGTGATCAAGACCATCCCCAAGGAAAAGAAATGCAAAAAAGCAAAATGGTTGTCTGAGGAGGTCTTACAAACAGCTTTGAAAAGAAGAGAAGTGAAAAGCAAAGGAGAAAAGGAAAGATATACCCATTTGAATGCAGAGTTCCAAAGAATAGCAGGGAAAGATAAGGAAGCCTTCCTCAGTGATCAATGCAAAGAAATAGAGGAAAACAATAGAATGGGAAAGACTAGAGATCTCTTCAAGAAAATGAGAGATACCAAGGGAACATTTCATGCAAAGATGGGCACAATGAAGGACAGAAATGGTATGGACCTAAGAGAAGCAGAAGATATTAAGAAGAGGTGGCAAGAATACACAGAAGAACTATACAAGAAAGATCTTCATGAGCCAGATAATCACAATGGTGTGATCACTCACCTAGAGCCAGATATCCTGGAATGCGAAGTCAAGTGCTTCCACTGAAGGCCAATCAATGAAGCTTTCCCCAAAAGTAGCAGAATTATAGATGAACAGGTGAAATTCAGAGTAGATTTAAATCAGATCCAAACACAAATATTGAAAGAAACAAATGTCTCTTTAAATATTTTGTCTCTTGTAGAGACAGAAGAATCTATGAAGAATTGTTTGGTGGGGAAAAGAAAGACACAGGATGAGTAAAATTTGCTACAACTATTGACAGCAGCACTCACCATGCTAATCTGAAGGTGCCCCACTGCCTGTGGTAATGACAGGAGGCGCCAGCCCAGGTAAGCTTTATCACAGGGCAGGAAATGACCCCACCTGAGGGTTATACACTTAAAGCAGCACAGCCTGTTTTCAGTTTTTCACTTTTCTGGGGTCAAAGGAGGTGTGACAGGCCTGCCTGAGTCCCCTGAGCTAAAATCTGTGCACAACCACTGATGAATTTGCTTAAGTTTACCCAAATCTGCTTTGACTATACCAAAGCCTTCGACTGTGTGGATCACAAGAAACTGTGGAAAATTCTTCAAGAGATGGGCATACCAGAGCACCTGACCTGCCTCCTGAGAAATCTGTATGCAGGTCAAGAATCAATGGTTAGAAATGGACATGGAAAAACAGACTGGTTCCAAATAGGAAAAGGAGTACGTCAAGGCTGTATATTGTCATCCTGCTTATTTAACTTATATGAAGCGTACATCATGTGAAATGCCAGGCTATATGAATCACAAGCTGTAATCAAGATTGCCAGGAGAAATATCAATAACCTCAGATATGCAGATGACACCACCCTTATGGCAGAAAGCGAAGAAGAACTAAAGAGCCTCTTGATGAAAGTGAAAGAGGAGAGTGAAAAAGTTGGCTTAAAATTCAACATTCAGAAAATAAGATCATGGCATCCACTTTCATCACTTCATGGCAAATAGATGGGGAAACAGTGGAAACAGTGAGAGACTTTATTTTCCTGGGCTCCAAAATCATAGCAGATGGTGACTGCAGCCATGAAATTAAAAGACGCTTGCTCCATGAAAGAAAAGCTATGACCAAACTAGACAGCATGTTAAAAAGCAGAGACATTACTTTGCCAACTAAGGTCCGTCTTGTCAGGGCTATGGTTTTTCCAGTAGTCATGTATGGATGTGACAGCTGGACTGTAAAGAAAGCTGAGCACTGAAGAATTGTGCTTCTAAACTCTGATTTCAGAGAAGACTCTTGAGAGTCCTTTGGACTGTAAGGAGATCCAACCAGTCCATCCTAAAGGAAATAGGTCCTGAATATTCATTGGAAGGGCTGATGCTGAAGCTGAAAATCCAATGCTTTGGCCACTCGATGCAAAGAACTGACTCACTGGAAAAGACCTTGATGCTGGGAAAGATTGAAGGCAGGAGGAGAAGGGGACGACAGAGGATGAGATAGTTGGATGGCATCACCAACTCAATGGACATGAGTTTGAGTAAACTCTGGGAGATAGTGAAAGACAGGGAAGCCTGGCGTGCTGCAGTCCATGGGGTCGCGAAGAGTAGGACAGGTCTGAGCGACTGAACTGAGCTGAAAATGCTTCCCAGTTTCCCTTGACTTGTGGTGAAAGTCCTAATGAACTGTACACTAGTAATCGGCCCTTGGCGATTTAGGAACTAGACCCCAGGCCACCGGCTCATCAGCCGGGCGACCCTGTAGACCACGCCCCCCCTCACAGCTTCCGCACAGTTTAGCGCCTGAAGGAAGGAGAGGGGCGGGACTCCACGATCTTAGCAACCGCGCCGCGTCCCCTGATTGGCTGGTGGCTGCACGGCCGCCATTTTCAAACCCCGGAAGATGGCGGCGGCGGAGGTGGCGGCGCCGTCCTGACAGGAACCCGTCTTCGGGCCGCAGAGGCCGGGCGCCGTGCCGCTCCCAGCGGGCCTCCCGGGCACCCAGCCACCGCGCCGCCCCCTCCGCGCCATGGAGCCCGAGCTGGAGGCCCAGGAGCAGAGCCGGCCGCGGAGGCGAAGCCGCCGGGCCTCGGGGCTCAACGCCGGCGGCGCCACGGAGCCAGCGGCCGACACCCCCGGGCCCGGCCCGGACGGCAGGTGAGCGCGGGGTGAACGGCGCCTGGGGACTCGGGGTGTCGGGCCCGAGGCTGGGGAGGGGGTGGCGGGCAGGGAAGGAGCCGAGGGTAGGGGAGAGCCGGGCTTCCTGCTCTCCTCTGCTTCCTCCTCTCTCCCCTCGTCCCCCTCTTCCGATCGCCTGACCCTCCTTTATTTTTACCTCCGGTTCCTCTCCTTCTTCCCTGTAGTCTTCTCCCCTCCCCGCTCAGGGGGTGGAGGTCCTCTCTGCACACCCAGCAGGTTTCGGGCTGGATTTGGGGGTGGCGGGGGCGGTTCCTAAATGCCCACAGAGAGCTGCTGGCTAAGAGGACTGGAATCGTTCCTGGAGCCGGAGAGTTTCTTTTGTTCAGTCGCTTGGTCGTGTCCGACTCCTTACGACCCCATGGACCGCAGCCCGCCAGGCTCCTCTTGTCCAAGGATTCCCCAGACAAGAATCCTGGGATTCTTGTGATCCATTCCCTTCTCCGGGGGATCTTCCCAGCCCAGGCATCAAGCCAGCATCTCCTGCATTGACAGGCGGATTCTTTACCATTGTGCCACCAGGGAAGCCCCCGAGGACTTCTACCAGACACCAAACTTTTAGCCTAAAAGCAAGCATTAAAATGAAAAGTTTCGCCGAGGTCACAGTCCCTCCTTTCGAGCCTCTGACCAAGTCGGTGATCAGGGCGCAGCTCAGGGCCCCAGCCTCCCAGGTAAAGAGGACGCAGAGGCCCATCTTGGACTTTTTAGCTGTTGACACATTTCATTCTGTCCTGTGCGTCTGCGAAGGGAGGACACAGGCCGAGGGTGTCAGAGGCGGTGTCTGCGAGGCCAGCGGTGAACGAGGGCTGGGGGCATTGCTTTCCGTCAGGATGCTGCAGGCCCTGGGTTCCTGTGACCAGCCGTTGGACCTTTCATCTCTAAGGTTGGGTCCTCATCTGTCATATGGGATTGAAATAGTATCCACTTCCTCCAAGTTGTGCAATTCAGTGAGGTCATTGTGTGAGCCTGTATGCAAGGAGTTAGAAACAAACTGTTATTTGCTGGTTTTTATCAGTAATTCCACATCTGCTTCTCTTTTCAGAAGTCCCTGTGGCCCACTACTTATTCTTAAACTACAGTTCCTTACTGAAGTTACATTCCAGTCGTGCTTGGATGTGCCAGTTATTTTTTCAGAGAAAGGAAAACACCTTAATTTCATGGACAGAGCATTTGTAAACTCACAGTTTATAAGTCATCGTGCAGAGAACTAGACTTTTTCATTAGATATTGATTTTTTATTTTGAAGATTAGGATAATCCTTGCCTGAAACCTTTATACTGATTACAACTTATATTTAAGAGGTAGTGAAAAGGCAGAAAGACGTCATCATCCCAGAGACTGAGAAATAGGAGAATCAGGACCATGTAGTGAAGGGAAGAAGAACAGTGATAAATTCATTCTGTGTTCATTCAATAAAGCTTTTGAGCATTTGCCTGGAAAGATCCCCAGAGGAGGGCATGGCAACCCACTCCAGTATTCCTGCCTGGAGAATCACATGGACAGAGGAGCCTGGAGGGCTACAGTCTGTGGGGGTCACAGAGAGTCGGACACGACTGAGCAACTAGCACTTTCACTTTCCTAGATCTTCACAGTGTTGTAGATATTAGAGATTTTGGTGAACAGATGAAGTCTCTGCTCTCATAAAGCTTACATTCTGGTTAGGAATGAAAGACGATAATGAAATACCAGATGGTCATCTTGTGAGGAGAATTAAGGCATGGTAAGGGCAGGCAGCGGAGAAGGCAGTGGCACCCCCACTCCAGTACTCTTGCCTGGAAAATCCCATGGACGGAGGAGCCTGGTGGGCTGCCGTCCATGGGGTCGCTGGGAGTTGGACACGACTGAGCGACTTCATTTTCACTTTTCACTTTCATGCATTGGAGAAGGAAATGGCAACCCACTCCAGTGTTCTTGCCTGGAGAATCCCAGGGACGGGAGAGTCTGTTGGGCTGCCGTCTGGGGTCACGCAGAGTCGGACATGACTGAAGCGACTTAGCAGCAGCAGCAGCAGCAGGACAGGCAGAGATAAGGAGAGGGGCAGTTTTGCTTTTTTTTTTTTTTTTCACTTTATTTTACTTTACTGTATTGGTCCAGTTTTGCTATTTTTAAAAGATCAAACAGTTCTCTTCCATGGTAATGATGCCATTTAAGCAGAGATGTGAAGGAATTAAGGAACTCCACCGTGTGAAGATGTGGAGAGAAAGGCAGTAAGTACAGGGCTTCAAAGTAGAATCCTGTTTGGTGTGTTCAAGGACTGTAGAGAAGCCACGGTAACTGGAGTGGAGCAAATTAAAGTGAGAAAGGTGGACAGCGAGGTCACAGAGATGCCTGGGTCAGATCGGGTAGTACATGGCCAACCACCAGAAAGATTTCAAATTTGAATCTATGGTTGGGAGACAATAGAAAATTCTGTGATGTGTAGTTTAAAAGGATTGGTCTGTTATGTGGCAGGGAGAAAATCAGGGAGACTAATGAAGAGGTTACTGCAGTTTGAGACATCTGAGTGGTAAACATGGTGGAAAGTACTCCTATTTGGGATGTATTTTTAAAGTAGCACTGACAGGATTTGCACATGGATTCAGTGTGGGGTTAAGAGAGACAGAGGAATGGAGAATGATTCCAAGGTTTTTAATCTGAGCACCAGAAGACCAGGTTTCCGTGTTCCTGGAGAGAAGTTTGCTTTGGGATGCGTTAAAAGGCTCCTATTAAGGAATGCATCACAACAATTTTTCCCCCCTTTTCTCTTTTTTTGGCTTTTTTCTCTTAAAAAAAAAAATTTCATTGAAGTTTAACAGTCAAATGAAAGAATGCATGAATCATAAGTGTTTTGCCCAGTGAAATGTCACAAAGTAAACACATCTGTGTAACCAAATATAAATTGAGGGCTTATCAGCAAATAGACTTGAAATCACAGCACTGGGCAGTCATCCTGATAGTCTGAATAGAGGAGAGTTTGGGGCCCCAACCCTGAGACACTCCCCACATGCAAAGGTCCGGGAGATGAATAAGCTCGGAGGAGCCACAGCTGTGAGGAACCAGGTGAGATCAGTGTCCAGGAGGCCAAGAGGCAAAAGGGTTTTGAGAAAGGACATGGGAAAGTATGTCAAGTGTTACTCGTAAGGAATGAACAGTTTAATGAGATGAGGAATGAGTGATCATTGAATCTGGTCATGAGAAGAGCATATTGACCTCCAGTAGTTTCCGTAAAATAGGTAAACTATTAAGAGTGTTTGTAGTGGGTTGAGAAGAGAATGAGGTGTGGTTTATTCCAGAAATGTGTGAGTGTCAGACACTATAAATATGGAGATGCAAAATACTGTCCTTACTCTGGGAGTGTTGCCGAGATCCCAGCCTCTGTTCTCTGGTGCCGGATAGAAACACAGACAAGAGTTTTAGGTGAAGTTGAAAAGAGTAGCTTTTATTGTTTTGCCAGCCATAGGAGGCCACAGTAGGCTAGCGCCCTCAAGACTGCCCTCCTTTGGGAAAAATAGGAAGAGATCTTAAAGTTCAGGACAGGAAGGGAGTGCTGTAGATAAGGAGTAGGGCAGAAGCAAGCTTGCATTCTTTCCTTTTGGAAAATCTACATGGTCTAAGTCAGTGTCAGGCTCTCTTGGGAAGAATACAGAAGTCCTTGAGGCTATCGCACTGTGATTTTGTAGAATAAAGAATGCTAACAAAAGAAGGGAGTGTTAGGAAGTGCTTCCTCAGAGAAGCAAACACCATATGTATTGTACACAGCTCTGACTAGAAAGTAATCGTTTTCAAAATGTAAGTAAGCAAGAGAAGCTTTTCTTAGAAAATGGTTTAGTGGACTTAAAAGAATAAGGCCTAGCATGTTAGAAGCAGCCTTAACCAACGTCTGCTCTTACAGAAGAACTTACAATGGTATAGGGAGGAATAATCATAATCGTGTATGATGACAATTACTATTGCGTTAGGCATGTGATGCCATAGATGCAAATAAAAGAAATTCTAGTTGAAAAGGACAGGAAATGATTCCCTGTTGTAACCCTTGAGTCTCAGAGGGCCAGTTTAGAGAATGGATGTGCATGGGTGATACCATGTAGGGGGAAGCATTTAAATGTTAAAAGGCCCTTTACACAAATGAGCGTGAAGAGTTTTAGGTATGACAGTGACTCTATAGGGAGAAGACTGAGGGATAGAGAGGAGGTAGTGATTAGAGATGATAGTGAACAAGTAAGAGCCACATCACTGAAGGGAGCTTTGTATGCCATGATAGTAAATCTGATGAAAACTAGCCCGCAAACAAGTGCTCATATACACAAAATTCCAAATTTGTGGACCCTTGCAGCCCAACTGTGGAACCAAATTAAAAGTCGCATGTGAATTCATCATTGGCGGGAAGTCATTTTGCAGTTGCCTGGATGAGTGTTTGAATCTAGTGGCTGGCAGTGAGGTTGGAGAACTGGAAACACTGGGTTACACTTTCAGGGAGTCTCACTGCAACCCGAGGGCAAGAAAGAATAATGGAGGCAACACCAGCTTGTGAGGTGGATTCTGAAGAAGGGGTAAACTTGATATGGGACAGATGAGGGAATAAGCAAGTACAGAGAGAGGTTGAAGAGACAGGAAAGAAGAAAGGTGATAAGCAACCAGTAAGAGAAGGATGGACTCCTAAGTGTAAAGGTAGAGCGTCCAGCCTGTCTGAGAGCTGTGGACAGTAGCCTTTGGGGTAAGTTTGGGGAATGTGGGATGTTACGAGCAGGAATTTGGGGGCTTTCCCACCAGGGTTCTGTTTTTTAGGTGAGGTTGTAAATTATGTCAGCTGAGAAAAGGGTGGTGACAAAGGCTTCCCTGGTGGCTCTGTGGTAAAGAAGATCCCTGGGTCAGCAAGATCCCCTGGAGAAGGAAATGGCAACCCACTCCAGTATTCTTGCCTGGGAAATCCCATGGACAGAGGAGCCTGGCGGGCTACAGTCCCTGGGGTCACAAGATTCCAACACGACTAAACCACCACCATAGGCAGCGTTAGGAGAGTAATGAAGTTGTCCTACTTCATTACTCTTCTTTTTTTGAAGGACAAAAGAAAAAGAAAATGAAATTATCACCTTTTCATAAAACAGTGTTCACATACTATACAGTGTTACCCACTTGAAGTGTACAATTCACTGTTTTCCTTTAGATTCAGGACATGTGAATGTCCTCTAGACATGTGCAACCATCACCAGGCAATTTTTGAACATTTTCTTCACCTCAAAATGAAAGCCCATACCTCTCTCCCTATTGCCTCTCTCTTCTTTTACCCCAAACTCTAACCTGCTTCCTGTCTCTATGAATTTCCCTGTTCCGGACATTTCACATGAATGAAATCATATGTGGCCATTTTTCAGAGAGGCATCCTTTGCCCATTTTAAAAATTGGGTTATTTATATTTTTTATTACTAAGATATAAGAACTCTACTCTTGATAACAAGCCCCTGCATGGTCTGCAGATACGTTCCCCTATTCTGTGGGCTGTCTTTTTTTTAACTGAAGTCCAGTTGATTTACAGATTGTGTTAGTTTCTGGTGTACAGCAAAGTGATCCAGCACGTGTGTGTTTGTACACATATTTGCATGCAAACTGCTGTTTACAGGCCTGCCATTTAATCAGCCTGTCCACGTGGTTGGAGCTCATTTTCAGCCACATCTTTGCTAATTGTTAATCCTAGCCATCCAGATGAGAAACGAGTAGACTTGAGAATGAGCTCAGGAGTTGGAATGGCTAATACATGCAGAACCTGAGAGAGAGGTCCTACTGTACCAAGTTAAATCATGACGCTGATCTGCTTCTGCTAAAGACTGATCCTGGACATTGCTTCACACAGAGGTAAAAAAAATTTTTGAACATAACGTGAATGCTGACTACCACAGGACATGGCTGGGGCAAGATAATTAGGGAGAAAAAGCGAGAAGAGACAGCTGGAATCCATTGGGGGTCTAAGCTTGCTCTGCGGCAATGGCTCTCAGCTGCTTTCTCCTCCTCCTCGTCCCTCTCTGTTCTGGTTAGTAATAGGCCAGTTTCTTGTCCACAGGCGGCCCTGGGCCCCACTACACGGCTCAGAACTCAGAAAGCAGTGTGCTTCTCTGGCCTAGTTTTCCTGACACTGAGTCTCCTCTAGCCCTGCCTTTGATTCAGTTAATTACTCTCTCTGGGAATGGACATTCTTTTAGACTGAGATCCAAAGCTGAATAAAACATTAGTGTTTAAAGAGTTTAGGCTTTACAGTCAGACTCCTGGGGTTTAAATTCTGGCTCTTGAGGATTTAATCTCTTTAAACCTCATTTCATTACTTTCTAGCTCATTAGTAGTATCTGTCTCATCAGGCTGTGATTAATCTCTTTTAAATCTCACTTTATAGTATCTGTCTCATAAGGCTGTGGAAATTATAAGAGGTAATTCATGTAAAACATGAGAACAGTACCTAGATATATCAAATGCTCCATATATCTTAGGTATCATTGTTTTCATTTTCTGCAGGAAACACTAAAAGCTATAACTTACCCTCTATCAAGGAGTATTTAGCAATTATCTCATCAGTTTTGTAGAGGTGGATCTCTGACTAGATGGTAAATCTTTGACTTTTGTTTTTCTAGTGAAACTGATGGATTTGTAGAGTGGACATCCAGAGTTAAATGTATATTCTTAAACCAAGTTCTGTTAATTTTGAGCTAAGGGTTTCTGTTCCCTTTAAGGGAATTTAACTTCCTGGATGGACTGTTTTTTCAAAAACATTTTAAAAACCAAATTAAACAGAAATTGAGCCAGCCCTTGATAACCCAGGATTGTCATCATTATTACTATTTATATTAATAGTTGCTGAAAATAAAAGGATGCCCCCACTAGCTCCTAAGGCTGTTTCCTCCCACATCGAAATGACTGTACTGTTTAACAGTTTTATTGATACATAATTTGTATATCATAACATTCACCCGTTGTAAGTGTGCAGTTCAGTAATTATTAGTAAGTGTATAGACACAGTCACCATTAGAACATTCATCGTCCCAAATACTCCCTCAAGTTTGTTTGCAGTCAGTCCTCCTCCTACCCCCAGGCCTAGGCAGCCACTAGTCTGCTTTCCATGTCTGTAAATTTCTATTTCTGGATATCCATATAAATAGAACCACACAATATAATCTTTGATGTTTGCATGTTTTGTAGTTCATCTATATTAATTTTGTGCCATGATAGAGGAGGGCAATGACATAAGTCATAATCTCTGAAAACATAATATGGCTTGAGAATGAAATAACAGGTGATTTTTTGTGGAACATCAACTGTACCATTTTATTTATGTTTTGTTTAGACTAAATCTAGTTGAGTGTGAAAATAATTTACATAGTTTGAAAATACATCAAATGACACAAAAAGAAGTATATAAAGATCAAGGAGTAATCAGTGGGGCTAATAGGAAACACAGTTTAATATATCAAGCTAGTGCCTTTGGGTATTCATTTATTTTATGCCTTAAATGTTAGTAATTAATTGGATATATGAAAAAAGATTGGACAAAAATTCTTAAAAAGATGAACTGTCACTTCTTATTTTGGCCTTTGAGCTCTTTTTAAATGGACTGTACTGCATATCTTTAAAGGTCACTTTTAATGTTTTATGAAATAAAAAATTTTCCCACAAGGATTTAAAATAGCTGCTACATTTTGAGTGTGACCCCTATGAAAAAATGACTATATATCTTTCCAAGTTTTTTGAAAGCTGGCACTGACTCACATACTTTCAGGGCACAGTTTGTTTTTTGGGTTCTTATTTTCCACGAGTTCTCAAAATAAATAGGTACTTGCTTTTGAAATAGGAAAAAAATAGCATTACTATAAAGTTGATTACAGCTGGTGCTGGAAACAATCTTGCCATCCAGTTGGAAATATTTTTCCAGTTTGCAGTGTGTTTAAAATTCCTAACAGCTAATTCTTTCCAGCTTTTAAACATCAAATTCATTCTGAGGTCAGAATGAACATTTCTAGGGAATAAAGAAATGAATATCTTTGGTTTTATGTCCTCCTTGTCTTATATCTGAAAGGAAGTGCTCAGTGACTATTTTAAGTGCCACGATGATTACTACTTTGTAATGAATATTTGTATTACTTTAAAATAATCTTCCGAGAAGTCATAATTTTTGCTTCTCAACCCAGTCTCCACTGGTGGCTCTTTGTGTAGTACATGATACCTAGAACAGTGTTTTTAAAAAGTGATCATAACTTGAAGGTTCTATTTGCCCTGTAATCCTTTGGCATTTGACTATAGTACTATATCTCTGTATACTCTTATCTATGTATTCTTTAGTCATATGAATTATAATTTATTGCTGATATCTTACTGTTTTTTCAGAAATTGTGCAGTCTTCATTGTTACTTGACTTTTCTATAGTGGCAAGAAATCACCAGTTTCTTAGTTTATTTTGCTCCAGTAGAGAGGCCCTCAAAAGAATTTTTGAGCTACAAATAGTTATTTAGGGAGCATTTGCTTTAAATATCTTCAGATCTTTTGTATCTGTTTCTAATTATTATTAGTGGCATCCTATTTCACTGTGTCAGGACCCTTCCCAGGAACTGAACAGGCCTTGGGAGGAAGGGAGAGTTCTCCAACCGGACCTTGAGCCCTCTCTAGTCACCTCCCCACTCTGCCATTGCTGCTGTCCCTCGGCCTCTCGCCATCTGTTGTCAGCAGTATCAGAACTGCCTCTTAACCGGCCTCCTGACCAGTGCTGCCTTCTTCCAACTCAGCCTTCTTGTTCCTTAGAACTCAATTGCTGACAGCTGCCATACGTATTCAAGATCAAGTTCATATTTTTAAGGGCTGTACGTGAGGCCTTTTATCATGATCGAGCCCTGTTTTATTTCTTTTGATGCTCAAACATAAAGAGCTGCTTGCAGTTTCCTGTATATAATTCATTTCACCCCCCCTTCACATGTGCCTTTCCCTTTCCCCACAGAGCCTGCCTGGCTCTTATATGCTTTGCTGATTGCGATTTCTCTTTGCTGCAGTTTTACGGTTCGGAGAAGGCAATGGCAACCCACTCCAGTACTCTTGCCTAGAGAATCCCAGGGACGGGAGGGCCTGGTGGGCTGACTGTCTGTGGGGTCACACAGAATCGGACACGACTGAAGCGACTTAGCAGCAGTAGCAGCAGTATTAATTCTTCTGCGAAGCCATTTTGCTGTCCTGTTTTCCTTGTAGCCATTTTCACTTGTGCTCCTTGTCAAAATATAAACAAACTTCTGCTTTATATTTAGCTTAGAAAACTACAAAAGCCTGTGTTTGATTTAAGCTTGTAAATGTTTGTAGAAATAACCACCATCTGTGGTGTTTCTGTAACTTACGGTGACTATGACAATGAAGGTGAAAGAGTACACAAGTGGACAGTGGCCTGACAGTGCAGGAGCTAAGCAATAACTTCTATAATAATTGGCCCCAAATGGCCAAGACTTGATCAGCAACAGCCAGCTTCCCCAGTTTTTGTCTTTGGTTCCAAATTAAGAATCTCCCTCCAGTGCAGGACACCTGGGTTTGATTCCTGAGTTGGGAATATCCCCTGGAGAAGGGAATGGCAAGCCACTCCAGTTATTCTTGCCTGGGAAATCCCATGGACAGAGGATCCTGGCAGGCTATAGTCCATGGGGCCGCAAAGAGTCAGACATGACTGAACGACTAACACTTCACTTCCAACTTAAAACTAACTCGAGCAAATCCTACCTGCACCCAGTAAATCACACAGGAGCCCCAGTCCCACTTAGCTTGCCTGCACCTTCCCACTGCTGACAGCCTCCAGTCAGAACACACCTGAAGCCTTCCCTTGTTCCTCATTCCCCAGCCTGCCTTTCAGTCTCCCTAAACACCAGTGATGGTGGCCAGCTCCCTTGCTGTAGCAAGCTCTGAATTAACAACCTTTGCTTTTCTCATAAGTATAGTTTATAAGGGCTTCCCAGGTGATGCAGTGGTAAAGAGCAGGAGATTCGGGTTCAATCCCTGTGTTGGGAAGATCCCCTGGAGGAGGATATAGCAACCCACTCCAGTATTCTTGCCTGAAAAATCCCATGGATAGAGGAGCCTGGCAGGCTACAGTCCACAGGGTCATAAAGAGTCAGTCAGACACAACTTGGGTGACTGAACACATGTACATAGTTTATAAACATTTCTTTACTACCTATGCTTTGTGATTTTCTACGTTTGACAGACCTGCTGCTGCTGCTAAGTCACTTCAGTCGTGTCCGACTCTGTGTGACCCCACAGACGGCAGCCCACCAGGCTCCCCCATCCCTGGGATTCTCCAGGCAAGAACACTGGAGTGGGTTGCCATTTCCTTCTCCAATGCGTGAAAGTGAAGTCGCTCAGTCGTGTCCGACTCCTAGCGACCCCATGGACCGCAGCCTACCAGGCTTCTCCGTCCATGGGATTTTCCAGGCAAGAGTACTAGAGTGGGGTACCATTGCCTTCTCCATTGACAAACCTAGACAGCACATTAAAAAGCAGAGACATTACTTTGCCAGCAAAGGTCCGTCTAGTCAAAGCTATGGTTTTTCCTATGGTCATGTAAAGATATGAGAGTTGCCGAAGAATTGATGCTTTAAAACTGTGGTGTTGGAGAAGACTCTTGAGAGTCCCTTGGACTGCAAGGAGAACAAACCAGTAATCCTAAAGAAAATCAATCCTGAATATTCATTCATTGGAAGGACTGAAGCTGAAGCTCCAATACTTTGGCCACCTGATGTGAAGAGGTGACTCATAAGAAAAGACCCTGATGCTGGGAAAGATTGAAGGCAGGATGGATCAGTCACTAAGTTGTGTCCAACTCATGGACTGAACCTACCAGGCTCCTCTGTCCAGGGAAGCCCGTGTCACTTAGTAGTAAAGAACAAAATCCTAGCCAAATTTTAACCTTACTTGAGACCTTTGTCTCAGATATAGTTATTCAAAGCTTTTTATTTGATTTATTAAGTCATAACACTTAAAAAAAAAATCAGTACATGGAAGAGATTTACACATAAAATAAAAAGTAAATTCATTTAACTTTTGTTTATGATGTTGAGTTTTTTTACTATTATTTTAAAAATATTAAACATAAAGGCTGAATTTTATCAAGTAATTTGTTGCATCATTTACTGTGTTCTTACTTAACCTATTAGTGAAATATATAAAATATATTTCATATCATTGAGCCATGTATATGTTTCTAAAATAAACTCTGCTTGTTTTGGTGAATTAGTTTTAATCTACTAGTTTTATAAAGGCTTTTTCACTTTTGTAATGTTTCTGAAAATTTCCAAAAGTGACTGGAACCTATACCCTGATTTTTTGGATTTCAGTTTTTGTGGGTTGTTTTGTTTTGTTTTTAAATACTCTCCCTCTTATTTCTACAATTGAATGATTCATTAGGCTACTTTGAAGAGTTTTGAAACTATGAAAAAGATAGCTTTTTACCTGTTAGTGCTTAATTTTACTGAAGTTACTCTCAATGTATGTTTGAATTTTCTGTTAACAGATACTCCCTTCGGAGAGGTAGCTCCTTCACATTTTTAACACCTGGCCCTCATTGGGATTTCACTTTGGTGAGTAGACACCTGGGTTTTTATTTCATAACATTAAATAGAAATAATTCCTGGCTGTTCTTCAGTCTAGTTGTCTGTGCATCTCTGAAAATCTTAAGATACAGAGTTTCTATCGTTGTCTTTGGCAGCCTAATTTAACTCTTCTCGGCTAACAGACTGAAATCTTTATTTCAAGCTAAATGTAAAAATGTTTTGAAAAGTATTGGATCTATTCATCTTTATTCAATTCTTTCTCTTATTTCTACCAGTGTTAAAATTAATATATTATGAAACATGAATATATTAATATTTTTATGTACATACTCTGACAGGTTTCTCCTTTGTTGAAAAATATAAAAATGATTGTAGGTAGTACATATAATGAATGAATTATTTCTGTTATTAATAATCTTAGTATAGAGGGACTGCTTCATTATTTTTAGGAGACTTCCAGAGGCATCCAACCTTATGGAAACTAACACCAGAAAATTGGCGTTTTTTAATAATTGAAAACTAATTTAAATAGTTAAAACCTCATTGCTTCATAATACTCATATAAATAAAATATGTACAAAGAGAGCATGATTCTTATGCTTTTCTTATTTGGGGGAAATAGCAAAAATGATTCTGCTTCTAGTATGCCAAACTTTACCTGTGTGCATGTATTATGATGTGCTGATGGTCCAACAATACATGCTTCATTTGTATTCTATTCTCTTGTATTTAATTTAATATTTTCGTGTATCAAAACACAATACTCAGGGTGGGGTTAATGAGAGCGGGCATAAATGTATATTTCAGATAGCCAGAATAATTTCACAGTTGGGGACTGACTTCTAAATTGGATCTGATTAGATTATCATTGTCTAACTCACATTGGAAAATGTGGGTGATGGTGAGCTTGTCATCTGTATATTAAATTTTAGTAGCTCACTTGAAGGAGTAAGAAATACATAGAAATGAAGTTCTAATATTTTACTCCTGTACTCCAGGAAAGATATCTTGCATTTTCTCTCAGATAGGTGCATCTCACTTGTGAAAACACTTCTGTAGAGGTCTCCATGACAAAAGAAATATCTCATGGTTTATGTATTAACACTGTTAGAATATGATTAAGGAAACTTAAGAGGGAGATTGATTACTTTTTAAATACATAGTTGAAGAAAGGAAAAGAACAAAACTTAACCATCTAACTCAAGGGGTGAGGAGAAGAACAATATCGTGAACTGAAGAAAAAAGGAGGAGAAGTAAGAGTGGAGAAGTAAAGTCAGCACCTAATCATGGTAAAAGTCTTGGCAAACCAAGGTTAGAATATAGACTAGAACAACATACTTAGCCTGAGACCTACCACAAGCAACATACATGATGATAAAGTGCTAGCCACGTTCCCTTCCATGTATTTCCCCCACGTCTACCTGGACTATATCTTTCCTTTTCTCAGTTGTCCCCATCTTGCACAGTGTAGATTCTATTCTCCCAGTTCCTCTTCTGTGGGGGGGCCAGGTCCTGGCTGCTCAATATTGAGAGTTCACAGGAGCTGGGCTGTGTTATATTTAATCAGAAAATTATTTTGAGATACAGAAGAAATGTTACTTAAGGATTCTTTTTCAGTATTGACTTTGTGTTGTTCAGTCGCTAAGTCATGTCTGACTCTGACCCCATGGACTCCCTGTTGCTGCATCGCTTCAGTCATGTCTGACTCTGCAACCCAATAGACTGCAGCCCACCAGGCTCCCCCGTCCCTGGGATTCTCCAGACAAGAACACTAGAGTGGGTTGCCATTTCCTTCTCCAACACATGAAAGTGAAAAGTGAAAGTGAAGTCGCTCAGTCGTGTCCGACTCTTAGCAGCCCCATGGACTGCAGCCTACCAGGCTCCTCCATCCATGGGATTTTCCAGGCAAGTGTACTGGTAAGGTGCCATTGCCTTCTCCGCATGGACTCCCTATTCCTCATCATCTCCCAGAGTTAGCCCAAGTTCATGTCCATTGAGTTGGTGATACTATCCAACCATCTCATCCTCTGCCTCCCTCTTCTTTTGCTTTCAGTCTTTCCCAGCAATATTGACTAAGGACTAGAAGTTAAAGCTATATACACAGTTTGGTCACTGCTGGCACTTGCAGGGCTGAAGGAAGGTGGTAATGATTACTGGAAGGTTCTCTAGGTACGTGCATATTCTTCCACTGAAAAGTCCTGCTTCGGGCAACAAACCTTAATTACTTGGACCAGGAGAAAAGGGTATTTCTTTCCTAGTGAAATCACCCCCTCATAGAATGAGTAAAATGTGTTCCTTTTTAAAAATACTTCTGCCTGTATATATAAAATATATTTTACTTTTTCTCTAACAAGTATAGGCTTGACTTGCATAAGAGTTCTGTTCTGGAATGGAATCACTTCACGCTAGATAATTCAATCTGAGGGAACTTTTTAGAAAGTATATAGTATGTGCTAGTGATAAATTATCGGAGAAGGCAATGGCACCCCATGGGTGGAGGAGCCTGTTAGGCTGCCGTCCATGGGGTCGCTAGGAGTCGGACACGACTGAGCGACTTCACTTTCACTTTTCACTTTCATGTGTTGGAGAAGGAAATGGCAACCCGCTCCAGTGTGCTTGCCTGGAGAATCCCAGGGATGGGACAGCCTGGTGGGCTGCCGTCTGTAGGGTTGCATAGAGTCAGACACAACTGAAGCGACTTAGCAGCAGTGATAAATTATGAGTATCCCTCATAAAAATAACTTTCTTATGAATACAACCTAAGGCTTCACTTTTTAAAAGTGATTTTCCTTCTATATAAGAATGAAATCTTTGCCTTTTTTTATAGAAAAGAAAACGAAGAGAGAAAGATGATGATGTCATAAGCCTTAGCAGCCTTGATCTGAAGGTAAGCCTTATGCTCTGGCAAAGAAAAGCTTTTAAGCATATGCAGATAGCACTTTATTTCTGTGCTATAAAAATAGCGAATGCTGAGTTTTTTGCATTTTGCATTTTCTAAGTGCAGAACTGAGTAGCATTGGCTCTTACAGGTATCCTCCTTTTTCTGTTCTACTTCTCTGTGAAGAATGAGCAGAAAATGTCACTCAAAACAGTAGTGACCGCAAGCTCCTGTACCTGAGGAGACCAGGCCTGTCATCTGTGCAGAGGAATGGGGGTTGCTGATGGATGGGAGAGCACGTGTCCCTCCTCTGAGAGGCAGCTTCTCCTGTGCCCTAGTCCCAAATCTGGGGTTTTGTATGAAATCCTAAATTTTAAATGTTGGATCAGATTTTTTCTAACAACTGTGCAAGCCAAATAACTTATCTGCAAGCCAGATGTGGCCCAGGGGTTTCCAGTGTGTGATGTATGATCAACCAGAGCTCAGTGCACACTTAGAAACAATTATGTCTCCTATTCTGTAAAATTGTACTTTGAAGTCCAAAACTACTGTTTTGGAATTACTTATTTCTCTGTTGTCACTTGGTAGTTTTACAGAACCACCTTGGTTTTAAGGAACCTTGTTTTAAAAGATTGTTATGAAAAAATTATACATTTTTTAAGTGAGGTTTTTTAAAATATGTTTGCCATCATGTTTAATGATGGGAGCTGCTACTTTTTTAAGACAGGTATTTTCTAAACATTAGATTTTTACAGGTCTGCCCCTCAACATTTTAGCAAATCTGGTTAATTTGCTTGATTATCAAAGATTAATTGTCATTGCCTAGATTCATTTATTCATTGACGTTGCAGAATAGTTCTGTTGTGCCTTTATCAGCTCTTTATTAACTGGAACACTTCTGTAAAGAGAAAATTCCTCTCATCAACCTTGGTTACTAAGAGTACTGTTTTATAATAAAGGCTGGACAAGTGCTTAATTCCTTTCCTGTATCAGTTTTCAAAAATAATGAGTTTTAGTCATTAAAATCCTCTAAAAGTAACTAGTGATGTTTTATTTTTAATAGTATATGAACTCATGGATGTGAACACGTTTGTTGTGTTTTGATCCATTTTAGCTGTTACTCTTACTGGGCTCACATTGTCCCATCTTTGGCTTCTGGATGCTGCCTCAGGATGGCTCCTATGTCCTTTTCCCCCAGTTCTAGTAAGATATAATTGACGTACAACATTGTGTAAATTTAATGTGTACAGCGGGTTGATTGCCCATGTCCTTTTGATATCCTCACCTCACAGCCAGAGGCTAAATGGCCTCCTTTTCTTCCTGGACGACAAGATATTCCAAGCCTTTGCAGGTCATATGGTCTTTGCCTCATGTTACTTTGTCCCCAGTCTGGTGAAAGGGAAATTCAGCTTTCTTCTAAACCTGATGTCATTTTAGCAGTTTTTATTGACATTGAATTTATGGGAATTATTTGAATTACTATAATTTTGAGGGTAAATATCATATTATGAACTAATATTCACCAACTAGCCAAAGACAGGCTTCTGTTGCCCTTCAGAATTTATTAATAGTACATTTTAGGGCAGGAGTTGTATATTTGTACATACTGTTGTTAACTTCCTTTAAACTGAGGAATTGTATTCAAGAAGGAAATCCTTATAAAATTTTGGTTGCATTAAATACATGCCCACCTGCAAAGAGAATAATGCAGTGATATGCAGTCTCCATTTGTTCCAAAGCCAAGGATTCGTGTACAGCTATAGTATCGAAAGAATGAATTTGAAATAATTATTTATTGAACACATCTTTGTATACCCAGACTTCACTGAGGTCTGATCTAAATTCTTTCTTTTATTCTCTTCTTTAAAAAAAAAAAAAAAAATGCCACAGACATTTAGAGTACCCGCAATACTTCAAATACTACACTGGACTTTAGAGAGAAGACTGTATACAAACAGGAAACAAGAACCTCTGACAGCACCATACCTGCATAGATTACAGGAGACTGTAGAAGTACCAATTGGTATTAAGAGGAGTTATGACAGTAACAGAAGATACTGTGGAGGTCTTGGTTTGGAGTTGGGTGTTTGGGAAAGCAAACATCAACTTGGGAAAACCAGCCCAGAGAGAGAAGGAGCATCTACAAGTACCAATAGTTAAGATCAGTTATGTTAACATAATGATGAACAAATGATTTGAAAAGAGTCCAATAATATATGAAGAAGAACTAAGAGATGAAGCACAGAGGGCTAATTGACCACTTAGTTGAAGGCTATAAATGATAGGCTGAAGAATTTATTGATCTCCCATGAAAAACAACAGAAGCAACATTCTGGATTCTTGAAATGATTTTCTGAAATATAATCCTTCTGTTTATGTAGCAAGTCTAGGTTAGTAGTGGTCTGGGACAGTCTAGTCTAAACTGCCGTGTGATCTAAAATACTTCTGTCTGTTTTTTCATTGTGAAAGTAACACACAAATGTATTGTCCCTGTATAAAATTAAAACTTTTGCAAGTCTCCAGTTTTCACCTCCATCCTCTGCAGTAATTTGTTATTATTTTGTGTGTTCTAGGCCCTTTTTATTTACCTATTTTCACACAGTGTGTATAATGGTGACATATATGAGTATACTGTACATATGCTATAGCTTGCTTTTTTATAAATTTATGTTACCAATATAAATAGGGCTACCTCATGCTTTTTTATAGTATTTCGTAGTATTAAAGTACCAATTGCCTGTCATAGTCATTAAAGAATAAAATACATAATTTAGTATTAGGTGTAATCTAAAATTGTAGAGTAAATCATTATACTCTACAAATTGGTATACAGTTTGAGTATACCAGTACTCAAAATGTAACCCTTCAAGGCACTATTAACTTTTAAGAAAATGAGATCCCCAAATCTGAACCTTCAGAGAAAGAACCACCACCTTCTTGCAGGAGGCTTAACAGAGGAACAGTAGAGATCACCGCTCTTGCTTGCTCCAAATTTGATGGCTGTCTCTGCATTTTCTCTCGGTGTGCAATACTGCTTCAGTCTCTTACCTTGGCTCAGGGGAGGGGGGTTAAATTTCAGGGGCTCCCACTTTACCCTTCCCTCTGTAATGACTGAGAACATGAAGATGATCATCATCTTTTTCAGTCTCTTAGAGTAATTAACAGAAGCCAGGCAACTCTGTAGTCCTTACAGTTTGTTGCCCCCATGTCACCCCTGCTACTTACACTATTGCTTCACCGCTCCATCTGTACCAGTCCATACCTGTGGTCCTTGTCACCACTTCATCCATGAGTGACCAGTTTCAGACTCCCATCCCAAGTGTCTGGTCTCTAGGGCCAGTCTCCGTGTTGGTGTCTCAGCCCTTGGTCCCTCCAGAAATCCAAGCCTGAGGCATGAGGTAGTGGACAGGTAGTCGGGTTCCAGGTGTGGCGCCAAGGAACACGGAGGTGGCTGCTGCAAGTGTCTAATTATGGGACCTTCTAAAGAGCCACATAAAATACACCACACAGTTGTCTTCTCAGGGGACTCATGGGGGAGCTTTTACCCACCAGCTTCTGTGCTCCATTAGTCAGTGGGTGTTCTAAGGGATGTTAATCCCTCACACTTCCAGGCAACCACGTGTAAATGCTTCTCTCTGCCTCTGAGAAGCCCAGGGTGAGAACGCAACCCAGCTGCAGACAGGGGCTGTCTAAGGCTGAGCCATTGCTGCAGCAGCAGCTGGAGTGAGATGTGGGCTGAGAACACAGGACTGGCTCAGAACAGTGCAGTTGGTCTTTGGGTTTGGGCCTTAGCTGATTTTCAGAGGAAAAATTTGGGAAATCCCACTCAACATTATGATATTAATACATAAGCACAGGCCATCTTACATGATGCAAGAAATGTTATCCTGTACACTTGAGATAAAAAGTCATCACTAACAGCAGCAGTATCTGATTCTGTTTGATGCTTGGGTTATCATTGCAAAGAGAACTGTGTTTTTGATAATACCAAGTTTCTTAGCCTGTCAGCTATTCTGGTTATAGTCTTTCTCATAGTATTAACTGATCTGAGTTGATCTTTTCCCAAAATAAATTCTTAGTAAAGCTTGGACATACTACTCAAATTTTAATCCAAATGTTTTACAATTTCAGATCCACATATAGTTTCATTGCTGACTTCTTTCATACGCATCTTGCCCAAATGTGAATGCCTTTTTTGGTGTTGTTTTTAACTCATTACTAGATATTGTGGAACACTCATTCCTCAGAAGTACCGCTTTGTTAATATTTCAATCAGCATTTCCTTTTTTAGTAAGATTTGAAATTCTATTTTTAACTCAAGTTTTTTTGGTGAAGTACAGTAGTTTTTGTAATCTTGAACTCTTTTTAAAATTGAACATACATTTTTATATTTATAAAAAGTTCTGAAAATATATCTTGTAAACTTTGCAATCTCTTTATATACTTGTACAATTTTAAAATATGTTTAGCAATATAAAACATGAGCGCTATACAAGAGCTAAAGATAAAAATTTTACTGTCCTCAATACAAGATTCTTAAAAGTTGAAGAAAAGCAGGTTGGCAGTTGCATTTCACACTATCCCTTGTAGAGGGCAGCAGAGAGCTTAGATTTTGTTTTCTTCTTTACCTTTAAGAAGGGTTTCCTAGCCTAATTTCCAATTGCTTGTTACTGTTCCAGACAAAAATAAGAACAAATAGTATCTAGACCCAAAAAAAGTAATAATTATCTTCAGCTCTAATTTATTTCTAAATTCCAGAATTCTTATTTCACATTAAAAGGAGAAAAAAGGTAAATTGGCTAATAGTCCTTTCCTATAGAGAAGGAAAACATCTTTCTCTTCACAGTATTCAAATTTTAGGAAAGTAAGCATTGAAGGCACCATGCAAACAGATGAACATAGGCTGTCATACACTTGGTTTTTGGAAAACAGTAATTTTACCAAAAACTTGATTTTTTTTTTAAACAAAGCTGCATTACTATTTTTAGATAATGCAGTTTTGTTTTTGTGTTTATAAATTCTAGATTTTGTACACAAAGACACTTAACCAATTTGTGTTCCAATTACGCTAGTTGAAAGTCAAATTGCTGTTAATAACATCATTAAACTAAACTTGATTAAAATCGAATTTTTTTCTAAAACTTAAGCAGCTGGAACTGCTTAATAATAATAACTGCTTAATAATAATTTCATTATTATCTTATTTACCTGCCTATAATACAAATAATCTTTCTACTATGGTTTATATGGTTTGCTTTCCTGTAAACTGTTGGCAGTTATTTAGCAAAACTAGCCTGGGACTAAGAGATTGGGTTTTTAACTTCAGCTGTGCTCCTAACTCACAGAATGACAACTAGCCATGCCTGAGCACTGAGCTGAAGGTGCTACACAGACTGTCTTGTGGCAAAGGGACACTGCAGCAGCAGTTGAGCAGACCAGATTCGAACCTGTCTAGCCACTGATGACCCCTGAAACTTGGGACAGGTTTCTCAAACCTTCTGAGGCCTGATTTCCTTCATCTGTAAGATGAAGGTAATACATACTTCATAAAGTCGGGTGAATAAGATAATATGATAAAGCTCCCAGCACAGAATAAGGACTCACATTTCCCTTTTCTTTTCCCCATTGTCCATTTTCCTCTTAAGTTTTCTTAGGAGGATGAGTTAGCAGTCACAAGGGACCTTTTTCAGCCATTGGATTTTAATAGAGCATTGTTAGAGTCAAGAGTCCCTCAGACTCATCACTCAGAGTGCTCACTGAACTGAATCCCAGGGTCAGTGTTGCTTTTATAGATACTGTCTACAGTTGTCTAAATTAGATTTAGACCACAAACCTGGACATCCCAAGTGAAGCTAGATTTTAGGTTTGATGAGCTGAGATTTTTTTTCCACTGGGACTATCATTATACCTCCTTGGCTTTCATGGCTGTTTCTACCTTTATCCCTTACATCTTACTGAAGGAGAGAAGTGAGAGAGAATCGTTTCCCCCCAATTACCTTGGCCTTACCTCTATCAGAACTAAATAGAAAAACAGAGCCTTGAGAAACACGTCAGGTAAGAGACCATGAAAACACCCTAGCAGCTTTTTTCCTCACTCCCTCTCTGCAGAAGTCCTTTATTCCCTATGAAACTAGGTAGCCACAAGGTATTGGCCTTTCTTGCAACTATTTTTTAACGGATGAAACTAATTGAACCAGATTACTGGACCCTATGAGTTCCGAGGGCTTAAGCAGGTCAGTGTTCTCACCTGTAAAATAAGGGGACAAGATTCCAGGATCTCTAAGGTGCTTCCACTTTAATGCTATGTAGCAGAGAACTGTCTACTACAAGCAGCCTCTCTTAAGGCCCCGTGCATCACATATGTTGCCCAGGTGTGACTTGGTAATAAAGATTAGTTGATGAAGTATAGCCAGGTGCCATTACTCTTTCCAGGTCTCAAAGCAGACAGATTATTAACACCATCCTAAATGCAAAACACATTGGTGTTTATGGAAGGACAGCATTCTTCCTCCCTGCAAGAAGGAACACTGTGCTGCAAATCTTGGTAAATTGTTTTTTATAGATTATTTGTCATTATAGTCTTTGCCCACTGTTGTTCTGCTTGATTCACTCTTCAACTTTTGTGGTTCTCTTCTGTCTTTATTCTGCTGAACTAGCACACTTGAGGTCTTCATTATACCTATAATCAGTAAATCCATGAATCTTTTCTTCCTTCGTAACTTTTTTGCCATAATTAACACCTTTTTTCCCTTTGGCATCCTGTTTTGTTTCCTTGCTTTTGACTGTTCCTTTTGCAAAATTCTTTTTCCCTTGGCATTTCTCCAAAGTTAGATCCTTGGGCCTCTCTTCTTTTTGTCCAGCTTTTCTCCCCCAGGCGTCTCATTCGCTCCCAGAGCTTCAACTCTGATCCCTCTGTCTCTGACTGCCCAGTCTAAATCCACTCTCTGACCTTTTCATGAGTCTTTGTCCAACATTTCCAACTACTAACTCAGTAGTTTTATTTGCATGTTTTTCCACCACCTCAGACTCAGTATATCTAAAATGAAACTCAGAATGTCCTTTCAAAGCTGATTCTTCTTTATTTGCATTAACAGTTACCTCCTAACTTAACAGTTGTTGGAATCTCTAACTTCGTGCACATGTTGTCTCACATCTGTCCTTTGCTTTTCCCACTGGCCTACCTTAAGCAAAGTTCTTGATACCTGGCTATGATTTTTGCCATCTTTTAAACCATCATAAACCCCACCTTACAACACACCTCTTATTATCTCTCTCACCTGCTCAGTAAAGTCCTGTGCTTATCTGTGCCTGTGACCTCATGCTGTGAGTTTGTTCCCTGTGATCCTTTGGGAAGGCCTTGCACTTTTCCCTTGCTCAGACCTACACAACATGACCTTCCAGGCCCTGAAACAGTGTCTTACAGCCCCACCCCCAATGTCTTTCCCACCTTTCTCTCAGCTGGGAAGACTCTGGAAGTGGTCTCTTTTCCTGAACGCCTCATTAGCCGTACAGCTTATCTGGGACTTGTAAGAAGCTGTCTTGCATCACTTACCTCTTTGTGTGGCCATGCTTTACACAATGATCTGGTAGCACTTCAGGAGTGGATGTGGAACCTATTGTTTTCTATCACCTGCATCATCTAGAATAGTGCCTTTACAGAGATGCCTCAGATTTCTCTGATCCTAATAAACTGAAGGCAGGAGGAGCAGGGGATGACAGAGGATGAGATGGTTGGATGGCATTGCCGACTCAATGGACATGAGTTTGAGCAAGCTCCAGGAGGAGTTGGTGATGGACAGGGAAGCCTGGTATGCTATAGTCCCTGGCATCACAAAGAGTTGGACACGACTGAGCTACTGAACTGAACTGAATAAATCCTAAGAATTGTTTTCATAAATTACCAGCATCCTGTCATTCATAGCTCATATGTGCTTAGTCGGTCAGTCATGTCCAACTCTTGCGACCCCATGGACCATAGCGCTCTAGGCTCTTCTGTCCATGGGATTCTCCAGGCAAGAATACTGGCATGGGTTGCCATGCCCTTCTTCAGGGGATCTTCCCAACCCAGGGATCAAACCCATGTCTTTTGAGTCTCCTGCATTGGCAGGCTCATGCTGCTGCTGCTGCTAAGTTGCTTCAGTCGTGTTTGACTCTGCAACCCCACAGACAACAGCCCACCAGGCTCCCCTGTCCCTAGGATTCTCCAGGCAAAAACACTGGAGTAGGTTGCCATTTCCTTCTCCAGTGCATGAAAGTGAAAAGTGAAAGTGAAGTCGCTCAGTCATGTCCGACTCTTAGTGACCCCATGGACTGCATGCAGCCCACCAGGCTCCTCCATCCATGGGATTTTCCAGGCAAGAGTACTGGAGTGGGGTGCCATTGCCTTCTCCTGGCAGGCTCATAGTACCATATAATTAAGAGAAAATTCTACTTTTCAAAATGGAATACAGTACTTATTGTCTAAGAAGAAAACCTGCTCGGTTGTAGGCCTGCCAAACCAACAGAAGTAGGGTTGCTTCATAGAGGTAAGGTTTTGGACTAGAAATTGCACTTATGTAAAATAAAAGCAAGGCCCCTGGACAATTACACTTGTCTTCAGTATCCACCGGGCTTCCCTGGTGCCTCAGACAGTAAAGTGTCTGCCTGCAGTTCGGGAGATCTGGGTTCTATCCCTGGGTTGGGAAGATCCCCTGGAGAAGGAAATGGCAACCCACTCCAGTACTCTTGCCTGGAAAATTTCATGGACTGAGGAGCCTGGTGGGCTATAGTCCATGGGGTCACAAAGAGTCGGACTTGACTGAGCGACTTCACTTTCACTTCACTTTCAGTATCTACATTATTTAACTCTGAAATAAGATTTTCTTAAAGTTGTCTGGGAGTTGGTGATGGACAGGGAGACCTGGCGTGTTGCAGTTCATGGGGTCGCAAAGAGTCGGACACGACTGAGGGACTGAACTGAACGTTGTCAAATAGTCCATAATTTATTATTTAGGTAACAGGGTTTTATAGAAAAAGTATCCATGTCTGCAGCTAAGTACTAAAAAGGTAACCTGGGTAAGCAGTTCGCTGGTCTCTGGGAATGCTTTTTAAATGAGGAAGAGCCTTACATTAACCCAGTTTCCTTTTCCCCTCTGGCCTCACTGTAGAAATTCCAAAACCCCTGATAGCTTTCTCTGGCAGGGAAAGCGAAGAGGCCTAGGTGCGCCCGGCTGTCAGTTAAGGCGGTCACGTGTTCCCGGGGCCCCGCCCCCAGACCCTGGAGGCTGCGAGCCAGGCGGGCGCCGGCAGAAGCTGCGGCCGCGCCGAGACTGGCTGATGGCTGCGCGGGCCGGTTGAGCACCCCGCCGGGAGGAGCCGGGGAATTCGGGCTGGGGACGTGGGGGCGTTTGGGAAGCATGGTGGCGCACGATGAGGTCGGAGGTCTCCTGCCCATTAAAAGGACCATTCGAGTCCTCGACGTGAACAACCAGTCCTTCCGAGAACAAGAGGTAAGACTGGAGGAGAACAGCCCAGAGAAGGTTAACGCCTCGAAACTTACCCTCTTGAACAGCGTATTAACAGTATGACGTTAAACTGAACGTTTGCTCTTACTGAGCATTAAAGTGGCCTTGATTCACATGCAGGTTTGAAATGTGTTTATGCGTAGCGTTACTTAAGTGTACACAAACTTTTATACAAAAGAAAAAGATTTTAAATGTTGAATTGGTTTGGTTGAATCGGTCACATTTCTGATGTTTAATACAGTTTTTTGTTTGGTTAGGTTTTGTTTTTGGGGGTTTTTTTTTTGTCTTGCATTTATTTCTGTTATCTAGTCAGTCTTAGGAATTGGGTTGTGGAGTAAGCAGAGAGTAGGAATACCTTACTTAGAAGTTAATGCTAGTGAACAAAATGCCAGCGTTCAGTTTTAATTTTCTTTCCACATCTAATAAGTTCGTTGTGTGTGGCTTTGTCCTTCAGAAAGAAAAATATGTTAAGTTATTTAAGCCAGTGAACCATTATTTAAGTACTTGTGCCGTCCTTGCTTTAATTACCTAAAGTTATTGTACATTTTTAAGGTCTTTGTGAACATTTATCAAAATAAGTGACTTTTATGCCGCTTATTTAATTTTAATAGTTAATGCTATGTGCTCATTATATATATATAGCACATGGCAATAGATATACTCTGTGGTATGTACTTTATCATTGCTGATGGAATAGAAATATCATTCCTGTATTCAGTTAACTATATGCCGCTGCTTTGAGGTGATGGCTTTGTGGCCATGTAGGTATATCAAAACTTATGTAGTTATACATTTTAAATATATGCAGTGTATTGTATGTCTCAGCAAAGCTGTGTGTCTTACACACACACACCTTCGATAGTTAAAATAGCTGCTATCTTCAAAAGACATGATTTGGCGTTGGTTTTCGTTTTTCTGTTTGGTTTTGGCTTTCGTGTTTCAGTTTTCGAAAAAGTGGTCATCATGTAAATACCAAAGTGGAACTAGTCTTGTTTGGTATCAGACACTGACCCTGTTTACAGCATACCTTTATTCCAAAGATTAAAAACACCAAGAATGTCATCAGGCTTTTAACAGCATAGCCTTAAATAAATAACTGTATTTGACTATTTAGTACTAAGAGAAAAGGGAGGAAATCGTATGTGATCATAACTCATTTTTATCTTTTTATAAATAACTTTTTCTTTTCATTCTTGTTAAAGCTTTTGCCAGATAGAAGAGAAAATTATTTATCCAGTAACTCAAATGAGTAAACCCAGACACATACTTGGTTTTTTGTGTCTTGATTTGGTTGACTCTAGAAAAGACGACCCCCTCAAAAAAAATATATCCTCTATGTGACATCCTGAGGAGAAAAAAAAACTTTTTACAAAAAGCAGGGTTCACCTTAGAACTTTTCCATGTTGTTGCTTTTATGCGCAAGGTACATTCCAGTAAAAGACTTTAAATTGTTTCTAAGAATTTTCTGTTTGTAGCTATCCAGAAAATATTTTAAGGCATAAAATCTCAGTACAACTGGGTTAGTGAAATAAATAGGTTGATTAAATACTAGGTCTCAAGTCAGATTCTCTATAACAATACATGTTGATTGCCTGGCGAACCTAGATAGTCTGGTTAAAAGCTAACCTAAATAAACAACATAAATTTATATTAGAGGGTGTTGGGTTTTTTCCCTCTAAGTGAACTTTAGCCCTAGTGAAAGGTTGCCGACAGTAGAAAGTTCCTTGAACATGTGAAACTTGTTCGTGTTCTTTATTGTTCCCCTGGGGTTTCAGATCATCTTTGAAGGAGGGTGTACAGTCTCACTATCTGTATGCATTCTTTAAGCTTCTTATATTTACCATAATGTTGCTAACAACACTTCAAAAATAACACAACAATAAAACCAGGAAGAAAGCCTTATTTGGGTACTGGTAAGACAGGTAAACTCCTACCCTCTGTTCCTTCACCTGCAGAGGGACAGACATGGGTGGATTCCACAGCACTCCCCACAAAAAACCAGAGTAGGTTAGATGGCGCATCTCAACCTCTAAACACTGCTCTTGGTTGTAGCTCACACAGACCAAATTCTAACCCATAACAGACAATCTGTTGTCCCTACCTTATAGGTGACCTGGTCTATAACACTTTTCCACAACAGTTGTCTCTAATTTTTTTCAAATATATTTATCCTGAGATTAGTGAGCCATATTCAGTATTATATCTTTGCCTTTCAGTCACACTTTTTGAATTAGTTACTCATTAAAATTCTCTGTAGTTTTGTAATAAATATATATGCTAAAATTTTGTGTTGCATCTTACAAGCCTTCTTCACATGTGAACGTTTAGTAAGGCATGAAAATTACTTTCAAATCCCAAAAGCCAGTGCGGAAAGTACGAAGATGTCCTCTCACTCCAGGCCCTCCTCCGTGTACTCCTGATTCAGCACTACTATGGTACAGACTTAAGAGTATCTTGCTCTGTGACAGAGCTAGCCGGACACTCCTCCCAGACGTTTTAGATTAGATACACTCCTGAGACTAGCATCTCCTTTGTGAAGCAGTGAGATTATGGGTGGGCTTCTCAAGGGCTGGGAACATATTTAACACCATTCATATACTGCCTGGCATAATACCCCATCACCCTCAGAGCATCCACATTTCAGTTTTAGTTTCAGAAAGATGCTTTAGATATCTTTACATTTAATTATCTAAGTTAAATTCAGTAGTTTTCATTTTAAATATCACAGTTTTACATTACCAGGAAATTAGTAGTTGTACTGACTGATCCAAAGATAAGAATTTTTTATTTTATGTGTTAAAATAGATAGCAGAAATTCCTTTCCTTCCAGCTAAACTTAACTTTTCCTTTCAGAGTCACTGGGAAGAGCACCTTTCCAAAGATTTTTCAATTGAAATTAAATATTTTATGATTTGCCAGGAAGTCAAATTGGTTATGCTCTAAACAAGGATGAGGAATTAACCTCTCCTTCCAATCGATGGGCAGATCTTTCTGACAACTGCTCTGTTTCTCCTTGGCACTGGCATATCTTACTTTGTGAGGTAATTCTATCTCCGTTCACACAGAAGCGTCTTTGTCCTGCCTTTACTAAATAGAAAGGAATGCCTTCTGCCTGCCTTCTGCCCGCGCATGTGTCCCTTCAGTCTTGCACAGATGGGTCTGGTAAAGGCATTCACACATGTCCTCAGCCACACAGTGCGTCATTTTAGTAGATATCTCGGGAGGTTTCTTTTTCAGTTCATTTAGCATCCACACACTTGTGGCTTTATAGTCGCGGTTTCACTTCGGAGTCAGTTATTTGGGGTGGGGGTGGGGGTGGGGCTGGCCTGCCACGCTGCCTCTGCAGGACTGACCCAGGGGCCTGGACTGTGTGCTGTGTCTGCAGAGCCTCCTGGCCACAGTCGGCTGTGTCCACACCTTCGGAGCCTAGATAAGTCTCATTGCTTGTTTGGATATTCCATCATTTAAGTTCTTTCTGGAGGATTTTAACCCTTTCTGCCACTTTACTCTCAAATTATTCTTGGGATTATTTTTACTCATTTTCCTCTTTTTCATGACTTGGGTCATATCAAAGATTTTTTAGAAAAAAATTTGATCTGTCATTTTTAAGTAGTGAGTTTTGTATAATTTTTCATCATGTACCCTTCTGTAGCCTCATTAAAATTTTGTCAAATATGCCACAAATTGCCAAAGGCACCAAAAATTACAAACAAATAATTATGCGCCATAGACATTATAAAGGGTAGGACTGTTTTATGATCTAACCTTCATTACCTATTACCTACGCAGCTGTGTGAGTCACCTGGTGGAGTGCCTCCACTCTCCTAGCTGTAAAGTTAAAGAAATGCAGTTTGTAAGGTTTTGGAATCTTTGGTAAATGATGTGTTTGCTATACTATTATTGTTTTAAAAACAATATATGTAAAATAATTAAATCTTCCCAATCTGTATATATTTTTCCTTGATAATTAAATGTATGAGAGGATCTAATTTTTTATAAATACCAATATTTGCATAGTAAGTGGAAATATTCCTGAGAAAGGATGTCAGTAATAGCTAAAACTCAGTATGTGCCGAGAACTATTCTAAACCCTTTAAACATCTTATTTAATCTTCATATCACCTTTATAAGAGAAGTTCTCGTGTTAACCCCATTTTACAGATGAGAACATTGGGACCCAGGATGTTTCCTGTCAAGTGTCCGAACCAGGACTTGGGCCAGTTGGTCTGAGTCCAGAGGCTCAGCCTCCTCTTAACCACTGTTCTACCTGTGCTTGAACACCTCCCACCACAAGGACCTGGCTACCTTGGAGCTGACTCATCTCAATGTCAGATGCCTTCATTTAAAGGCTGTTTTTTAAGTGAAGTATTTAAGAGTGAAATGATAGAAGGTTTGGCAATTGCTGTAAAATATTTCAGTATGGGCACAGATGAAACCTGTTGTTAGACCAAGATCCATTATGCAATTCTCCCCTTTTGTGTATGCTTGATTTTTCATAATAATAAGGTGGGTTTTTTTAGTTACTCTCTATATTAAACTAAAAGTTTCTGTAGGACTTTAGAATCTAATTCTTTTGTTTTAATTTTGGATTTTTTTTTTGTTTAATGATAGTATGTTATGTTCTCAGTGATGTTCAGATATTTGACCTTTCTTCTACCATTTATTTTTTAATTTTCCATTACTCATTAGTGTTCTTCTTATTTTAACAATGAGAAACAACATTCACTTTCAGAGTTCTATGTTTCTTGTATATACTGTACAAATATCTGACTTTTGAGAGATCTTAACGTTTTGTACAAACTTGCTTGAAATAGTTACACCTAAACACATGTTTAGTATAACTTGTTCTTGTTTTCACAGGAGCCAAGCAATAAAAGAGTGCGACCTCTAGCTCGGGTCACATCCTTAGCAAATCTAATCTCTCCTGTAAGAAATGGAGCCGTCAGGCGCTTTGGTCAAACAATACAGGTAGGAGCATGTATGCGGTGAGGCAACGTTTATAGGAGCCCAAAATTTGCATTTTCTGTGAGCTGTACAGACAGGTTTATGCTGTTATACTTAAATATAATTTTCCTCTTTTGGAATATGCTGTTAAGGAATATTGTTATCAAAACAATATTTACATAACCTCATTATATTAGTTTACATCTTGGAGCAAAGCAAGGACTTGGATAGTTTTTATTCCCAGAAAGTAATTTTGACTGACAAATATTTTATAATACTGTCAGATTGAAGCTGGCATAAATGAATTTTATGCATAAAAATTCTGCTACTGTCTTCTACTGTCAGAACCTTTTAATTTGTCTTTTTTTTTTTTGAGGAAAAAATAGTTTCTGTATCCTCCAAAGCTTTTTCTTATTCACTTTTTTTTTCTTTTCTTTTAAGTCATTTACCCTTCGTGGTGACAGCAGATCCCCAGCTTCAGCCCAAAAGTTTTCCAGCAGGTCGACAGTCCCAGTGCCTGCCAAGAGGAGAAGCAGCACCCTGTGGTCGGAGACGTTAGACGGCAGCATGAAGCAGTCTCTGACCTCCAGGGAGATCAGACGTCAAGAGGTGTGTGCCCCACAGCGAGACTTTGTGTGCACTAGCATAAAATGAAACATAGACTCTGATTGTTAAACATGTGTTTAGTCGGAAGAATAGCAAACACCTCCGGCAAGATAGACTTGCATTTTTACATTTGAGTCGCCGTTTTCAGCGCTTGCAGAGGGTGGTGGTCATTTGGTTTAATACCCTGATGGGTAGAATATGAAACATAAGGCATCCTCTTATTAGAGTTTCCATTCTGAATTATAGTGTTCAGACTGAATCACTTTGAAAAGCGCTGTTCAAACATCAGTTAAATAATGGTAGCTATCCATTGTACGTAATTTTCCTTTCTGAAAGGAAGGAGTGACCTGTGATGTTTGCTGGATTTTTTTAGGCAATCTATGAAATGTCCCGAGGGGAACAGGACTTAATTGAGGACCTCAAACTTGCAAGAAAGGTCAGTAAAGAACTTTCTTTCCTGTGCCATAGGTTTTAAGAATTATATTCCACAAATTCTGAAGGGTGTTACCTTTAGAAGTTGAAAAGTAGAGAATATCTACTGGTGTATACTAATTTTAGATGAGGTTTATTAGAGGCATTTCTTCAAATATGAATATGAGGAAGAGTTTTTCAAGACTAACATGTACTTTAATTTCTGTTATGTATAAAATAATATCCATGCTGGTTTTTACATAGTCAGGCTTGATTCACATGCAGACCTCTCTTCGTGTTTTATTTGCTTGATCTGTGTGTGATGTACTTCTCCCCTCCAACAGGCCTACCACGACCCCATGTTAAAGCTGTCTATTATGTCAGAAGAGGAGCTCACACATATATTTGGTGATTTGGATGCTTACATACCTCTGCATGAAGGTAAGATGTGCTCCCTAATTTTCGTAAGATTCTGAACAGCAACAACAAGTAATTTTAAATCTAAACTTCTAATTTAGTTCACGTTATTTTTGTAATTTTTTTTGACATAGATTTGATTTACAAAATTAGTTTCAGGTGTACAACATAGTGATTAATATTTTTAAATATTATACTCCATTTAAAGTTACGGCTACATTTCCTGTGCTGTGCGGTGTGTCTTTCTAGCTTATTTATATCATACATAGTAGTTTGCACCTCTTAACCCCCTACCACTGTCTTGCTCCTCCCTTAATTATTTTTAAATAAACTTGTTCTTGGAATTTCTGCTTTCTTACACTGCAGATTTGTTGAAGAGAATAGGAAAAGCCACCAAGCCTGGCGGGACAGTGGAGCACATTGGCCACATTCTCGTGAACTGGGTATGTAGCAGGTTTATGCAGACAGGGCAGGCTTGTCACTTGTGATCAGGATCACACTGATTTGATCCAGTCAGTGGATTCTAAAATCGGATAAATGGGGCACTAAAACTGAACAAATATACATAGAAGTTATTGTCACTGTTTAAGAAAAACATATCATGAATGACACTTTCGTTTGTTTTAAGACTATGTTCCTCCTTGGGTAGAATTTCCACATTACATCTGTTAATTACCTGTCTTACTCTCTCAGTTAACATCTGAGTGCCTGCCGATGCCAAGCCCTGTTCTAGGAGGGATGGCTGGGGTTCGGTGATGAAAGACAGCCTATGCATATACAGTCAAGTGAGAGAACAGTCACCCATTATCACCTGCAGGAGAATCTTCACAGCTTGTTAAAAACTTTCACGAATAGCTCTGTTTCACGTCTTAGAAACTTAGACATGTTGCAGTCTCACTAATGGACTGTTCTTTGATTTCTTTTACTGCTCTTTAGTTGCCAGGCTTGAATGCCTACAAAGGCTACTGCAGTAACCAGCTGGCAGCCAAGGCTCTTCTGGATCAGAAGAAACAGGACCCAAGAGTCCAGGACTTCCTCCAGCGTTGTCTGGAGTCTCCTTTCAGCCGAAAACTGGATCTCTGGAGCTTCCTTGATATTCCTCGAAGCCGCCTTGTCAAATACCCTTTACTGTTGAAAGAGATTCTTAGACATACTCCCAAAGACCACCCGGATGTTCAGCTGCTGGAGGAGGCTGTAAGTAGCCCAAGAAGTGGTTCCTGTGCTTTGCCAGTTTGCATGTTAGCTTGCCTGAGAAAGATATACAGTGATCCCCTCACAGCTTCTGCATACTGAATGAGTACATGAACTTTCAGTTCTCGTGTGTTAGCACGCTATGCACTAGTAAAGAGGTATAACAGATACTTTATTTATGTTTCAGTCAGAAGACTGGGTTCTAATCTGACTTCTTTCATTAGCTAGCTGTGTGACTTAAGGCAGATCACCAGTGTGGCTGACACTGTAAAATGAAGGGACTGACTGAATTATCTGATTCCTGGGGTCCCTTCAAGTTGTAAAGTCTTATCATTTTAATACAACATTTTAGTCCTGTAGGAAAATGGGGATACATTAATATGCTGAAAATGCACCATTGATTTTTATATATATATATAATTTTTTAGATACTAATAATACAAGGAGTTCTCTCTGATATCAACGTGAAGAAAGGTGAATCAGAATGCCAGTATTACATTGACAAGCTGGAGTACCTGGATGAAAAGCAGAAGGACCCTAGAATTGAAGCAAGCAAAATGTTGCTCTGCCATGGGGAACTGAAAAATAAAAACGGACATGTAAGTGCATTTAACACTAATGTGAAGTGAGCAGTTCCTGCCCTCTTCCCATTATTTAGTTTTTTCCATGTGAATTATGAAGCAGGTTTATAAAATAAACTCATCACATACTGAAAGTAACTGGATTTTATGTTATCAGCTTTGATAAAGCAAATAGTTGGTTTCTGTCATTACAGAGTGACTTAAATGTCTTGGTGGAGAATCAGTAATAATTTATTTTTTAGTTTTGAAGCAGAAGTCAACTTGTTTGGCCAGAGGTTCCATTCTAAATAAATTATGTAATAATAAGTAATTATGTAAACATAAGTTTTATGGTGTTTAATAAAAAAGCATATCCTTCAGAATAATTTTTGAAGAGTTTATAGTAGTAGAAGTTTTTAGCACTATGAAACAAACTTTTACAGCAGATAGAATGAGAGCAGACTTCTTTTTTCAATTTTAGTTACAAAGGTATCTCCTCGAACTAAGTATACAAGTGGAATGGTTTTTTTATTTCATCATGTGCTTTTCAGAAGCCCAATTCATAAGTTGAGGTTCTGTTTGGAAAGAGTTAGTCTTCCATCTCTGATTTCTCTTACAAGGCTTCATTGTTCTATAAAAGCTTAGGTTTGTCTTTGTTTAGACAAAAGAGAGCCATTAACATTTTTACCAGCTTACATTTTTAAGTTCTTGCCCTGTTAGAAGGCTGTAGTGTACAGTCCTGGCATTTCCAGTCACGTCGCCACCGACAGGTCTTTGAGGTGCGTGGCGTTTGCTCAGCTGCTGCTGATCTAATGTTACACATGGACAGAAAAGTTGTATATAGTCTACAGTGAGAAAAGCTCTCCAAGGAGAATGTGCATCGCTTTTAAAGCACCGTCTTTATGAAGTCATTTGTGAAGAGATCTTAGTAAATCAATTTGATAAAATTAAGATCCAGTCACATTTTTTTAACAATGGATTTCACTCACTTAAAGTCACAAAGTTCTCCATTTAAGAAGTATTTGTTTCCCACTTCTCCAGAAACTGTACATTTTCCTGTTTCAAGACATCTTGGTGTTGACTCGGCCTGTTACTCGAAACGAGCGTCACTCCTACCAGGTTTACCGGCAGCCCATCCCTGTCCAGGAGCTGGTCTTGGAAGACCTGCAGGATGGAGACGTGAGGATGGGAGGGTCCTTCCGAGGGGCTTTTGGCAACTCAGATAAAGGTACCAGTCACACTTTAAAATGGTTTCAATGATCATAAACTCAGAACCTAAATGATCTCAGCTTTAATAATTAAGAATCTGTCCCCAGACAACACACTAAACATGAAATGGGTCCTGTCATCCCGACCTGGTCCACTCGCTGAGTTGTCAGGTGCTGTGGTGCTCTGACTCCAGCATGTGTACCTGATACACATGGGCACTGCCTCATACATGCTTAATGCATAGGGCACTGCCTCCTCGGTGTGCCTGCTGTGGGGAGACCAGCACCCAGACTCATGTAGTCTGACCACATGTAGGATAAGCTTTCTAAGTCTATTTCCTTTTGTCAATGTTTATTTTTCTAGCTAAAAACATCTTCCGAGTTCGCTTCCAAGACCCCTCTCCGGGCCAGTCCCACACTCTCCAAGCCAACGACGTGTTCCACAAGCAGCAGTGGTTCAGCTGCATCCGCACCGCCATTGCCCCCTTCCGCCAGGCCACTGGCCCCTCCGAGCTCCACGAGGAGTGCAGGGAGAACCCCACCACCACCAGCAACGCCAGGGCCCAGAGACGGGCATCCACCACTTCTAGCATGACTCAGGGCGAAGCTGATGGAGACACTGCCGAGTGTTGGGCCCCGGTACACACAGCAGACCACACGACGGGCGTGAAAGCACCCCGAGCCCAGACCAGCCTCCGCAAAGCCAGGGACAGAGCCCAGGTTGGTGGCAAGCGGAAGGAGACCCTAGTATAAAGGAAGCTCTGAGCAGCAGCTGGGAGAGACTTTATTTATGACCTTGTACAGTTTTTCTTTCTGTCCTGTGAGCACGGCAGCATTGCTCAGTACCCGTCTCATGTCTTCTGTGTGGTTGGTTGGTTTTGGTGGTGGTTCTTTTATTTTTTTTAATGGCAGCTAAAGATACATTATACAGATTACTGTTAAACTGCAGGGGTTTTTTTTCTTCTTCTCAGATCATTTAGAATATGCAAACCTGGTATTTTTAATCAAATGAAATACTTAACAGATATTCTCATTCTGCATTCATCATGGCTTTTTAATACCAATTGTGATATTTACAGTATTTTCCAAAATTTTACGAATACCAGGATTTTACCAGTGTTTCTTTGATGAACTTTGCATGCAAAATTTCAAATTGTAACATTGGCATCTAAGATCTACTTGGAATACTTACAATATTTCAAAATTTACATTGAAACATAACTTCCTTGGAAAACAAAACTTAATAGGTTTTCCATTCTGCCAACTGGAATGCTTTTTATTAGTTTGTTTTTCACTCTACATTCCTCATTTTTCATTGATTTAACCTGCCGATTATTTAATTTTTTTTAATTGTAGTTTTTAGTATTTCCTTTTATTTTTTTACTTTGATCCCTTTTCAAATTGGCACGTCTTTAAAGTATTTTTCTCCCTTGATTAAAAATGTGTGTGTGTGTGTGTGTATGTTTTTAAATCATATTAACTTTACCAAGTGAAATCAAGCCATACTGTTTTTGAGCCAATTAAGAAAATTGTGATTTTTAAAGTGTAGTGTTTCAGGGTGGTGGACACACATGAAATGACTCAGTGTGTTCTGAACTACTGAAAGAAAACCATCTTAAGGATTTCATGGAAAGTTAATATTCTCTGAAAAGCAAGAGAGAAGGCAATTGACTGGTAATAAGTATTTTTTTAAAACAGAGGGAAAAAGAGTGTAGTTTTGTCTTAAAGTAAAAATGTCTGATTGTGTCAGACATTTCTGAGAAGAGATAGTAAAAGCTGAAGTCGAGAGTATGTAGTAAGTCGTAGAAGGCTTGGGGGATGTGAACGGTGTTTGCCTTGATTTACAGTACTTGCAAATAAGGGGTTTGAAAAGAAAAGGAAATGTGTTGAAAATTTGACCATTTTAGATCCATTCTGGCAGATTTATTCGTAAGAGGGGAAAGGAGACTGGTGAGTGTTTTACTCTGAAATGTTTCTGTTCAAATGCAATCATTGTCTTGGACGGGAGAGGACTGAAAACCCATGTCGTGGAAGATTTGTCATGGTGACTGTTTCAGTAAACGTGGACTGTTATGTGAACTGTATCCGGCCAGTGGAAATGAAAACTGAAAAAGACTGTAAATAATTAATTCCAAATGATTTCTCTGTATAAATGAATTATACAATTAAAAAAAAAGTCACACCCATAATCACCCTAAAGGTTTCCTGACTGATGGATGTTTGCTGGACCTCTGCCAGAACATGCTGCTACAGCCAAGGAAGTGATGACAAGCCTCACAGAGGTTTTAAAAGGTCACAAATACGCCTTCGAAATGCATCAAAAAGAGATTAGATTAGGTCAAGTTTTTTGAATCTTATTAAACCAATTAGAAGACACTCTAATCAGAAACAGCAGTTGAATTGAAGACAGCTGAACACCTGGCCACTTCCTGGATACAGTTGTCAAGCTATTAACAAAGGACCTTCATTAATCTAATTTCAGATTTTAATTTAGGTAACTCAGGTTTCTACCTCTGCAAATTCAAACCCAATAGTGTAGATTACACCAGTGGTTGTGATTGGAAATCAGCAAGATTTCTAATCATTCCTAGAGATGTTGTAAGATACAGTTTCTTCCAGAGTTACCTGGATAAGCTTCCTAAGTTGTAGAAACAGTGATAGTTCAGATGTTTTTAATCAAAAGATGTTTTATTGAAAACTATATAGCTTTCCTGGGATCACTCTAGGGAAGAAATAAGACCCAGAAACTGAGTAATTGTGTAGAATGAACACCCTTCAGAAATTGCATCTGTATTTGAAAATCTCTGATTATTCCAGTAGTTCTCAAGCCTGTTTGGGCATGAGTCATGAGGGGTACTTTGAAAAAAAAGATAACCGGGCCTCACCCCCAGCTCCCCTCCCCCAGTTTCCACACCTGTTTCACTGAATCAGTGGGAGGGGGTGGGGTACAGGGGTCATAATTTATATTTGTCAACACTCCCCCCGGTAATTCTGATACAGAGAATTTTAGGAGTCAGCTCTTAGTCATCACTGATCCAGCAGGTAGCCATTATGCAAATGATACGTAGGAAGTACTGACGTATATCTACCTGCTTCTCAGTTTGCCTTTAAACTCTTCACAGAGTCTGAAGTGAATATATACAAGCAGAATACTCAAAACATTGTGTTTGTCTGTTTTGAGCAGAGTGGTCTTTCTGAACCCAGGGCTCAGTCTGGTTGTGTGCACACAGGTGGGAGGGGAGGCACGGGCACCTGGATGAATCGTCAGCCAGTAGAGCACCAGTGTCAACCAAGTTGCCTTGGAATCAATTAAGACTGGCGTCTCCTTGGCTGATCCAGGTCACTCCTGTGCTGACTTAGCTCTCCTATACATTTAGTGCTTGAGCGAACGTGCACACCTGGCAGAGTGCTTGGTTTTCTGTACATATGCCTAACGCTAATGTGACTGAGTTCATTTTACAACCATCAACAGACGCCTGGCCTGGGCCGCCGTTATTCAGTCTTGGTGACTGAGATGCAGACCCGTGTGGGCACCTCTCTGGTTCTCTTCCTCATCAGAACTGCCAGTCCCTCATGGAGACACTCACTGGTGGATGAGTGGTATTGTCTGTTAGGGTTACACGTCCTGGAGGTGAAAGTAGCTGATAACATCCTGCAGACTTGGGCTTTTCTTAATCAGCGTTAAAGAACACTCTAGAAAGAATCGCATCCCTTTGTCCAGTGAAGCCAGTTCCGTGAGAGGAGTATCCTAGCAAAGAAAATCTCCCTCAATCCTAGATCAGAGACCTTCCCAGATCAGAGGGGCTTGGGGTTTTGCCTGCATAAGTGAGGAATTCCAGAACAAACTGCAAGTCTTCTGACTTACCAGGTACAGTTGTTTCCTCAGATCCAGTGTCCATAGTCCTATTTATCATGAGGCTTTGAGACAATGGACACGTTCACTAAGATAATGAGTGTTTAAACCCAGAGCTGCCAAGTGATTCCGTAAGAAAACACTACTTTTTAAATGCCCTTTGGAGTATCTCAGGAAACCCAACTCCTTTGAAAACTGATAATCACTTATTCTGCTCTTTCCTCCACAAACCATATCTCAGGGTAAATAGCTGAGGAAGGGAATATTTTCTTTAGAGTAGTGGCCCAGCTAATCAGTGAAGAAGACATGATAGAATATCACCGTTTTGTAAGCCCTCATGACCTGATGGATCTAGATGTTAACGATTAATAAAGACCACCATACTTCCTGACAGGGCGCCCACCCACCACCTGAGTAATCTTGCCAAGAAAGTCAGCTTGAGTTCAGTCTGCAAGAAGTTAAGACAAATGAGTTTCTTCAGCAAAGTACAATTAATTCAAAGAGAAAGATGGAGGAATCCTACACTTAAAAGATACATCAAACCATTGCGGTGTATGTATGGACTTATTTGGATCCTAAATCGAACAAATCGTTTTTTAAATAAGACAATCCAAAATATCCGGAATTGACTGGGTAAAGTGCACAAGATATGGTTATATTTTTATGTTTAACAGAAGTACTATGATTGCAGTCTCCCTAGGGAGACACACTGAAATCTTTATGGATAAAAATCACATGAGGTCTGAGATTTCCTTCAAAATTATAGGGCAAGAGCATAGCTAGGGATAAAAAGGAAACCACATAAGTTGAGAATTGCTGAAGTAAGATGAGGCATCATGAGAATTTATACTCTGCATATCTCTTTGAAGAGATGTTTGAAATTTTTCATTAAAAATGCAAAAGTTAAAAAGAATGAAATCCCAGGATTGTATCCAAGTCCTTAATCTCTTAACCCCCTCTGAATCCCCAGGCTTCACTTTTCATAATAAAGGCAGAATGTTCATCAGATACAGATGATCTGCTCTCTGCCTTCTCACAGACACACAAACCTGCCTCAACACCTCGACATCCGTGTCCTCTGTTACAGTTTGACAACGGGATCAGAAAAATCTGGATTCTGGTTTAATCCACACAGCCTTTTCCTCTCTCTCTCTCTCTTCCCATTTGTTTTTCCTTTCCCTCTTCATCAGTGGCTCCCTTCGCCTGCCCTCTTTCCCAGACACACGGACATGGGTTCCCCCCGGAGCTAAGCCAGTGAGAAACCAGGTGTTTCCAGGTCCCCCAGGGAAGCTTCTCCATGCAGCCCAACCCTGAGACCTTCCAGCAAGGTGGTTTAGTCACTAAGCCGTGTCTGACTGTTGTGACCCCATGGGATGTAGCCTGCCAGTCTTCTCTGTCCATGAGATTCTCCAGGCAAGAATACTGGAGTAGGTTGCCATTTTCTTCAGGGAATCTTCCCAACCCAGGGATCAAACACTGGTCTCCTGCACTGGCAGGCAGATTCTTTACCAACTGAGCTACAGGAGAAGCCTCCAGCAAGGACCAGACAGTAAACCACCTCCCTGCCTCTTAAGAGGCTCATATCCATACAAAAACTTGCACATGGGTGCTTTTTCACAGTGACTTTATTCATAATTGCCAAAACTTGAAAACAACCAAGGTGTCCTTCAGTAGGTGATGGATAAATGAACTACAGGGCATCCAGATGGGAATATTATTACATGCTAAAATAAGCGAGCTGTCAAGTCATGAAGACATGGAGGAAACAAAGGCTACATGCTATATGATAGCAACTAGTTTGATGTCACGGAAAAGGCAAGACTATGCCAACGATGATAAGGTCTGATTTTGAGGGATTGTGGAGAGGGAGGGATGAACAGGTGGAGAACAGAGGGTTTTTAGGGCAGTGAAACTTCTCTGTATGATACTGTATTGATGTATAATATACGTGTCATTATATGTTTGGCCAAACCCACAGGACATACAACACCTACAGTAACCCCTGATGTCAACTGTGGACTCTGGGTGATAATGACATGTCCATGTGGGGTCATCAGTTGTAACACAAGTACCAACCAGTGGAGATGCTGACAGGGAGGCCATGGGTGTGAGGGAGGAGGAATATTGAAACGTCACACTTTCCACCTAGTTTAGCTGTCAACCTAAAGCTGCTCTTAGAAGTCTATCTTTTAAGAGAAAGAAAAAAAAATTACCCAGACCCAGTGTGCTGTTAGAAGCACACATCTTTCAAGGACGGTCTGCAGAGATCAGAACACGAGTAACAGTGTGCATGCTCTACAAACATGGCCAGCAGGTGCCCAACACAGTGACCCAGACACCAGGCCTCAGGCTTTCATCCCAGCCCCAACCCACCCAGGGCAGCCACTCCTGAAGAGTCAGCGTCTAAGACAGGCATGCGTCCTGGGCCTGCCCCACAGTCTGGGTGGGAGGGACCCCGAACTGCCTTCTGTCCACCCTCGTGGAGTCAGCTGGAGACGCCTGTGTTTCAGCTGAGCTGGGGTGGACTAGCCCCGGGCAGAGACCCCTGCCTCTTTCCCATCTTCTCTGCACTGGAGGATGAAGGACCATGGGGGGCTCCCACTCTGGCCCCTCCCCAGCGGGGCTCTGTGATGGGATCAGGAAACAGCAGGCCTCCCCCCCGGTTGGAGTAGCTCTCTCCCCTCTGGCTTCTCAGGCTACAGCTGTTGGTTGAACGTGACTGGAGAAGCTGGAAACTGCCCCAGGGCTGGAAAAGAGGCTGTTATCTGCCAGCATGCGGCTTTGCCAACATGAGGCTTTGCCAACATGAGCTCGTCTTCTCCCTGCCAGGCTCCATCCAGGTGTGATGCTCAGCCCTCAGTTTCTCACCCACCTGCCAGAGAAAGACGTGGAAGTTGTGATGACTGGGGGAGAGTCAGGGAGCAGATGGGCAAGAGGCACCCCCAAGGTCGACTCTGCAGATTTGGGGGCACCCTCAACCCCACTTTCTTCCCACTCCACCACCGTGTTTTCAGGGCCCTGCTGAGCCTCAGGACAGGAGGGGGCTGCCCAGAATCTCTGCCCAGAGGAATGTGTGGCCTAAGACAAGAGGGCGTGAAGCCCACATGGGACAAACCTTACAAACCACAGGGGTCAATGAATAGCCAGCGGTGACTTTTTCATAGCATCAGAGGTGCCCGCATCTCACGGGGAGTAGCACAGCTTTGGGGGCACAGCAGGCCTGGGTCAGGCAAGTCCTCTCAGACCGTGTGGCTGATCACACCAGGCAGCGTGCTTTTCCAAAACAAGGGAAAGAGACCCACAGGCGTGTCAGTACACACTCCGGGACCGCGTCTAAGCAACTGGGCAGAGTACCTGAAACGTGAGGTGCTGCGTGCCTGCAGGGCAGGGACGTGAGGCGATCTTTTCCGCAAGTGGAAACTATTTCAGCAGCCGTGCTCCAGCGCTAACACAGCCAGGTCCTCCAGGGCGGGAGCTCCCAAGAACTTTTCAGTCACTTTCTTTGTTGTAGGAACAGACTAGCAAGGGCAGCTGTTGGCATCTGCCTGCTGATCAGCACGGGTCCAAAGGGTGCAGAATGAGGTTCTTCAGTCAGAGCCGTAGAAAGTGACACCCTGACGTGCAATGCCCCGCACCCTGAGCAGCCAGGCAGGCTCCCCAACCTGGGAGAGTGCTCCTCCCTCCCTCCCTCTTTCCCCCTCCCCCCTCCCCTCCATCCCCCTCTTTGTCCTCCCTCTACTTCCACACTTCCCCCCCTCCCCCTCCCTCTTTCCCCTTCCCCCTCCCCCTTACCCTCTCCCTTTCCCCCTTTCCTCCTGCTCCTGCCTCCCCTCCCCTCCTCCCCTCCCCCCTCCCTTTCCCCCTTTCCTCCTTCCTCCCCCCTCCCCTCCTCCCCCCTACCCCCTCCCCTCCCCTCTCTCTTCCTCCCCCTCCCTCTCCATTCCCCCCTTCCTTCCTTCTCCCTCCACTTCCACACATTCCCCCTCCCCCTCTTTCCCCTTCCTCTCCCTCCTACCCATCCTCAACCAGGCTCCTCTTTACCTGGGTGCACAGCAACCCAAAACACTGAGACCACCAAGGTCTGCAGCAAAGAGAGGGTCCATCAGCAGGGCCGCCAAGCAAGGAGATGGGAAAACACCCCAAATCCAGTTCCCCTCAGGCAAGGGGCTTGTGTGTTTATGGGATGAAGACTGAAGAAGCAGGTCGTCTTAGACACAGGGACCATGGGGAAAGGTGATGGAAAAGGGTGTCCCTGTCGTCGCTTTGCGCAGGCATAGCTCAGCAACAGGCCTATGCACGTTCGCACACTCAGCTGAAAGGTCAGTGGTCCCAGCCAGTCTCAACCAGCTCAGCTCAAACTGGACACCGCTGACTCTTGCTCAGCTGAACTAGACACAGCTGACTCCAGCTTTCTGGAAAACAACCAGAGCAAGCGTCTTATTGCTTAGGCGCCTTGCAGCCTGGAGGACGAGCCAGACATCTGCAGCAACAATTAAAAGCACCTTGATGAGTAAAGGCAGGTGTGATGGGTTTAACTAATCCTTGGTTTCAATCCCTCAGACCCAGCCAGGCCTCACCTGTTCCAGGCTGCGCCTCTGAGGCCCCATTGACCCATCCCCCTGGTAGTCCCCCCAGGGATCTATTGCTGCCCCCGCAACACTGAGCACTTCCCACCGTCAGCATCACCTTCTCTACTGGTCTGTAAGGTTACTGTCCTTTGCGTCCTAACCACCAGTTCTCCTGACACAGAAAAAGTGTTCAGACATATCTGCTGAATCAACCAGAAAGGCCACGATAGCTCAGCCCAGCCTTAGCAAGAGTCAATGTACCAGACAGAAGCTGGTCCATGCAGACCCTCAGTGCTATGAGGGCCCTATAGTAGCCAGGCCTGCCATGAGCCGCCATCCTGGAGTTCAGACCTTCCCCGACGCCCTCCTGGAGTTCCTCAGCGCTGGCCTGCACGACCAACAGAATAAGAAGGAGCTGACAGCTCGTGACTCTGAAGCCGCTTCTGCCTTGCTCGGTCCTGGAGGGAGCCAGACACCAGGCTGTAAGGGCACTCACGCTGGTGTGTGGACAGGCCCCCAGGCAGAGGAACTGAGTCCTCGCGCCCACAACAAGCACCAGCTTGCCCAGAGCGTGAGGGGCCCACTGAGCAGGGGAGGAAACTTTGAGCCCCACGCCAAGCCTTCAGATGCTGTAACCTCAGCCACCACCTTCTTTTTAAATTGTTATTTATTTTGCTGCACTGGGTCTTAGTTTCGGCGTGTGGGATCTAGTTCCCTGACTGGGGATTGATTGAACCCAGGCCCTCTTGCATTGGGAGCGTCGAGTCTTAGCCACTGGACCACCAGGGATGTCTCAGCCACTGGCAACCTCATCAGAGACACTGGGCCAGAACTAGCTACTAGCTGCTTTGCTCCTGGAGAAACTGAAATTAGGGCTTCACAGGTGGCGCTGGTGGTAAAGAACCTGCCTGCCAGTGCTGGAGATGTAAGAGGTGCGGGTTCACTCCCTGAGTTGGGAAGATCCCCTGGGAGAGAGCATGGCAACCCACTCCAGTATTCTTGCCTGCAGAATCCCACGGACAGTGGAGCCTGGTGGGCTACAGTCCATGGAGTCGCAGGCAGACACAACTGAAGAGAATTAGCATGCATGTGCTCATGTTTACTAAGGTTTTGAAACCAAAGGAAATTGTTAAATCCATTACACCTATGCCTGTCCTCATTTAGCAAGCTTGCTTTCACTGCCGTCACAAAAGGCTTGCGTGTCCTCCACACGTCACCGAGCACAAACAATAAGATGTTTGCCCAAGTTGTTTTCTAAGAATTTGGAGTCAGTTGTGTCTGGTTCAGGCTCCAGCCAGTTAAGGCTGGTTGGGACCATCAAGCCTCCCACTGGGCATGCACGAGTGTGCACCTGGTGACCTTTGAGACATCGGGGGCCCAAAAGGCCACCTTCAGAACCTGCTAACTGCTCCGTCTACTGAACAAGCGTCCTATGGAAAACCCACAGCTTAGTCAAGGCCTGCTCAGAACAACAGTGACACTCACCTTTTATTTCCCATCACCTTTCCCTTCTCCCCATGCCTCAGACCACGCTGCATCCTTACCCTGTGAATACCCCAGCCCTTCACATTTGGGGAGGTAGAGTTCAGGCAGGGTTCTCCCTTTTCATGTCCTGGGGCTTGGACCAAAGCAAAGGGAGCAAAAAGTAAACCTCAGGGAGAGAAACCAAGGCCACTCTCCCAGGGCAGCAAACAGGGGAGTAGGTCACAAACATGGACTGTGGCCTAAGGCCTACCGCCCTCTGCCCCTGAATCCTGCGTCCCACTTGCCCAGGCCCACAAGCTGACCTTGAACAGCCCACTCTTACTCAATCTCTTGACTTTACAGCGGAGGATAGACTTGTCCTTGGAGTTGGGTGGAAACCTACATGTCACAAGGCAGAAAGTGGTTCATGGTGCTTGTGCAGATGAGCCAAAACAGAAGTTTTGAGACCTCCACAAGTTTCTGAAAAACTTTGAAAAGAATCAGAAGTTTTGGAAGCTGTGTTTTTAAAGGGTGCCCCTGTGGCCGTGGCCAGATATTGGCCTCTGGCTTGAGTCCCGAGCTCCCCCGGGGCTTGAGAACGGGGCAGGCCGTGACCATGCTGGGGCCCTCCCCAGGGTGAGAGAGCCTGCCCCTGCGGAGGGGCGAGGTCCAGGGTCCTCTGCCCTCAGCCGTTCCCAGCCTCGCCTCAGCCGTCCCGCTGGGGGAGTTTTTGACCTTTCCTCCTACTTCATCACTGTTTCTACCCCCGGTCTCTCTCATTCTCCAGGGCACCAATGCCCCATCTTTCCCTCCTGGGACTCTGGTCAAGCCCGCCTCTCCTGTGGCCTCTGCCAGTCTTCAGTACAATGAAAGGCTTGGGCACATGGACATCTCCAGAGGCCGGGTCACTTAGAACCACCGTCCCAACTCTCGGCTTTGTTTTTGTTTTTTGTACCATTCACTACCTGCTGTTCTTTACTCCACACGTTCTGCACTCAGTAAACGTATTTTAAAGGCCATGACTCCAAGTGGAAAACCAGCTTTCCTCACTATAAATAGAAGGAAACAGGAACAATCAGCGTCCTGAAAACAAACCACCAGGAGTTAAGTCCTGCCCAGGACACTGCCCCTCAGAGGGGGAGGCCAGCTCTCTCCTCGGCTGTCTCTGTCAGGTTAAGTTCTCACACCACCTCGGGCACCATCAGGCCCAAACTTTGGTCAGCAATGGACTTCCTTTCAGAGCTACCGGCTTAGGACTCCCCCGGAGGTTCAGGGGTTAAGACTCCTTGCTTCCACTGCAGGGGACACCGGTTCAACCCCTGGTTGGGGAACTAAGATCCTGAACATGAAGCAGCCAAAAAATTAAAAAACAAAAACAGATTTACTGGTTTAATTATTTTTCTGTTTCTTTCTCCCCTCTCTTTCCCCCATAAAACTCATAATGAACATGTAAGTACAATCCTCTGGTCTGAAAGTATGTGCTGAAAAAGTCTATTTTTTCCTTTTTTCGCCAGCACCAACCCACAGGGCAAGACACCAGCATTGTCTGGGGAGCAATAATGGCTGTGTTTCCAGCATCCCTGCCCACTGGCCCTGACAGATGCCGCAGTGGTTCCTGCCAGGAAATTCCCTGCCGCGTGGAAAACCCAGAGAAGGAAGCGGAGCCCCGTGGAACTCTCAGGCTCCACCCAGAGCTGCAGGAGTAAAACAAGCCCATCATCTCGGGCCCGGGGATCCACAGGGACCTGGGAGCCTGTGACAAGACATACACACCACCTGGCCTCAGGCGGCTGCCTCTGTGCCTATTCTACCATGTCCCAGGTGGTTTGGCTCCTGTGTACCACTTGGTAGAGCCCTCAGGGGAAAAATATTGCCACCTCCATTTTGCAAACAAGAAAACCAGGGCCAAGATCTAACTTGAGGTCAGCACCAAGGTCAGCTTCACTCCTTCCAAGGCCGCTGGTAAAGTGAGCCTGGGCATCTGGGGGGAGATCCTGGTATCCCCAGCCCACCCTCCCGTCCACAGTCTTCCCTGGGCTCTTCTCCTGGTGACCAGCTGCCTCGTCCAGCCTTCTTTCCCCTCAAGGACCGTGACCCCCGTCATCGACTGGGCCACCGCCCCAGAGAGCAGCTGAGCCCTAGCTACAGGGCTGGTTCCTCACGTCAAGAATCACCTGCCGCCCAAACCCCTGCTGGGGCAGACGGGGGCTCAGCAGCAGGGGGTGAGGGATGGGTGAAGATCCCCCAGACTTGGGCAGGGTCTCCACTGTGCTCTTTCCCAGCCTTCTCCGAGACCAGGTGGACTCAGGACAACTGGCCCATCGTCCTTACAAGCAGCAGTCAGAGCGAGTGAGGCTCAGGTCAGAACCTGAGTCCCGCCCGACCCCTGGCTTTCACCTCCAGGGCCTGGGACCCTCCTCCTTCCTCCCCCGCTGGTCTTGCAGTAGAAGGTTTTGGAGAACCTCACGTCAATGCTTCCCAACTCTTCTCCCCCCAGGACCCCTGTTATTCCCCAGATGGTGTTCTCAGCGAACAAACCACAAGTACTGCGTCATCTGTTTTCCACATGTGGTCAGGGATGGGCGGCGACTCGGACGCACGCCCAGGCAGCGGGAGAACCTCCCTGACTCCGCCCTCAGGAGCTTGGGGGCCTCGACATACATTTGTGAGCAACTGCTGGAAACTCACAATGCCCACCACCCATGTGGTCTTCGAAGCCCCCAACACTGAGAGACCCACTGAAACGTCCTGTCCAGCCATCTCTACCCCCGGCAGGATGAATCCCCCATCTCTGGGGGCGGGGAGTGCTCCAGTGGGCAGCCCCCTCTTCCAGCTTTCATCTGTGCCCGGGTTTGTCCCCAGCACAGGGAGCTTTCAAAGTGGGCACTCTCTTGCGTCACCAGGGCTGGACAGCACTCTGCCCGGAAATACGTTGAAGGGAGGGAAGGATGGGAAGATGAGGGAAGAAAGGAATCTGAGCTTCAGCAAGAGCCCGGCTCTCCCGGGGAGAACTGTTTGCACACTCGGGGCAGCTCTGTCTCCTCCTGGGGCTCCTGTGACCGCCCCCTCCCGTCCTCAGACCCACGGCAGGTGTACGGCTCAAGGAAACGCTGTGGAAGGAATGAATGAGCAGGTAAGCATCACTGGCACCCACGTGGGTACCCACGGCTCTGGATGCAGGAAAACTCAGTTTGCCGAGAGCACCTGCAACCCCCTCCCCAGATCTGACTCCCATCTGGGTCCCAGGTCAGCCAGGCAGAAAGACCGGGGTTCCAGGCTTGGCTCTGGGGGGCAAAGCAGGCGCGGGCTGTGCTCACCACCTCGATTCTCCCAGCGCACCACCCCCTGACCAGTGAGGCAGAGAAGGCCCAGGTCGGGGGCATCAGGCAGAACCGTGGCTTTGGGGGCAGATAAGTGCTTCATTCTCTTCTCGCCTTCTCACCTCGCCCACCAAGCACCTGGGAGCATGAAGCAGAGGGCCAAGCCAGGGACCCCAGAACATCAAGGACCCCCGGACAAACTGTGGGTTCAGAACATTGAGGGGGGCCACATGTGACCTTTTCCGAAGCTCTCCAGGTACTTTAATTGGCAGCCAGCACTCAGAATCATAGCTTATAGTACACTCTGCTATATTTAAGATGGATAACCAGCAAGGACCTGCTGTACAGCACAGGGAACTCTGCTCAGTGTTAGGCAGCAGCCTGGATGGGAGGGCAGTTTGGGGGAGAATAGATACATGTGTATGTATGGCTGAGTCCCTCTCTGTTCACCTGAAACTATCACAACATTGTTAACTGGCTATTCTGCAATACAAAATAAAAAGGTTAAAAAAAATTTTTTTTTTTAAGTAAAAGGAATCATGGCTTATAGCAAAGGCGGGTTCAGGCTGGACTGGCAGGGATGATGTGGAAAGTTCCTGCCATGCCCTGGGGCGGGGCCGTCTAGGCGGGAAAGAGACCCAAGTGCCAGAGATAGCAAACAGATCCAGGTGAGCAAGAAGGAGCTTGCAGAGGCATGGGCCCTTTCCCAGGCTGCGGTAATGTGAAGCGGAGCATGGGAGGAGCGGATGAGGCCATCTATGCTGGGTGATGCCAGGAGGGAGGAGGCAGGCCCTGGCTTCTCAGATGCAGGGCTGTGTCCTCTGGACTGTGACCACCTAGCAAATCTAGGTGGGGGGGCCATGTTCATGACCTCAAAGCTCAGAACCTGGGCGGGGTGACAGAGAAAATGGGGCTGGATAATTAATCTAGAGGGTTCCTGAGGACCTGGAGCACAGCTGAATCTGTTGAAAACCTGCTCTTCCCGACTTTGCGGGGGAAGAGAGGAGCGTCGATCTGAAGTCTTATCGGCTGGAACCAGTGGCCTGACGTCCAGATCATCATCTGACCTGCCCTGGAATTGCCTACTTCCCTCCTCCGAGTGATGGTTAATTCTGTGTGTCATCTTGGCGGGGCTAAGAGATGCCCCAAGAGCTGGAGGAGCCGTGTTTCTGGGTGCAGGCGGGAGGGTGTGTACAGCAGTGATGGGAATTCAACCTGGTTCAGCAGATTTCCCTCCCCAGTGCCAGTGGGCGAGGCGGGGCATCGCCCGCCATTGAGGGTCCAAGCAGAACAAAAAGGCAGGGGAAGGGCAAGTTCACTCCCTGCTTTGAGCCAGGTCCTCTGCCTTCCCCTGCCCTTGGACAGGGGTCTCCCGGTTTGAGCCTTCAGGCTGACATCAGGGTGTACCCCATCAGCCCCCTGAAGCCTAGCCTTCAGGTTTGGACTGGACTCTCCTGGGCCTCCACCCACAGGGGGCAGGTCCTGGGGCTTTGCCTCCATAATGCATGAGCCAGTTCCCATAACAAACCTCCCTATGTCTCTACAGACCCTGTTGTTGTGTCTGACTCTGTGACCCCATGGACTGCAGCACACCAGGCTCCCCTGTCCTTCACAGACACAACTTAGCGACTGAACAACAACCAAAAGCATAATTCATTAAAATTATTACTTCAAAGGATTTGGGGGAATTTTTGCTTTAGTTGAAATTAGTTTTGTTTTCGCCAAAGTGGTTTCACCCCAGCCAGTTCCCATAGATGTATCAGTTTACTTCTGCTCAGCCAAATGTCAGTTTTGTGTGTGACTCACATTTCAGACATGAGCAATTATTAAATACTTAAAACGTATGCAAAATATCACTTTGATGGAGGCAGTTAACATATCTGTAAATTGAAAGTAGTATTGAAGCAGCAGTCTCTTTTGAAAATCTATTCGAGAGAAACCCACCCCATCCATCTACAGTTCTTAAGCCCAAGGGTTTAGCTACTTGAAAGGAATCGGTTCCCTTCCCCAATATACTAAAAAAGAAAGAAAGACTCAGAGACTGTTCATCTCTGTCAGGTTATGGTTCAATGTTGACGTGAACTGACAGCAACAAAACCAATTTCCAAGCCACAAACTAAAAACTAAGATATCCAACTAAACAAAGAAAACCAGAGAAATATTCAGAAACTGCTCAGAGCATCTTATCCGATGTGAATCTCTGTAACCCTTAGTGTCCTTAGAGATAAGTGTTTGGAAAATTGGGGATGAACAGCAAGTTGACGGTTTGCAGAACTGGTCTTAGCAAGTGGACTTTCAAAGAAATGGCTTTTGGAGGCCCAGGTTTCCTGATGTGACCTAGAGCCAGGACTTTCCACCTGGCTCTGCAGTTCCCCTGGGATCGAGACTGGGTGGGGCTTCTTCTGCTTCTGAGTGGGTAACCTGGGGTCCCCACTCCAAGGTCATTCAGGCCCCCTGGAGCTGATGTGAAGACGTTTCTGTGCCCCCTGCACTGTCAGGTGGAAGGAGAAAGGAACTCAAATGCAGGCCCGCAGCTTCAAGAGGCTGGTCCAGCCTTGGTCCCCACCAGCCCACCCAGCAGACCCCTCCCCAGGGCTACTTCCTCCACGGGCGGGGCTGCCGGGAATCTCCATGGAAATCAACTGTGCCGGTGGAGCACTGAGGTCCCTCCAGGTCCTTCTCTCATCAGAGCCCTGAAACAAGTCACTTCCTCTCCCAGACTCACGATTCCCTCTCTGTTCCCGGGGCAACAGATTAAGAGAAACTGCTGTGGCTTTCTCCCTGCCTTGTGGCCCCAGCAAGCCCTTTCCAGCAACAGCTTAGCAGGGATGAACCTCAAAGTTCTCACACCAGCCAGAGGCTGCTGGTGGCTTCATCTCTCTCCTTCCCTCTGTGAGCTCTAACCGTCCATGAACTGCTTGCATTGTTCTCAGTATAACATCTTTACATACACGGATATGGATGTAAAGATACAGCATCCATGTATTAGCATCCTGGGCTTGCCCAGTGACTCAGCAGTTAAGAATCTGCCTGCCAGCACAGAAGATGCAGGAGACCCAGGTTCGATCCCTGGGTTGGGAAGATCTCCTAGAGGCGGGCATGGCAACAGTACCCTTGCCTGGAGAATCCCTTGGACAGAGGAGACTGGGCGGGCTACAGTCCGTGGGGTCACAGAGTCAGACACAACTGAAGTGACTAAACACACAAGTACATTAGCATCCTAGCACCAGCCAGCCTAGGGAACCAAGAGCTTCCGGAGTCCCTCCCCCGTCTCCTCCTCTTTCCTCGCCTCCTCCTCCTCTCCTCCCCCGCAGTCCTGGAGTCTGCTGTTCCCAGGTATGAGCCTCATACTTCTTCAAAGTCAGAAGAATCATTCTTTTCTTTTCTTTTTTAAGGGAAGAAGATCAGTTTTATGTGCCACAGGCTGGAGCTGTTCTTCTCAGAGGTTGGGGCCTCACAGGACAGTAAGATGTCAAAATTAACATGGGATTCCCCATGTTTCAAAGGAAGTACGTGAAAGGCGGGGGGGGGGGGGGGAACCCATCTGCCATCGGAGTCATTTCATTAAAGAAAGGACATTTGAACTATTGAAAGAGCATATTCTCAGAATTTTAAAAACTGAATACATCAAGTTCATCCAAAACATCTTTATTTTCCTTGTTTCCGTTCAGAGCCCGGAGCCCTTCGCCGTGGACCAGCTTGGCATTTAAGAATCTCATTTAGAAACTCACCTTCTGTGACCTGAGTCCCTAAGAGGATGGGGACTTTCTGGGGGGGTCCACCCCCATCCTGGACGCCCCACCCCTGAGATCTCAGGAGGAGGAAGTAGCCTCCGCCCCCTTCCTCATCTCCCTCTCATCTTCACCAGACGCCACACCCAATCCCACCCTAGGAACCCTCAGGGACCAGAGCTCCCCTGCCTCTCTTCTCTGTCTTCCTCTCCCTCTAGCCCAGGCCTGAGCAGGGGACTGCAGGGAGACCCCGAGGACAGGGCTAGGACGGACCGTGCAGCGGGTGTGATGTCACGGGACCTCAGTGACCCACTGAAAATGTCCCCAAATGGAAACACTTCATCGGTGCTACAGCACACCCGGATGGTCTGGCCCCACCCCCTCTGCACAGGTACACTGCTCTGTCATTCGCCCTCGAACAGGAATAGGGGAGGGTAAAGGACTGGGCAGGTGTTTTGCAATAGCCCCCCAGGTAAGCAGACTCTGTCCGTCCCCACCCTGCACTAAGAACCTCTGCCTGGGCTCTGGCCAGAATGGTTTTTAGAAACCACACGGCAACACTGCAAAAACCCAGGTTCCAATGGCACCTCAGCTTGACATCAGGGGGTGGAAGGGGGGCTGCTCCTCCCATCTCTGACTTTTGGCCTCTCCCTAGCTCCTCTGTGGGTGCACGCAAACCCAGGGAGCTGCTTCAGAGCCCCAACCCCAAAGGGGCCCCAAAGGGCTGGAGCCGAAGGGCTAAGGGGCACCTTCCTCCCCGAGCCATGTCTTTCTAGGATCTGATGGGAAACAACCCCCACCCCTCAAGTGTGACCCCCTCCCATTACCCCATCACAGCATCTCTGGTCCTTCCCGCTCCTTGACCATCCCGCCCTCCTTCAGGTAAGGCAGGGCTGGTCCTCCAGGGCTCCCAACTTGGCTCTAGAAGTCCCCATATCTCAAATGCAGGACATACACACACAGAGAGAGTTTTCTTTCAGCTGGCTACATGCAAAGAGTGATAAACATCACCAGTGAGGCAGGTGTGTCCCAGCCCTGGTCCGGACTCTGGCCCCAGGTTCTGACTGGAGCTCAGACTCGAATCCCGTCTGCCCCATCCCGCTCATAGAGCTCCCCCCACCCTCCTCAACCACGGGCATCAAAGGGGGGCCTCCTAGAGTCCTGCTGCTGCTGCTGCTAAGTCACTTCAGTCGTGTCCAACTCTGTGCGACCCCATAGACGGCAGCCCACCAGCCTCCCCCATCCCTGGGATTCTCCAGGCAAGAACACTGGAGTGGGTTGCCATTTCCTTCTCCAATGCGTGAAGGTGAAAAGTGAAAGTGAAGTCGCTCAGTCATGTCCGACTCTTCGTGACCCCATGGACTGCAGCCTACCAGGCTCCTCCATCCATGGGATTTCCAGGGAAGAGTACTGGAGTGGGGTGCCATTGCCTTCTCCGCCTGGAGTCTTAGCGTCCCCCATTAGGGCTGAATGGAACAAGGAGAGGCTCAAGAGAACCCCACATGCCCCCGCTGGGGCCCTTCAACAACCCCACCCAACCTCCACCCCCCCCAGCCTCCCTCTACCCCCATTCAAGCGCAGTCATACACCTTGGAGCTCACATCCCTTTATTCCAACTGGAGCATCGCTTTGGGTCTCCTCACAACAGCTCTGCAGGGTAAAGAGCACCCCCGTCTCTCAAGCACTCTCCGTCTGGCCGGGCAGATCAGACCCCAGGCCACGGGGAAGCCCCTCCTGCCCACCACCAACTGTCCCCACATGGAAGCAGGGCCCAACCGGGCAGTGGGACCAGAGTCGGGCGGAGGCAGCGGGCAGCAGAGCGGGTGGGGGGTGGGGGGCCTCAGTTCTGGGTGAGGATGCGCACGAACTCCTCATAGTTCACCCGGCCATCTTGGTCCACGTCTGCCTCCCGGATCATGGCATCCAGCTCATCCTGAGACAGCTTCTCCCCCAGCTGGGCTGTGGCCTGCCTGAGCTCGTCCACGCTGATGTAGCCATCGTTGTCCTGGTCGAAGGCACGGAAGATTTCCCTCAGGTCCTCCTCCGTGTCTGAGGTCTGAAGCCCTGCGGCCATGGCCTCCAGAAACTCCTGGAAGCTGATGATGCCGTTGTTGTCTGTGTCCAGCCGGGCGATGAGCACCTTCAGCTCAGCCTCTGATGGCTTCAGGCCCAGCTCCTGCATCACGGTGCCCAGCTCCTGCACACTGATGGTGCCATCCTTGTCCTTGTCGAACTTGTCGAAGGCCTCCTTGAACTCCGCCACCTGCTCTTCAGACAGCTTTTCTGCCATGTCGCTCGCACCTGCTACGGAGCTCACCAGCTCACTGCCAACCCGCCTGAGGGGCTCAGGTCAGAGCTGGGACCAGCTCGGGACCAAGGCTGTGTGTGTGTCTGAGAACACAGTTCAGGCGGCAGCTTTGCCTCTGCTGGGAGCCCCCTCCTTTTCTGTGCATCCCAGCAAAGGGAGGAGGACACTTCCCACCCACCGCATGTCCCGGGGCGAGATCCTCCTCCCAGGGAGGGACAGCGGACTGCAGACAGACGAGAAATGCAGGAACTGGAGAGGCGGGCCCGCCCAGGAGAGGCTGCAGAGAACCAACGTGGCCCAGCCTCTCCCACCCCGACAGCAGAGCACAGTGCCCACGGCACTCTCAGAGTCTAGCCAAGCTCAAGATGGGGGGCTCAAGAGAACTTCTCCAAATTTAGAGACCAGTGTGGGGAGGGGAGGGGAGCATCCCACAGCCCTGAGGACTGGGAGGGCTGTGGCCAGCGTTCCTGTTCTCTCTGGGGCTGTCCAGCCCCCATCCTGCAGGGTGGGCTGTGGTGGTAGAGCTCAGTGGGATTCTCCCAGGATGCACTGCGGGCTTCATCACTCTCCAGGCCACGGTGGCCGCCAGGTCCTCAGGTGGGGACTCGTCTGCCTGACTTTGGCTTGGAGAAAGGGGGAGCTGGGGTGGGCAGGGCCTGCCACAAGTACTGCTGAGATTCATTCATGAAGTGAATGTTCAAAGTGTGATTTCAGAGGCGAGAGGAAGCCTCCAGTATCCCGCAAGGTCCTCTTCTTTAGCTCCCCTCTAGCTTCTCTGATTCTGTCCCAAGTCCCGGGTTCTCTACAGAGACCCCAGGAAGGTGGGGACCCTTCACTTATAACTCCAGAGACGTCCTGCCTGAGAGTGCTGGGCTGGATCGGGCAGACCCCAAGATGCCAGGGGCGGGAAGATGTAGAAGAGGGTGGCTAGAGCTGTGTACTTGGTCTGCCTTATGGGTTTACTAAGTCAGCCCTAAGCAAATTCCCGGGCTGCATAGTCTTATCTGTTTCATCTCTGCCCACTGCTCTGAAGCAGAGTTTAGACCAAGAAGAGCTCAGGCCCTGGGGACCATACCCAAGTCCTTAGCCCTGAAATGCAAGGCTGTAAAGGGACATTTGCCCTGGGGCCCCCATGGTGACTTTCTCAAGCAAATTCCCTCGTGATCCCTATAAATCCCCTGACTTGCCCCAGCTATGCCTCCAGGGGAGGAACAGACTGCTTCTGTCCTCCTGATAAATTAGTAAGTTCCACTCCTTCTGGTTCAACCATCAGACAGCATTCTGTCCTTCCCTAGAGGGCAGCTGGGCAAACACCTCTCCACCTCTCCAGGGGTGGATTCTGCACATCCACCCCTGGCCACCCTGAGTCCAGGGGACCCAGATGCAGAAAGAGACAGGAAACCTTCTGGTTGCCCAACTCCTCACATGAAGGGTTTCCCTGGTAACTCAGTAGTAAGGAACCCACCTGCCAAGGCAGGAGACACAAGAGACCAGGATTCAGTCCCTGGGTCAGGAAGATCCACTGGAGGAGAAATGGCAACCCACTTCAATATTCTTGCCTGGAGGATCCCATAGTCAGAGGAGCCTGATGGGACTGCAAAGAGTCGAACACAACTGCGAGCACACAGACACCATGAAGACGATCACTGTCTCATCTCAGAGCAGAAGAGTGCAGAGGCCAACACATAATGAGCAATCAATTTCTCAATGAAACTGACAATTGTCTTGGGTGGAGGGTGTGGATTCTCCTGGGAGACCAGCTTCATAAGCCAAGTGGGGAGGGTGGGGCCTCTGATTACTGGGACCAGCCCAGCTCCCTTGCTTATTTTTAAAGAATATTTGAAGATATAAATCTATGCTTTAAATTTCCTTTTCTTCTCATCTCGTTTACTCTCATCGCTGATTCTGCACTGTAAGTGGAGAGCTTTGCAGATATTGTCAGGAGACTTGAACTCTGGGTTCTAATTCCATCCTTGATTTGGGGACTTAATTTGTGTGTCTGTATGACAGACGCACAAAGCTATGAGGTAGGATAATAAGTCCCCGTATCTGATCAGACGTCATAGGATCAAAGCTCGAAGCGTCTTTGATCAACGGGAGGTGCTGCTATTCCATGACCACCTTGTGTTTGGTTGTTGCTGTTCAGTCACTCAGTCACGTCTGACTCTGCAATCCCATGGACTGCAGCACGCCAGGCTTCCTTGTCCTTCACTATCTCCTGGAGCTTGCTCAAACTCACGTCCATCGAGTGGGTGATGCCATCCAACCATCTCATCCTCTGTCGTCCTCTTCTCCTCCTGCCCTCAATCTTTTCCAGCATCAGGGTCTTTTCCAATGAGTCCAGGTGGCCAAAGAATTGGAACGTTAGCTTCAGCATCAGTCCTTCCAATGAATATTCAGGGTTCTTTTAGGATTGACTGGTTTGATCTCCTTGCAATCAAAGGGACTCTCAAGAGTCTTCTCTAACACCAATTGATTCAAAAATATCAATTCTTTGGTGCTTAGCCTTCTTTATGGTCCAACTCTCACAGCCATACATAACTACTGGAAAAACCATAGCTTTGACTATGCAGTCCTCATGTTTGCATTTGGTGGAAACCAACACTCCTAGATACTCTTGCCTGGAAAATCCCATGGATGGAGGAGTGGGCTGCAGTCCATGGGGTCGCTAAGAGTCAGACACGACTGAGCGACTTCACTTTCACTTTTCACTTTCATGTATTGGAAAAGGAAATGGCAACCCACTCCAGTGTTCTTGCCTGGAGAATCCCAGGGATGGGGGAGCCTGGTGGGCTGCCGTCTATGGGGTCGCACAGAGTCGGACACAACTGAAGAGACTTAGCAGCAGCAACACTCCTAGAAGTATTCACTGGAAGAGGACTTTGCTCTCAAGGCCAGTGGGTAAGGGTACAAGGATGGCCACCTGGGAGGCTGGGGGCTAAGGATGAGGAGACTGGGGGCCGCCACTCCCTGGGCAGCCCTCAGGCACAGGAGGAGGGAGGAGGGGCTGCAGACCCAGCAGGGAGACCGTGGTCCCTGCAGGGGCACAGGATGTCTGTGCCTGCTGCCCGCTGGGGTGCTTGGTCTGCAGAGGAAGGAGAGCCTGGAGCAGAGGGAAGCGGGAGGCAGAGGAGACTCTGGCAGGTGGGCCAGCGAGCCTGCCCTCCCGGGCCTCGTCTGCTCCTGACTCTACCTCTGTCTCTCAGGGACACTCGACTTCTCCCAACCCCTGTCCTACAGGAGAAAGGGTGATGGAGGAGGCTGGGACAGGAAGGTGACCTTTTCCAGGCTGGCTGGGTGATTCCTGAGGCCCTCGGGGCAGAGAACTCGCACACTCAGTAGCCATAAGTGTGTGTGTGTGTGTGCTCACACACACAGGCGTGAATGTGTATGGCTGAGTGTGCGGGGGAGGTGTGCAGAGCCAGGTCAAAGGTGGCTCTGCTTCCCAGGGACTTGACACAGCACCCCACTGCTGTCTGGGTTCTGTGGGCGAGACACCAGGAACCTGCAGGACGGGTCTTGAGGCTCCTCTGCCTCCCAGACCTGCAGGGACCTGCCTGTCTGTCCTCCTGAGCCAGTCTCCACGGGAACGGCCCTGCCCCAATCTTACCCTGGAGACCCACTCCAAGAAAAGGGAAAAGACACCATGTGGAGGTCACTGCCACCCACAAGGCAACCCCCTCCCCAGCTCCAGCTGCTGCCCCCACCAGGCCCCCACCCTTAACACAACACTCCCATCTGGGCCACACAGCATGGTCTGGGCAGCAGGGGGTCGGGGGCGGGCCTCTCCACCAGCCTGGGGTGGGTGACTTCACCTCCCCAGCTCCAGGGGCCTCCCTTTAAAGGAGACGACACAGCACCGGCTTTACGGGGTGTCAGGGTGACACGAGCGGACAAGAGGCAGTCGCGTAGAGCCTGGCATACAGAAGGCACTCAATAATAGGAACTGCACTGTCCCTCGCTGCCCCATCGCCCAAGTGCTGCTGTCCGCCCGGCACCTCCACGCTCCCTCCCGGCATTTGCTTCCAGGCCAAAGGACAAGCATCCTTGAAGGGGACCAGGGTGGCTGTTCTAAGGTCTCAGAAAGTCTTAATCTGAACTAAATGCCTGGGCTCCCAGGTGCAGGGGACAGTGTCTGTCCTGCTTCGCTCCCAGTGCTTCTGTTGTTTCCTGTTCCTACTGGCCCTCACAGGGCTGGTGCTCCTGGTGGAGGAGCAGATTAGCTGGATGAGCACGTTCTACAGGACATGATCTGAGGCTGAAGGCCACCTTTCCAGGCCTCTGTTGCAGCAGATGTGTGATTCTGGGGCTGCCAGGAGGTAGACATCACATCATGTGCATGCATCTGGTTGCTCTGCACCCACAACTCTTCGCCAGCCGAGGCTGCTGGGTTTTCAGGGCCCACAACTCGCCTGCACAGATCAGGCTGGCAGGACTGTCCTCTCCCCTCTTTAGGGGAACTTGGAAGGAGACATGTCACGCTCCACTCACCATCCATGCACACGCCTGACCCGGTAAGAGTGGACTTTTCTTCCAGCACTTTCTGTAAGAAGTGCTTCCATCGAGTACTTCCAGAGGGCTAAGACTTATCCCAGGACACCAGGCACTTTCACTTTAACCATCCCAGGTGGAAATCTTCCTAAGGTCTCACGTGTTTTATTTCCCATCACCGTAGAACTGGCTGGAATGTCCCTCCGGTGGTCAGAGGAGATAACTGTGGCCATCAGCTATGTTGCAATGCCCTACTACCCACTGGGACTCTGGCAGGAGTGCTGGCCACTCGATACACAGTCCTGGCTTGCTGTTTTTCTAGTTGGCCCTCCCCACTTCTCGCCCAGTGTCCCTCAGCGTCCTCTTCATCTCTGTTGGTGAGATCACTTGAGGAAAAGCCCAGAGTTGCCTTCAGCACTATAGGCCTGACGAAACAGAAGATGGGGGACTTCCCTGGTGGCTCAGTGGTGAAGAATCTACCTGCCAATGCAGGAGACATGGGTTCGATCCCTGATCCAGGAGGATCCCAAGTGCTGCGGAGCAACTAAGCCCATGTGCCTAAACTGCTGAGTGTGCTCTCGAGCCTGGGAGCCACAACCACTGAGCCCAAGTGGCCTAGCGCCCCTGCTCCACACTACAGAAGACACATCTAGAGAGTAGCCTCCACGCTCAGCTACTAGAGAAAAACCCATACAGCAATGAAGGCTCAGTGCTGTAAAAAAGAAATCCTTTTTTTTTTTTAAAGAAGAAGATGGGGAACCAGTCCTGAGCAGGGGGCACTCGTCTCCCTGTGCTTGTCTGGGGAACGCTGGCCAAGCCGAGCAGGGGAGCTGGTTTCGACCAGGTCAGGGCTGACGTCTGGGGAGTGGGGGCAGCTCCGCTCCAGCCACACAAGCACACGACACAACCTGGCAGGTCACCTCTTGGCCGTGGCCAGGATGGCTCAGCCTGGCACCCAGGATCTGGGTCAGTGTCCCTGCCCCCTCCTCCCTCATCACGAGATCCCGGAAGCACTTTCTCTGCCACCAGAGCTGGGGTCTCTCTTTCCCACAATCCGGTCCAGCCAACCAAGATTCTTAGAAACAGAATCTGTCTCTCAGGCTGCTTGCTTCTTTGGGGAAATTGCTCTTTCCTGCTCTGGAGTCTCCTACAGACCCGCTGTCACCGGTCAACAGTGAGGAAGCACATTTCTGCTCCCTTCTCCGCCTGATTCCATACGGCCCCAGGACTCTGGCCGCCCTCAGTGATGGGTTGATGAGAACCTTTTACATCTGTGGCCAGCAGGGGTGGCGGCCCCAGCTTTCCCCTGTCCCCACCTGTCCCTCCACACCTGCCAGCGCCTACTTGCCTGACCTGGTAAGGCCACACCCACACCTGTCCTCCCCCATTTACCTGGGGGAGAAGGTGATAGTCTTCCTCACACCTGCGCTCCCGTGGGCCAGGTGCCTTGAGAAGCGCTCTGAGGATGGCCTCATCTTGTCCTCGCTGTTCACTCCTGCTCCCAGATGAAGCAACTAAGCCTCAAGAGACGTCACAAAACGAGATCATGGACAAGCCAGGGTTTTGGATCTGAGCTTGCCAGACCGCGAAGCCCAAGCCCTTCTACCTCTCATGGCATCTGTCCAGAGCGTAGCACAGAGCAGCCAGCTAGCCCAGGCACCAGGAGGACCGTGTCCCTCCTCCATCTGTACTTACAGTGCTGATCCTGCCGGCATCTCATTAGTGAAAACAGACTTTCTGGCTCTCAGCCCCATCTCTCCCAAGAACTCAGTCCAGGCGCGAAGCCTTTGGTCTAGGCGAGGAAGTAGAGGGTGGAGGGGATGGAGGGGGTGGGATGTCAGACACTGAGGTGCGCTCACCACTCCTGTCTCCACGTCCGGGGTCGGAGGGCCCACAGAGGACTTTCTGCTGGTGCTTTCAGAGCCAGGACTGCACTGATTCTCCCTAGGGTGCTGGGAGGTTGAATTCACAAGCCCCTCCCCTACCTCGTCCCCCCCTCACCACACAGGCCACGTCTGGCACCAAGGCCCCCACTCTCTTCACCCCATTTCACTCCGTCATTTGCTCCAGGAGACTTGAGTTCTATCCCAGTGGGGCCTCCATCCAGCCACATGGCCTCGAGCAGATGTGTGTGTCAGCAGATGCCCGTTGCCAGGGCTGGACTTGACCTTGAGAGCCTCCAGTGACCAGATGCTCTCCCTGCCTCCAGAGGGGCTAAGGCTGGTGAGAGGACCCCTCAGAAGCAGGAAACACCCTTGGCTCAATTCTCCAAGGACAGCCGTCCTGGGAGGCACAGAGAGGACTCGCCCCAGAGCCAGGAGACACTCCTATGAGGCACATTTTTGTCCCTCGCTCACCAGTTGTACAGTCCTGGATAACCACTTACGTTTGATGGGTTACCAGGTCTGGAAAATGAGGGCATTGCACTAGATAATGGCTTTCAGAATTTCAAGAGCAGGGGCGCCACATTTCAAATGAAGCCTTATTGGTCTGAGAGAAAGCAGTTCATGTTCATTGAGCTCTTATGTTCCAGCTGCTGTCTGACCCTTCCAAGTGTGACTGCACGGTGCTCTGAGCCTCACTGTAGTTAGCTCACAGGTGAGGCCCAGGGGTCAGGAGAGTGACTTGTTTGACATGAGTGAAGTGGCTAAGAGCAGGCTTTCCTGGTTGGTGGGGGGAAAGGAAGGAAGCAGAGTAGCTCCCATCGGCCTCTTCCTGCTCCCTCGGCATCTCTGGAAGGACTTGTGCAGAGTCCAGGTGTCTCCAAGAGCAAGTTCAAATCCAGGGGATGAATGACCTTAAAAGAACCTAAACTACCTTGCTCTTCTGATGCCCTGTCCAGGTACCATGCTCACGCGCCAAGCCTCCTGCCTCAACCACACCTCACTTGCTCACCAGTGGGCACGTGTGTCCACCCATAGATGCTTGAACTTGCACACACACATGTTTTCCTGTGTTAAACATGAAGGTTTTCATCACCACCATAAACTTTGGGCTTCCCAGGTGGTTCAGGGGTAAAGAATCCACCTGCCAAAGTAGGAGACACGGGAGATGTGGGTTTAATCCCTGGGGTCATGAAGATCCCCTGGAGGAGGAAATGGCAACCCACTCCAGTATTCCTGCCTGGAGAATCCCATGGACAGAGGAGCCTGGGGGGCTGCAGTAGGTCAAAAAGAGTCGGACATGACTGAGTGACTGAGCGCACACCCCATAAACTGCAAAGGCTTGGAACTTGGAACCAACACCATTCTGGCCTCTTAGTGAGTCCCAGACACTTGGGGGAAAGCAGCTTGTTCTCTTGAACATAATTACCACACCCCGGTGGTGAAGAGCTGACTCATTGGAAAAGACCCTGGTGCTGGGAAAGATTGAGGGCAGGAGGAGAAGAGGGTGACAGAGGATGAGATGATTGGATGGCCACTCATCAAGTGTATCTCAGTATCAAAAGATTCGTAGCATGGAGTTCTAGCCCCTCAGCAACATTAGTCCCTGTAATACTTTGTCCATTTATTCTCAAACCATTAAATGCAAGTTTGAAAGGCAGGATAGTCACACACATGAGCCCTGCCCACCCCCAGCCTGCTCTCCACTGGCCTCCACCCCAAGGCCAGCCTAGAACCCCTTAGCCTGCCCACAGCACAGCGGAGGCAGTAAGTGACTGCGGGGTGAGCTACTTGGGAAAATTTAGCAAGCCCACAGGAATCACAGGAACCATCATTTCCCCAGGAAAGCGGGACGTCCAAGAAGAGACTTTGTCTTGTTTGGCTACTTTTTTTGTGAGCTGTAGCACTGATGTTTGGGTGATGGTTTAATCCTGAGTTAACCAAAGTGACTCTCAGCAACTAAACACAGGCCCCTATACGTTAGGGCCTAGACAGCATATCAAAAAGCAGAGACACCACTTTGCCAACAAAGGGCCATATAGTCAAAGCTATGATTTTTCCAGTAGTCATGTACAAATGTGAGAATTGGACCATAAAGAAGGCTGACCACTGAAGAATTGAAGATTTTGAATTGTGGTGTTGGAGAAGACTCTTGAGATTCCCTTGGACTGCAAGGAGATCAAACCAGTTAATCCTAAAGAAAGGCAACTCTGGAAAAACTGATCCTGAAGCTGAAGCTCCAATACTTTGGCCACCTGATGCGAAGAGCTGACTCAATGGAAAAGACCCTGATGCTGGGAAAGATTGAGGGCAGGAGAAGAAGAGGGTGACAGAGGATGAGACAATTGGATGGCATCACCAATTCAATGCACAGGAGTTTGAGCAAATTCTAGGAAATAGTGAAGGACAGGGAAGCCTGGAGTGCTGCAGTCCATGGGGTCGAAGAGTTGGACACGACCAAGTGACTGAACAATATGTCACCTTGGGTGTGAAAGTAGGGTGAGGCTCCCAGAGACACTGTGGGTGCAGGTAAGCTGATGAGGAGCTGGAAGGATTAGAGGCAGGGGTGGCCCAGGGTGGCACCCTGGAGGTGGACTCATAGACCAGCCACCTGGAGAAAGCAGCAGGACCTGTCTGGAGGACACGGCAGCCCAGGAAGACACAGGGAACCCTCGGAGCAACCAGAGCGCTGGGCTTCCTCCGCACTCGGTGGACTTCATTCCACAGGTTAGGCCTCAGATCATAAACACGAATCACCCAGGTGGCCTATGACCCTGAGCAGGAGGCAGGAAGCAGCGCCCATGTCCTGGAGGGACATGACGCACCTGGCTGCTTATCAGGTTTTAATTAAACATTGCACAGCTCTGATCCAGATCAATGGTCTCCTCCCTGAACTGAAGGCTCAGCCCAGGACAGGCCTGGAGGAGTCCTGATGACTCACACAAGACCAAGACCCAAGCAAACGTCCTTCCCAAGCTGGTCAGGCTCCGGGCTGCAACTGTCTTCAAGGGGGAGTGATAAAGGACATCCCAGACCCCCACAAGTTCCCACAGAAGGCCCCCTACTAGCTGCAAAGACCCTCTCCTGGCAACAAGGGCAGCTAAGAAAGTGTTGCTTTTCCCACGGTCTCAGAAAGTTGAGCAAAGATGCGCTTATGTCACTGGCCCCTCCCAGCCTTGGAAAGCAAGAAGCCCCAGAAAGCACTGGTCCAGACCACGTGCTTGGCAGAGGCTACTTGCTGTCCCCAGATGGGCTTGAACTCAACTCTCGGTATCCCACCACCACATCCCGTGTTTGTCTGTGTCCGTGTTGTTACTCTTAGACTGTGAACTGCAAAGATCCCACAACAATAGTGCATGCTGTGTGCTCCCTGCAAACCCAGGCGTGTCTGCTCATTTCTGGGAGACTGAGTGATGGAAAGTCACAGGTAGGAAATTGATCCACGGAGACCGAACACCCCAGAGACAGCCCGAGACGGGGCCAGCCCTGCACTGACCCTTGGATGCATGCACTGGAACCGAGGAGACTCTGAGGGGCTGTTGGCCCTAAAGCCACAAGGGGAGAAGGTGGAGGCCCTACCCTGGGTCCTGGGACCACACTCCCCTTCCCAGGACTCTCCCCCACCTCTGTCCTGAGCCTCCCTGCACCTCCTGCCTGGTCCCGCTGGGTTCACATACAGACATTTGGCCTGGAGGAGAGAAGTCCACCCTCCCCAGATCTGCTGGCCCCCATCACCCCGACTATGTTCGGGCCTCTCTATGAAGCCAGGCCAGCATTCCACAATAAAGACCCAGTTGGATCAAAGTTCCCGAGGTGACCAGACTGCTTGCAGGGAGCTGGGAGGTGAATCTGTCCTCCTGAGGCCTGAACAGCAGGAATGCTCTGTGGGCGGGAGTGGACTTTTCTAGCATCAGTGCGGGGATGTGAAGCCGTGGAGAAGACAGGGGTGGAAGGCCAGAGAGTGAAACCTCAGCAGCTGCTCCCAGGAGTCAACACAGAGGTCAACCGCCCCCACGGAGCCATATGGCAAACCTGTGAACAGTGAAAAGAGATGACAGACCACACCGTGAGTGATGCAGGCACCTGGGCGGGAGCACCTGGGGGCACCCCATGGGGTCTGACCCAGAGGGAAGGACTGGAAGGGACGACACAGGTCCAGGCCTCCTGCCTGGTGGAAGGAGTCTGCGTGAGTGACGAGCCAGCCCTCCATTCATTCAGCAAATGACGTCTCTCGAGCACAGGGCCCATTCTGTCGTGGAGGGTTTCTGTCTGTGTCAGTCAATTCTGTCGTGTCTGACTCTGTGGCCCACCAGGCTCCTCTGTCCCTGGGGTTCTCCAGGCAAGAATACTGGAGTGGGTTGCCATTCCCTTCTCCAGGGGATCTTCCCAACCGGGCTCTCCTGCGTTGTAGGCAGATTCTTTACTGTCTGAGCCACCAGCGCTGCCTGGGGCGGGGCGGGGGCGGGGCGGTGGATCAGAAACAGCCTTGAGACTTCCCAATACTTAGATCCTCTTCTAACAGAATCGGTGGTGATATTGATGAACGTGGGGGCTTCCCCGGCACTAGTGGTAAAGAATCTGCCTGCCAATGCAGGGGATGCAAGAGGCCTTGATAATTTTTTTAAACTATGCATAAAGTGATTCAACATTCAGAAGATCTGCAGAACTCAGTAAACTAGTAGTTTCCAATTGGCTGACACATGGCATTACCGCATCACGAGCGGGTGAAAGATCACTCGGAGCACAGGAGCAACCAGTGGAGTTCAACGGAACAGGATGAAAGTTCATTGACATGGTTTCTGAGTCCATACCACAGTGAACTTTTAAGAAGCTACCACTTGTCAATTTTTGATATGGTATCCAAGAAGAACCACAGTTCTCTGCAAGAGTCATTGAACATTCTCTCCTTTACCAGGTGAGCATATCATGTGATGCTGAATTATCATATACTTCAAATCAAAACACCTGCCGACAGACCGAGTGCAGAAGCAGACAAGCTTTTATAAAGCCAGACATTAAGGAGTTTTGAAAAATTATTTTTTTTAGGTACTGTGATTCTTTTTGTTTTGGAAATATGATAATTTTTTTATGTTGTCGTTTACTTGCTAAGTTATGTTTGACTGTTTTCGACCCCATGGACTATAGCCTACCAGGCTCCTCTGTCCATGGGATTTCCCAGGCAAGGATACTGGAGTGGGTTGCCATTTCCTTCTCCAGGGGATCTTTCTGACTCAGGGATCAAGCCCAAATCTCCTGCATTGGCAGGTAGATTCTTTACTGCTGAGCCACCAGGGAAGTCCCTAATTACTTTTTATAAAACTACGCTGTTTTTGTTTTTTCATTTCTTTTTTGCCTGTTTGCAGGGCAGGAATAGAGAGGCAGACATAAAACATGGACTTGTGGACACAGGGTGGGAAGGGGAGGGTGGGATGAGTTGGGAGAGTAGGCTTGACATACGCACACTACTGTGCATAAAACAGATAGCTAGTAGGAAGCTGTTGTAAGACACAGGGAGCTCAGCTCAGTACTCTGTGGTAACCTAGAGGGGTAGGATGAGGAGTGGTGGGGTGGGAGGGAGGCTCTAGGGGGAGGGGACATATGTATACTTATAGCTAATTCACACCGTTGTTCAGCAGAAACTAAAGCAACATCGTAAAACAATTACACTCCAGTAAAAAAAAAAAATTATACATTCCTTACAAAAAGTTGTGAATACATAAAATACATTTACATATGTTAAAATTTTATTAGTTCTCATTTCAAACACAAGAAATATTGATAGACATTTATAAAGGCTCTTTACAGTCCCCAGTAATTCTTAAATGTATAAATGGGACCGAAGATCACAAATAGATCCTGTAGGGAAGGGAATCACTGCCCTAAGAGGCCACAGGGGGAAAAACACACAGCTCAGGAAATTAAAAACATTCCTTCTGTCATAGTTTCCTAACCAGCAAGTTGCAACAATTCAGTCATCACAGCACTGTGTCCTGTGAGTCAGGCACAACTCTAAAACCCTTACTGAGCTCCCTTTCAACTTGCTTTATGAAGAGTCCACTCAGGCTCTGACCCAGAAACGTGCAGACTCCTGTTGGCCACTTACGCCTTGCAGGTGAGGCGGGCAGCACGCAGCATATGGCAGCCCATCCACCGGACAGTGTCAGGCACATGTGACCCAGGCACGCTGGCCCCTGGTCCCCCCGGACACCGTGTCAGCTCCACACCCCCTGCCAGCGCTTCTCCTGCCCCTGCCCTCGTGGTCTTTCATGGTCGTGTGCCCCCAACGTATGATGTTGTGGGGACACACCGTCCAGCTATAGCACTGAGTTTATCAAGTCTTTTTTTCACAGGGCATCCTCCAAACCCAACTCAAAATCACAGGGAGGAGAGGGCTCAGGGCTGGTGCTTTTGCTAAGTGTGGAAGGTGTGAAGACTGGAAGGGAAGGAGTGGGAACTGGGTGAGTCCAGTAGGCAAACCCAGAACTCATCCCTCCCGAGACTGTCCACCCGCCTTTCTGGAGCTGTCCCTGCTGCTCCGGCCAGTGGGGACAAGGTTCTGGCCATTCCCAGAGCCGCTGGCATCAGTGCAACCAGCTGGCCAGCCTGCTGCCTGGTCCTGGACTCCTGTCCCAACAGGACCTGGGCTCTAGGCAACCGCAGGGCGGGGAGCGTGCAAGGGGAGGGACAACCCGGCTGCTTTTAAGTGCCGGTGAAAGCTGGGGCTTGTGCAGCACAGCCACCTCCATGTGCTCTCGGCCGCCTCTCCACACACCTGGCCACCTGCATGTGCACAAGGCCATCTCCACGCACACACAGCCACCTCCTTGCACGCCCAGCCACCTCCTGGCAATGGTCATGGCCAAGCAACTGGGCAAGGAGCAAATGGCTGAGTTTTAGGAGGCCGTCTCTCTGTTCCACCTGGACAGCAACAGCGCCATCCCCATGCAGGAGCTCGGCACTGTCCTGTGGTCACTGGGGCCGAACCTCACCAAGGCTGAGCTCCAGAAAGTGGTGGGCGAACTGGTCTGCGATGGCAGAGGCCCTGTAGGATTCCCCAAGCTCCTGGGCCTGATGGCCTGGAAGGTGAAGGCTGGGGATGGCGAGGACCACATCTGGGAGGCCTTCTGTGTCTTTGATAAGGACAACAAAGTTCGGTCAGCACGGCCAAGTGGTGGCACGCAGTGACCTGGCTGGGCAAGAAGCTGAACAACCAGGAGGTGGAGGAGATGATCTGGGCAGCACACATGGACGCAGATGGGCAGGTGAACTGCGAGGAGTTCATGCACCTGCTGGTCTCGAGTGAGGCCGCTCTCCCAGCCCACGCCTTCCCCGGGTGTCCCATCTCTGTTACCCCCACCCCTCCGGGCACTTCTTCTCTGGTTGGCTGACCGACCCAGATTTCTGCCTCACTTCCTTTCCTCGCTCTTGCCCACCTCCCCACCCGCTCCTCACTCAGGATGACCCAGACCACTGCCAAGACCAGCAAAGCTCAAATGCTCAGTGCCTCAGGAGCAGACGCTCAAGGGGGGCCCTGGGCAGGGATCAGAGGAAGACAGTCACAGCTGCATGTCCCCGGGGGGGGCCCTCCACCCAGTACCCCTAACTGGCACCCCCATCAATCCACTCTGATTTAGGAGGAGGGGGTGGCCCAGGCCCTGGGCAAGGTGCACTGACTGGGGCTGACAATCGGGGTCTGGCCTCCCTTCCCCACATGCCCCCTGGTTCTTTTCTGTCTCCACCAAACCATGGTGATTCATCTCTTGAAGCCAGGAGCCAGTTCTAATGGGTTTATATTCACCTTCTTGAAAGGAAATTTGATGTAAGGGAGAAAGAGGCTGCAGGGGAATAAAGAAGACGCTTGCGTTCCTGCTTTGTTTCTTTTTCCCTGGTTTGGACAGAAATGATCCTTGTTAGCTCCAAGAGGCAGCAATCTCTCTTTTTGTGCCTTTTGGAAATGTGATGAAATCTTGTACTGGTGGGCAGAGCAAAGAGAGGGGTCTCAGCAAGGTGAATCTTGAATTTTTATTTCAAATAAAATGGATGAGTTGGCAGCAAAGAGTGGTTAGAAATCCACGTAGAGCGCTAAGATCTGAGCGGATTGTGGCGTGGAAGGAACACTGATCTGTGTCCGTGGTTTCCCTGCATTCACGATGGAGCTGCTGGGAAGTGTAGAGTGAAGACTCCAGCACTGGAGAGGCCCCCGTGATGCCAGAGCAGTAAGAGACGCACCTCCTGCATTAAACTCTGGCTCCCAGAGGTGGCATCAGATGACCCAGAGGCCAAGGGGCTTGTCAGAGATGACATCAGTGTTTCAAGGGGTGGATGCTACCCCGGGGCTCATCGGGAAGGGCTGCCAGCCCTGGGACGGTCACAGAGCAGCTGGGCCATCTCCATGAGCCCTTTCCCCTCACCCTCCCCACATGCACGGGTCCTCATATGTAGAGGGGAGTGCATGGGCTCTGGGCCTGGTCAGACTGGCATTTTTGGCCTTCTGGTGGTTGTTGCTGCCCCCACCGACTGGGCCAAGTCACTGGTCCTCCCGGTGGGGACAGCTGAACTGGGCACCGGATCCCTCTGTGAGCACACTGCCTGCACAGTAACTCACAGCCGCCCTTCAAACAGCTGCCCTTCATCACTTCCCTGTCTACAAAGGAGGAAGCCAAGACACTGAGAGCTTAAGAAAGCAGCGGAAGGGGCAGAGCTGGGGGTAGGGGCATGTCTGTACCCCAACCTCGCTCCTGGCCTCCCCACCCATCACCCCTGGGGCCTCCATGTGACCTGATGAGAACCATGCCTCCTCCAGCGCTTGTGAGGATTAGATATCATCTTCTTAATATGCCTGGCATGCAATAGGTGCTTAATAGATGGCAGCTACCGTTGCTATCATCCTTCCAGCCCCAACACTGCATGTCCACCACTTGAAACGGTCCAAGGGAAGAGTCGGAGTCTGGAATTGGAAGTGGTCCAGGCAAGGAAACCACAGAGCTCCCTTCATGCAGGAAGGGGAGCCGGGGCTCTGAACATGGGATCTCATGGGCTCAGCCTCCTCCCACCTCAACAGCCAGGGGTGGCTGAGAGCCTGCAGGCACAGACTTGGGAACAAGCCCCTAAGAGAGGACAGCACATCCAGATGCCACGGATGCAGTGCCCATCACCTCAGAGGTACATTTGGGCACCAGGGCCCCCCCTGCCAAAAGAAGCAGTGATGTCCCCCCCAGAGGCCTTGTGCCTTCCATGGCATGTACCCTCAGCGCTACAGGAGGGAGAGAAGCAGGGTGAGTGAGGGTGTGAGTCCCAAGTCTCCCTGCCCAGTGTCCACGGGTCTGTAGGCACCAGCATGGAGCTGGCTGGGGAGCTGGCATTCAGTGCCCCCCATCCCATGGGGTGCCCTAAAGTACAGGGGTTGTGTGCGTGCCCACACCTCAGCTGGAAGGGCTGGGGTATCTTTCTGTGCCTGAATTTAACAGGTTTTAGAGCCCTTCGTGGAGACCCATGGGGCCAGGGCAGGGACGTGGCTGGTGTTGGAAAGACTTCCTGGTTCTCCTGTGGGTGTGCCGGTGATGCCCAGAGGCTGGGCGGCAGATGAGGGGTTCAGACGGGCTAGAACCACTGCCCCTTCCCCAGAGACAGCAGAGCCCTTCTGTCTTCAGCTTACCTCTCACGACCTTGAGCCTCGGGGAACCAGCACACGTGGGTTGGTGATGCATGGGCCTCCCTTCTGCCGGCAGGTGCAAATCCGGCATCAAGGTAGAGGGGGATTGCGCCTCCCTGGCTTTCGCTTTCTTGACACAATGTTTAAAAATGTTTTCCATGGTCCTGTCTCATTCCAGGAGGGTCATCAGCCAGCTTGGCCACCTGCTGGCCACTCCCACCACCTGCCGGGGTCGGAACAGGGATGCCGGCCAGAGGGGCACACAGAAGGCAATGCTGTCTGAGGCTGGGGGTCCCCTGCCCTGGCTGGTGCGTCCACGCTGCAGTGGCCACAAATCCCTCACGACGGCTCACAGATGGGGACACCTCACGGCACCCACCTGCATGCCGGGCACCAACCACTCCCATTCCAGTTTTCACCTAGGACTCAGGCTCCTGGACTGCACCTGCATCTGTCTTCAGCCTCCCCACCCCCATCTTCTTTTCCCTCCTCCCTCCCCCCAGCGCCAGGACCTGTCCTGTCTCCAGATACCCAGCTATTCATTTCACTAGTAAAATGCAGTCACCGAATTTGTCAGTCATGGGACTCTGGCCTCTTTGAGTAGGATGGGGTGGTGGGGGGTCCAGAGCATCAGAAAGGAGGCCCCAAGCCCTCCTGGATGGGAAGAAGGCCCCGGAGACATGAGCAAGGAGCCCAAGCCTGCGGACTAGCCCATGATTTCAGAAGAGACATGGAGCAGTGCCTCGACACTCTCGTTCCCTTTTCCTTTGGATCACCGAAGAGCTGCACTTAAACTACCTCCCTTCATCCCCAAAAAGGTGCTTTCTGCTACAGCTCAGAACATTCCATCCATCCTTGGGGAAGGAATTTATAAATATTACCTCGGCTACCATGGGCTCTCAGCAGGCCGGTCATAAATCAGCGCTGGGCTCCTGGACCTCCCAGGCTATATAAAGCTTCTCCTCTGCCTCCTGTTTCCAATTTTAAATCAAACGCAGCCCAGCCCCGCTGGCTCCTGTGGACCCTTGCAGATTCCAGGGGCCCTTCAAAGGCGCCCCAAACTGGCTGGCTAAAAATGACTCCATTGTTCCACTAGAGAAATTTAAAATTAAAACTCACGTGTTGGGTGGAGACTGCCCACGATGAATATGAATGGGGAATATGAGGTGTGTTTCTCCACCAGAAAACAAAGCAAAAAAAAAAAAACCTATCTCTGAGAAAGGTCTGGGCCCAACTAACCTGCTAACCTCCCCACTGTCTTCTTTGTTTCTATAGCGACTGGGGTCTCAGACAGGTCCCTGGACCCACCCAGAGAGAGGAAGCAAGTGGTCAGAGGTCTCCCCAGGCCTTCCAACAAGGTGCCAGGAGCTGGCAGGCTGGTTCTAAGTACAGGGGACAGAAATGTCAGGGGCTGGTCCTGGGAGATGCACTTGAATTAATCCGGAAAGGCTGGGAGGGTGTCATGCCCAAAGGAGACAGCGCCCATGGGGACAATCAATCAGTAAAGGAGTTTCACATATGAAGGAGTTTCACATATGAAGGAGTTTCACATGGTTCCCGCAACACCTTCTCAAGGCTTCCAATCTTTCTAGCAACCTCGGAGTTTCCAGGGAGGGGAAGGAGCCAGGCACTCGGTTCAGAAGGAAGGAGGCATCCAGAAGCTACGTGTTAGACTTGAAGAATCCTAGGTCTGCACACCACCTAGGGAGTCATCTGGGCTAGTTTCCCATCCAGAATGAAAAGCCCAGACCTGACAGCGTCTGGAGAGAGGGCTGGTTTGCATCTCCTTGAACGTGTCCATGAGAGAGTTCCAGGCTAGTTGGCCAACAGTTGGATAATTCTTATCCTTAGAAAGCGTTTCCTTACATGGGTCTGAAATGTGCATTTCTTCCTTCTGCCTACATCCTGGGCAAAGAGGGCACAGCAGCCCACTCCAGTATTCTTGCCTGGAGAAACCCATGGATAGAGCAGCCCAGTGGGTTGCAGTCCATGGGGCCCCAAAGAGTCAGACATGACCGAATCGATTTAGCACATGCGCACACACACCCTGCATCGACTCCAGAGCCCCGCCTTCTCTCTCTGTCAGTTCTCTGCATAGCTGTGGAGCCCATCACTTCTGCCCTTCACCCTCTCCTCTGCAAAGCACCTCTCACTCCCTGCAGGATCTGTGTGATGCGTGTTCAGGCTGCCACACTCCTTGACACACTTCAGCTTTTCAAAGTCCTTCTTGGTGATGCCTCACTGGACCCCAGGGTTGACCAGGGGTGACTAATGCCAATGAAAGTGGGGCCACATCCTCCGGTGCTGAATAGTGGTGGTGGTTTAGTCACTCAGTCGTATCTGACTCTTTGCAACCCCATGGACTGTAGCCCGCCAAGCTCTTCTGTCCATGGCAATTTTCCAGGCAAGAATATTGGAGTGGGTTGCCATGCCCTGTTCCAGGGGATCTTCCCGACCCAGGGGTCAAACCCGGTTCTCCTACCTTGCAGGCATATTCTTTACTAAGCCACCGGGGAAGCGCCCCTGTGCTGAAAACATCATCTCTAAAAATGAGGCTCAGGGGCCAAACCGGACTTGTGTGCAAATAATATGCTGCTCATTGGACTAGCATTGTTGAGTGTGTGCATGCCTGTGCCTGTGTGTAAGTGTGTGTACGTGTTTGGCTTCAGTGGACACAGAGATGACCAAGACTCAGGACCTCACGATGGATGGAGGAAAGATAAGCAAGCAAGTGGTTACAAGACAGGGCCTGGGAGGTGGCGGTGGGGAAGTGGGCGAGTGGAGGAGGGGATGCCTTGCTGTCCGCCAAGTGGGGGGCGGGGTGCAGAGGTGAAGGGAGACAGGCAGTGGGATGAAGCGGGTGGGAAGGACTGGCTTGGCCATTCCTAGGTGTTGGGAACAGCATGGGAAAAGGCACAGAGGCACAAAGGAGCGACCACCTCCTGTCCATCCTTCTTACCAGATGCTCAGTCCTCAAGGAAGCCTGTCTTTCCAATCCCTGACTTCCAGGCTGGGTCAGATCTCTTCTGATCTGGGAGATTCTTTCCCCAGAAAGCACCACTGGAACTCACATTACTGAATGGGGGAGATGACTACCCTAAAGGTATCGGTCCCCAGGGACTGGAGAGGACCCAGACATGAATGACCCCACTTCCTTGCTCCCTCAGTGGGGATCACTGGACAGGCCAGGGCACTGCCCTCAGGCCCCATCCTCAGTCCCCTCTTCCACAGTGGGCTGGAAGCCCCAGAACTTCTCCTTGGGCCATCTCAGCTAGGGCAATAGACCTGGTTGGAAAAGATTTGCTAACAGCCCAGAAAGTGTGGTCAGTGTGGGGTCTCCCTTCACTATCAGCACCACCAAAAGAGAGAAAGAAAATACCCCAGAAGGATTGGATTAAGGTCTTTCAATTCAGAAAGGGGTGGGGGGGGTAGTTAGGGGGCTTCCTTGGTGGCTGAGGGGTAAAGACCCTGCCTGCCAGTGCAGGAGACATGGGCTCGATCTCTGACCCTGGAGGATCCCACGTGTCGCAGAGCAACCAGGCCCATGGGCCACAACTACTGAGCCTGTGCTCTGGAGCCTGGGAGCTGCAACTGGACAGCAGCCCCTGCTCTCTGCAGCTAGAGAAAAGCCTTCTTAGCAATGAAGACCCAGTGCAGCCAAAAATAAAAAATAAGATTATTTTTTAAAGAAAGAAAGAGGAGAGGTTAAGTAGAAGCTGGTAAAGAGATGGTCTTCTAGGGCCTCCTTGGTATTCCAGTGGTTAAGATTCCACGTTTCCACCGTGGGGAGCCTGAGTTCAATCCCTGGTTGGGGAACTAAGACCCCACAAACCTCGCAGTGTGGCTAAAAAAAAAAAAAAAAATTAAAAGATGATCTTCCTTTCCAGGAAGAACTGAGCCACAAGAAATGGTTTTAAACATCCTGAGGGAACATTTTGATCTGGGTGAATCAGAGTTTCACAATAGCACAGATTCTGAGAGGCCTACAGAGGACCCCAAATGAGAAAATCCACCAGTTCAGAAGCACCACCTACATGGGAAGGGGGGCTGTCCCTGTACCCCAAGAAGCTCCTATAGCAGGCTCTGCAACAGGGGGTGGAGAGCAGACGCCTGAACCTATTCATGAGAGCATTTCTAAGACATCCCAAGAGAGACCAGCTGCATTTCCAAGAACCAGGCTTTCCAAATAAAAATCTGGTTCCAAAGTCCCCCACGTAATTTTAAAAGTGGATTTTTGGTCCTTGGATCTGGAGTCTTTGTGGCCTTACCCAAGCCTCAGATTCTGCACAGTCAGAGCTTCAAAAAATAATACCGTGTTCCCAGCGGGAACGCTCCGGGGCTGGAGAAGGACTCTTTGTAATCCAAAACCTGTGAGGAAACTTCAGTTCTGGCGCAAGGCGAGGTCTCCACCGAAAGGGAACAAAAACAGGCAAGGAAGTTTTGCAACAAGCAAGTCCTGTGTTTAAAAAATTGCAGGGAATCAGGAGACTCCAAAGAACCAGCTAAAAGCAAGATTCCTTGAACCTAGGGACTTCAAGGCGAATGAAATCGGGTATTGGAATCTGGTCCCATCAATGTTCTCATGTCTATAATCTCCATCAACCTGCTGGAAGTGGGGGTGGTAGGAGGGGGACAGGACAGGATCCTCATCCAGAACCACGTTGTCCTGCAGATAAAGCTCCACTCACAGTGCCTGGAGAAGGAACTTCTTGTTCAGTTGCCAAGTCATGTCCAACTCTTTGAGACCCCACAGACTGCAGCACACCAGGCTTCCCTGTCCTTCACCGTCTCCCAGAGCTTGCTCAAACTCATGTCTATTGAGTCAGTGATGCCATTCAACCATCTCATCCTATGTCATCCCCATCTCCTCCTGCCTTCAATCTTTCCCAGCATCAGGGTCTTTTCGAATGAGTCAACTCTTCACATCAGGTGGCCGAAGTATTGGAGCTTCAGCATCAGTTCCTCCCAGTGAATTTTCAGGGTTGATTTCCTTCAGGATTGACTGGTTTGATCTCCTTGCTGTCCAAGGGACTGTCAAGAGTCTGGAGAAGGAACTATCAGATACTGACTTCAGTGTGTGTTTCATTCATTCATTTATAAATCTTACAAGTATTTGTTGACTGCCTGCTCCGTGCCCGGCACTATGTTGTTTACTAGCGATAAGAAACACCTGCCTTCATGTAGCTAGTGTTTAGCGAAAGCACCCACAGGTGGGCTGCAGAACTAAACCATCCCCAGGACCGGAGACCCTGTGTGGTTGTGCACCACAACCACGCAAGCTACGTCACCATGTGTGTCCCTGACAGATGAGAACCTCAGTGTTGATTAGGCCTTGAGAGAGGAACCAAATCCTTACTGTGTTACATCTGATGGTTGCAAGAATTTTTGCAGCCCAGCCTCAGGCTTCGTAAATGTGGAGCTTCAGTTCTGTTCACTGCTCCATCCTCCTGGTGCCCGGGCATCACCGGTGGCCTTCGTGTGGCTGTAGGACCACAGGCCTCTGGTGGGAGGTGTGTCCCTGAGGCTGTGTCTGTACCAGGTTGTGTGTGGATGGTGTAACTGTACACGGAGTGACCGCAACCTGCCTAAGTCAGGGAGGAGAGTGAGGGTGGCTGTGACTGGGCCCGCTGACAAATTGTCCACACACACACACGGCCACATGAACCCCTCCCAGGGCCCCTCTCGAGCTGTGGAGGGGGTCCCACCCCGAAGGCCCAGAAGCAGAAGCTTGAGTCTCCTTTTCCCCAGGGTCAGCACAGGTCTTGGGGAAGGTGCATATGTAAGGATAAGTCATCTATGCCGCCGAGGTTCTCAGCCCCTCAGGTCACCTCAGGTCTGTGCTCAAGAGTCACAAACACTTCACTCAGACTCTTCATAAATGCCAAGAAAAGGCGTGGTGACGCCAACTCTCTGCCTATTTTTAGCTCTGACCTCCTCCCCCCGCACCATGTGTGGACTTCTCTCTGCCAGACCTTTCATGTTGTTCTCTGCTTCTGGTCCTCACTGTGTCGAACTCTCTTTGTAAATCTCCCCATCGTCCATCACTTTCCTTCCATTCTTCCCTTTTTTAGACCTGTACTGCGCTGTCTTCTCTCCTGGTCTCTTTCTCCCCCTCTCACCTGTTGTCACAGGCCTCTCTCTACACGGAGACCTCTACCCCCTCCGTCCCTTCTCACTTTTGCTCTGTATTTTACCTCGATGCTACCATCTCTGGTCTTCACGTCCCACTCTGGACTCCCCACCCCACCCCCAGCTTTCCCTGGAGCTTCCACTACTTTGCAAATACAACCAAACTCCACCATTCTGGCCTGTCTTCTCCTCTCTGTCCGCTAGTTAAGAGCTTGTTCTCAGGACTCAGCATTCCTGCAGCCTGTCCTTCCTTCCTGCAGCCTGAAAGCCCTCAGCAGCCCTTCCCTTCAGCCTGCAGGACGGGTGCCAGGCCAGCAACCGCAGGAGCCGTTGGCAGTGATGCAGGAAACTAGATCACACATGCATTGCAGGCAGGGTGTAAAGCGTGCAGCCACTCTGGAGAACAGGTTGGCAGCTTCTAAAAAAAAAAAACTAAAAACCTAAATCTGCAACTACCACACAACCCTGTAATTGCACACCTGGGCATTATCTCAGAGAAATAAAAACATGTATTTAAGATTTCAGTACACATATGTTTATAGTCTGGAGAAGGACATGGCAACCCACTCCAGTATTCTTGTCTGGAAAATCCTCTGGACAGAGGAGCCTGGCAGGCTACAGTCCATGGGGTCGCAAGAGTTAGACGTGACTCAGCAACTAAACAGCATGTTTATAGTACACCCTAAAACTGTAAACAGCCCGATGTCCTTCACTGGGTGAATGCATCGCTCCTCACACGTGGACTATTACTCAGTACCGAAAAGGAATGAATGATTGGTACATGCCACAACCTAGATGAATCTCCAGAGAAATATGTTTTGAGAGAAAAAAATTGAATCCCCGAAAGTTGTATACTATGCACTTCCATTTATAATTTGAAATGACAGATAAATTGATGCAGAGAACAGATTAGGGCTTGCTAGGAGTTAAGATGGGAGTGGGCACAGAAAGTAGGTTTAGCCCCAAGAGGGTATACCAAGGGATCCTGGTAGTGATGGAGCCATTCCATGCCTCATGTGTTAATCTCAGGATCCTGGCTGTGATATTGTACTGTCTATAGTTTTGCAAAATATTACCATAGAGAAACCTGGAAAAGGGTACACAGGACCTCTCTGCATTATTTCTTAAAACTCAGTGCAAACCTACAATTAAAACATTTAATTTTTTAATTAAAATAAAACATTTAATTTTTTAAATTAGAAAAAGATGGGAATCATACTTTACATACGTTTTATATTTTATGTTTAATAATCTATCATGAGTATTTTCTCTAAAAAAGTCTTACATACTTATTGACTGCTTATATTTCATCTATGGATAGATTGAGGCTTCCGTGGTGGCTCAGACAGTAAAGAATCCGCCTGTAATGAAGGAGACCTGGGTTTGATCTGGAAGATCCCCTGGAGAAGGGCATGGCTACCCACTCCAATATTCTTGCCTAGAGAATTCCATGGACAGAAGAGGCTGGTGGACTATAGTCCATGGGGTCACAAAGAGTCGGACATGACTGAGCAACTAACATTTTCACTGTTTCATGGACAGATTATAATTTTTTAATTATTTTTTTTTCCTAGGGATTATTTTTAAATATTTTGCTATTATTTTAAAATGCTGAGAACAGCATCTGGGTGTCCATTTTTAAAAAACAGCTCTAATGAGATATAAATAACATACCATACAAGTGACCCATTTAGAGTGTACAATTTAATGTTTTTTAGTGTTTTCTGTGTTGCACAATCATCACCACAATCTCATTTTGGAAAGTGTGTGTTCCCCCTAGAATAAGCCCTATATCAGTAGTAGTGAATCTCTGTTCCTGCTCGATTGCCTGCCCCAGCCTTCAGCAACCACTAATCTACTTCCGTTTCTATCAGTTTCCCTGTAGAGACAAGTTTGGACATTTCATATAAATGGAATCATACAACATGTGGTCTTTCGTGAGAGGCTGCTTTCACTTAAAATGTTTTCGGGGTCATCCGTGTTGTGGCAAGTGTCAGGGCTTCATTCCTTTTTATTTTCAGTTCTTAGTTATTTACTTATATTTGGCTGTGCTGGGTCTGTGTTATCCCACAGGCTTTCTCTCTAGTTGCAGTGTGAGGACTTCTCATTCTGGTGGCTTTTCTTGTTGTGAAACACGGGCTCTAGGCCCTTTGGCTTCTGTATTTGCAGCACCTGGGCTCAGTAGTTGCAGCTCCCAGGCTCCAGAGTACAGGCTCTGTATTTGTGGCACACGGGCTGAATTGTTCTGTGGGGTATGGGATCCTGGCAGACCAGGGATCAAACCTGGGTCTCCTGCATTGACAGGCAGATTCTTTACCACTGAGCCCAGGGAAGCCCTTCATTCCTTTTTGTTGCTGAATAATATTCCATTGTATGAATATGTCATGTTTTATTTTTTCATTCAGCAGTTGATAAACATTGGCTTGTTTTCATTTTTTGGGCTGATATACATAGTGCTGCCATAAACAGTCTCATACAACTTTTTTTTAATGGATGCATGTTTCTGTTTCCTAGGAGGGCCATTGCTGTATTCTATGGTAATCCTGTGTCTAATTTTTTAATCTGGTGCCCATTTCTGATTATTTCTTGAAGGTGCATTCCTACCCATGAAAATAATTGGTCAGATCATAGCACATCTTTAAAGTTTCTGATGCATACTGCCAAATTAAACTCCTGAAAACTGTGCTAACCTCTGCCCCCACCAGCAGGGCAGGAGGAGGCTTGGACGGTACAAATCTGTGCTCCGGGGGCCCTTGATGGATTGGTGCCACCATTCTCTGATCTGTCTGGAGCTGCAGAGACTTTCAAGGCAGCCCACTCCTCTCTTGGGCATGGCTTAGTAGAAGGAACCAGAGGTCCTGGCTGCCTCTCCCAGGCCAGCTGCTTGCTGGCCATGCAACGTCCAGCAGGTGTTTATTTCCTCTCTTGCAAAAGGAAGTTAATACTCGCCTGCCTACCCCACTCAGCTTGGTGGATCAGTGTAGGAAATCGGTGTAGGAATGCTTCTGTAATGTGGACACACCCAGACACAAATAAGAGAAGAATTCCTTAACTGGGTTGTCCTCTGAGCCATGAGTTTTGAGCGTAACTTGTTGGTCGGGGGTCAGTAGTTGGTTGGCTCAAGACGTATGTATATACTTTAATAGAAGTTGAGGATAAATAAAGCTTCTTTTAAAAAATCATGAATGTAATAGCACAGCACACTTCTAATGTGTCATTAAGCTAAACGCACACGCGTGTGCACACACACACACACACACACACTCCCAGCAGTGCCTCAGTTACAGAGGGACAGAGAGGACTGAGGTGCCAAGGAGTCAGTACCCCGATTCTGGAGTTTTCTTTTTACTGATGGAAAGTTGTTCCCTCCATTGGGATAAAATGTGCCCTCCAGAAATCCTCACCATTAGTCCTTACTCTGCCCTTAGTCCTGCAGCATGGCCAGGGCAAGGCAGCCTTCCTGAGAGTCTTCCCACAAGCCCAGGGCCTTCTTCCTCAGCCCAGCAATCAGTGGGCCTGCACATGAGCCCACAAGGAGCTCTGCCTGGTTTTGAACAGGTGAGAAAATGGAGCTTCTAATGGGAAGGCGGCCCATAAACTCACAGGGTCCCCTCTGAGTCAAGACAGGAACTACATATATTCTTCCGTGTCCAGCTTCCGAGTTCTCGGTCTCATCAGAGCACCCTGGAAATGCCCTCCTGTCTGCTCCCCAAGGGGGGGTCTCCTGCTCACCCAGCTCAGCTCAAGCTGGCTGAGTGCAAAGGGGCCTCCTGCAGCCTCAGCTGGGGTGTCCGGGACTTAGAAGCCCTTACTGGGCCCAGCGGCGGGCCTTAGGAGTCCCAATCTCAGGAACAGAGGCATAATTTCCCTCCAAGGGCACTGTTCCACATGCCAGAGGGATGAGTTAACACTACTAGATCAACCCTGGAAGCAGGCCTGCCCTGTCCCGTCTCCCAGGTTGTGCACTGAACATCTGTAGGGGGTGCCAGGCACACAGTGACCTGCCTGGAGGCATTTATGACTTCATGGGAATGAACAAACCTTAATATAGATCTCTCTCTACTATCAACCAAAAAAAAAAAAAAAGGTGGTTGGGAACAAGCAGACTTGTTCACATCAGAGCCAGGAATGACAGTGGAGGACCACAGGCTAAGTCCAGGCGGAGTCCCAAGTGACCAGCTTCCAGCCCCAGCTCAGCCAGGGACCAGCTGGCTAATCTTTGGTGGGAGCTTTAGTTGCATCTCTGCCAACAACACAAAACAAGCATAGGTACTACAGACCTTTATCAATTCATAAATATCATGTATCATTATCTACAAAATGAAAATCCAACACTAAAGACCCCAGAAGTCCCTGCTGACTGGTGGGCCATCCCTAAGGCAGACGAGAGGGTTGATGGGTAGAGGATTTGGGTCGGGATGGGGAGGGAAGCTAAGTGGGGCTGGTCTTACCTAAACACCAGGAACAGAGAAACAAGCACACACCCTCTCCCAGTTCTGTGATTTTTTTCACCCATCTCAGCTGGAACAAAGAGGCTTTTGTGAGTTTAGTGGAGCCTGACTTAGCACACTTTCATGTCTCCTTCTCCTTCTGTGTGAGAAAAAAAACAAGCCTTCCATCCGGGTTTGCTAGGTTCCTTTGAAGGGCCTGTGGCTTTGCTTTAGGCAAACAGGAACCTGGCCGGGGCCGCCTCGCCCTGGTAAGGGAGCTTTTTGGCAGGACTTTCTGGAGGCCTCCTGGGGCAGAGACTATAGACAGATGGGAGGAGGGGAGCCCGGGCTGGGGTGTGAGCAGAGCCAGGCAGTGGGCACCCTGCCAGGCGAGGTACCTGGTAGTTCTGAGGTTTCCAAGTGCCAGGTACTCAGCAGGCAGGGCACTGAGCCCCTTCTTGTCTGGCTGGAAGCCATACACATTGGCTCACTGAACCTTCCCCTGTGCTCAGGGGCATCTGGGCCCACGGCCCACGGCCTACATCAGGAATGGAAACCCACAGGGTGGCACGCCTTGCCCGGAGGCCACTGGGACCAGGTGAGCCCAACCTTTGGTCTTTGCTCCCTCTGGCACCTCCCGCTCCCCGGACAGCCCAGCTCCCCTTGTCCTTCCCAGACCCAGGACCAGGGCCTCCACGGAGGCAGCAGACTAGCCAAGCCTGAAATGATGGCTCCATAACTGGGGGGGAAGGTCAGTTCCCCAGCCTCCTGGAGGAGAGGAGGCTCACTCTCAGACGCCCGCCCCCGTGAGCTCTTCACACTTGCCTCCAGCCTCAGAAGTGTATCCCCAGGGGTGGGAAGGTGGGGCCAGGTGGGCCTGCACCCTGCACTCTCACACACCCACTCACACCCACACACTCACACATATTCACACACAGCCCCCCTACTCTCACCCACAGTTACACACACACCCCCTCCCAGCACACCATGGGAAGGTGGCACACAGGCCCCTTCCCTGAGCATGCAAGGTGCCCCTGGGAGGTATGAATTTAGTCTCATGCAATTCCCCCTCATCTGAGTGGAGAATCTGAACTAAGGGAGGGTAGCTGAGGCCCTTCAGGAGCCCACGTTTGGAGCAGGGGTCTGGGAGGGGCCCTTGGAGGAATCAGGGCCTTACTGGGAGATTCACTGAACCACCACCCCGGGCCGCCAGCATCACAGCATCCAGCCCTGTAAACTCACGCACATGCAGCAAGACAGCCTGGACAGCTCCCCAAACTCTGTGGGACTGAACAGACAAAGACAGTAGAAATTCTGACTGTCATCACTACACCCAGCATTCTCTGAACTCCGAGGAAGTGCTGAACTTTCTGCTGAGCTCTTTCCATGCAAAAAAGAAATTTCCAATTAATTCGCACCATAAACCCAACGAGGTAGGCACCACTGTTCCCATTTTCCAGGTGAGAACACTTGAGGCTTTAGAGCTGGTGAAACTCCTCCAGGCCCCTGCTGCTGATCAGAAGCAGATGAGTCACTTAGGACCAGCTCACTCGACTCTCCCTGGTGGGGTCTCTCAGGCACCATGGAAGCCCCTCCTGGCTGAGCACCTGCACTCAGGAAGACTTGCAGAGCAGAACTAGGCCTTTCTTCTCACTAGCCCCACACTGGGCAGTCCAGGTGGGGACAAGGTGGGAGTAGAGGCCAAGGGTGTAGAAGGCCAGGAGACATCCTAGCTTTTGCTTCTCCAGCAGCTCCTGGAGATTTGCAAGGAGGAGGGAGTTAGGGAGTCTAAATGATGAGGGATTGGAGATGAACCCCTCATCCCCCTACCCCAAGGTGTCATCTTGATGCCAGGGCCTGGGACCTACTAACAAGGCAAAAGGGATTTTGCAGCTGTGACTAAACTAGAAATCTTGAGATAGAGACCCAGGTTATGCAGCTGGATTACATTCAGTGAAACCACAGTGTCGGGCTTCCCTGGTGACTCAGTGGTAAAGAATCTGCCTGCCAATGCAGGAGATGCAGGTTCAATCCTTAGGTTGGGAAGATCCCTGGAGAAGGAAATGGCAACCCACTCCAGAATATTTGCCTGGACAATTCCATGGACAGAGAAGCCCGGTAGGCTACAGTTCATGGGATTGCAAAGAGTTGGACATGACAGTAACAACCACAGGGTCTTCGCACTCCAGCCACCGTCCTCCCTGCCCTCGGTCAGCAGCTCCCTTGACTCTGGTTTGGACTGAAACTACACTTCTGTCTCCAAGAGGGGGTCAGGAGGGTCAGATCAGCAGTAGGAGCTCTCAGAGGGTGAAGGAGATGAGGAAGGGGCCCCAAGCCATGGACTGTGCAGCCTCTAGAAAAAGGCAAGGAAATGATTCTCCCTGGCTGCTGCTGCTGCTGCTGCTAAGTCACTTTAGTCATGTCCAACTCTGTGCAACCCCATAGATGGCAGCCCACCAGGCTCCTCCGTCCCAGGGATTCTCCAGGCAAGAACACTCGAGTGGGTTGCCATTTCCTTCTTCAATGCATGCATGCATGCTAAGTCGCTTCAGTGGTGTCCAACTCTATGCAGCCCTATGGACAGCAGCCCACCAGGCTCCTCTGTCCACAGGATTCTCTAGACAAGAATACTGGAGTGGGTTGCCATTTCCTTCTCCATCTCCCTGGACACTCCCACAAAGAATCAGCCACACCGAAGCCTTGGTTCTAGACTCCTGACCTGGGACTGTCAGAGGACACATTTCTGTTGTTCAAACTACTGAAAGAAAGTGAAAATGTTAGTTGCTCAGTCATATCCAACTCTTTGCGACCCCAAGGACTGTACCCCCACCCAGGCTCCTCTGTCCATGGGGATTCTCCAGGCAAGAATACTGGAGTGGGTTGCCTTTCCCTTCTCCAGGGGATCTTCCCGACCCAGGGGTTGAACCCGAGTCTCCTGCATTGCAGCAGTTTCTTTACCGATGGAGCCACCAGGGAAGCCTCAAGCCACTGAGTTTGTAGTAGTTTATCACAGGAATTGCCTAATTCCCAGGAATCTAACACAGAGGGAAGCCAGAACAAGCATTCAGAGAAGAGGCTGGGGCTGGGTTAGTCTGCTCCTGCAGCGACAGAACAGCACACGGGGCTGAGACAGCACACAGCCGCCCTCTACAATGTGGGGGCAGGTCCCCTTGGGGGCCCCTCTTCTTGCTGTGTAGACAGCTGCCCTCTTCACCCGGCCACCTCTCTGGGCACACGTGCTCCTGGCTTCTCTCTGTGTCCTCACCTCCTCTTCTTGGAGTAACACCAGCCAGATTTACGGGGCTTGTTTTAACATGTCACTTCTGTGAAGACCCTGTTCCCAAATACAGTCAGGTTCTGAGGTGCTGGGGGCGGGAGGTGGGGCTTCAGCGTGGGAATTTGGGGGCGCATAACAGGAAGCCTCCATGCCTGCCTCAGGCCCATGAGGCCCTCATTTTCGGGCCCAGCATGAGCCCACACAGCCGTAGAACCAGTTGGAACTGCGGGAGAACCGGTTGATCAGGACAGGCCAGGGGCGTGTGGGTTTGTACAAGGGACCAGGGATCCCTGAGGCCTGGTGGTGAGGACAGGACCCGGCGCCCAGGGTCCTAAGTTGGGCGTGGAATAACTCAGTTTCTGCCAGGCCGGACCCCGCAGCTCCTCTCTCAGTCCTAATGGGGCCCCTGAAGGCACTGGGGGCCAGGCAGTGACAGTGGGCAGCCGGCAGTGGGGTCAGGAGTTAGACAGTCTCTGTGGATCCAGCTCTCTGCAGGGAGGTGGACAAAGGAAGACCAGGAGGGCCCGAAGCCTGCGGTACCCACACTTAACATCGGCCACCCCCACCTGCAGCCCAGGACGGAGACAGGAGAGGTTTCCTGATTCCTCCCTTCCCAGCAGGACCCAGGATGGACTCACTCACTCCCCAAACTGCCAAGGTGCAGGGCAGGGCTCAGACAGAAGACAGCCCAGGCCAGGTACTTGAATAGAGAAGATTCTATATGGATACTTGCCTAAGGTGTAAAATTGCAAAGCTGGTGACTAAAAAGGTCAAAAGAGAATTTTACAGAAACACCTCCGAGGCTGAGGCAGCTGGGAACGTGAAAACGTGGACCCAGGACCCCAACCTCGGAGGTCTGAGGAGCCATGATGTTGTTTTTACATGTGTTGGAAAAGCCACGAATGAATTCAGCTTCCCTCCCCTCTGCCTCTGAGACTCGGAGTATTTCTACCACTTCTTCATAAAAACACAACTCGCATTCACACGGAAAGAACCACATCCTTCCCCACTCCTTCCTCCCTCGTCAGCTCGGCTTGAGGCTCTGCCGGGGGTGGAGTGAGGGAATCTGCTAGGGTGGCCACAGGGGCCCAGCCCTGGCCCTTTTTCTCTCTCTCCACTTGGGCTCGTGGTTGGTTTCAGGTATCCCCGAATGGGCTGTGGGATGCCCCGGTGGCTGGCAAGCTTGATTTCTGCCTATGGTGTGAGGGTGTTTTCTAGAAGAGACTTGCATTGAGTCGGCGGTGAGGGGAGCAGACCCCCAGCCCCGCAAGTGTGGTAGGCCCCTTCTGATCCTCTGCAGATCTCCATGGAACAGAAAGGTGGGGGACAGGAACTCACTCTTGGTATTGAGCAGGGATGTCCGTCCGCTCCTGTCCTCGGGCTCGGGCACTCCTCGTCCTCCTGCCCTCGGACTTGCACTGAATCATACCCCCAGATGTCCTGGACCTCCCACATGGGACTTCTCCGTCTGCATAATCACGTGAGCAAATTCCTAGCATGAATCCCTTCTGTATCCTGTTGGAGAACCCTGGCTAATATGCCAGCAGGGTCTCTCTTTGTCTTGATGACATTTATTTTATTTTTAAATTGAAGCATCAGTTCAGTTCAGTTCAGTCACTCAGTTGTGTCCGACTCTTTGTGACCCCATGAATCGCAGCATGCCAGGCCTCCCTGTCCATCACCATCTCCCAGAATTCACTCAGACTCACGTCCTTCGAGTCCATGATGCCATCCAGCCATCTCATCCTCGGTCGTCCCCTTCTCCTCCTGCCCCCAATCCCTCCCAGCATCACAGTCTTTTCCAATGAGTCAACTCTTCACATGAGGTGGCCAAAGTACTGGAGCTTCAGCTTTAGCATCATTCCTTCCAAGGAAATCCCAGGGTTGATCTCCTTCAGAATGGACTGGTTGGATCTCTTTGCAGTCCAAGGGACTCTCAAGAGTCTTCTCCAACACCACAGTTCAAAAGCATCAATTCTTCAGCGCTCAGCCTTCTTCACAGTCCAACTCTCACATCCATACATGACCATAGGAAAATCCGTAGCCTTGACTAGACGGACCTTAGTCGGCAAAGTAATGTCTCTGCTTTTGAATACACTATCTAGTTTGGTCATAACTTTTCTTTCAAGGAGTAAGCATCTTTTAATTTCACGGCTGCAGTCACTATCTGCAGTGATTTTGGTGCCCCAAAAAATAAAGTCTGACACTGTTTCCACTGTTTCCCCATCTATTTTCCATGAAGTAATGGGACTGGATGCCATGATCTTCATTTTCTGAATGTTGAGCTTTAAGCCAACTTTTTCACTCTCCTCTTTCACTTTCGTCAAGAAGCTTTTTAGCTCCTCTTCACTTTCTGCCATAAGGGTGGTGTCATCTGCATATCTGAGGTTATTGATATTTCTCCCGGCAATCTTGATTCCAGCTTGTGTTTCTTCCAGTCCAGCGTTTCTCATGATGTACTCTGCATAGAAGTTAAATAAGCAGGGTGACAATATACAGACTTGATGTACTCCTTTTCCTATTTGGAACCAGTCTGTTGTTCCATGTCCAGTTCTAACTGTTGCTTCCTGACCTGCAGACAGATTTCTCAAGAGGCAGGTTAGGTGGTCTGGTATTCCCATCTCTTTCAGAATTTTCCACAGTTTATTGTGATCCACACAATCAAAGGCTTTGGCATAGTCAATAAAGCAGAAATAGATGTTTTTCTGGAACTCTCTTGCTTTTTCCATGTATAGTTGATTTATAATATCAGTTTCAGGTATACAACATAGTGACTCAATATGTGTATAGATTATACTCCATTTATAGTTACAAGACAATGGCTGTATTCCCTGAGCTGTTTATTATATCTTCATAGCTTATTATTTATTTTATAAATAATAGTTTGTATCTCTTAATTCCCTACCCTTATTGTGCCTCTCCCACCTTCCTTCTCCCCACTGGTGACCCCTAGCATGTTGCCTACAGCACTGAGTCTGTTTTGTTATATACACTCATTTGTTGCATTTTTCTAGATTTCGTATATAAGTGATAACAGAGTATTTGTCTTTCTCTGACTTATTTTCCTAAGGCTAGTACCTGCTAGGTCCATCTGTGTTGTTGCCAATGGCAGCACTTCATCCCTTTTTACAGCTGAGTAACATTCTATCGTGTATATATGTCCCATATCTTCTTGATCCATCCTTTTGTTGATGGAAACTTGTTTGCTTCCACACCTTGACTATTGTAAATAATGATGCTATGGACATTGGGGTGCATGTATCTGTTCAAATTAGTGCTTTGGGGTTTTGTTTTTTGGATATATACCTAGGAATGGAATTGCCAGGTCATATGGTAGTTCTATTTTTAGGTTTTAGAGAAGCCTCCATATTATTTTCCACAATGGCCACATCAATTTATAGTCCCACCAACAGTGTAAGAGGGTTCCCTTTTCTCCACATCCTCTCCGGTGTTTGTTGTTTGTAGACTTTCTGATGGTAGCCACTTTGATAGGTGTGAGGTGATATATTATTGTGGTTTTGATTTGCATTTCTCTGATTACTAATGATGTAGAGCATTTTTTTCTTGTGCCTGTTGGCTATCGGTGTATCTTCTTAGAAAGATTAAAGATCTTCTGCCCATTTTTAATCAGATTATTTTTGTGTGTGTTGAGTGTATGAGCTGTTTATGTATTTTTGATATTAACCTCTTGTGGATCATATCATTTGCAAATATTTTCTTTCATTCAGTAGACTGCCTTTTTTGCTTTGCTGATGGCTTCCTTTGCTGTACAAAAGCTTTTAATTTTAATTAGGTCTCATTTGCTTATTTTTGCTTTTGTTTCTTTCACCTTGGATGATAGATGTTTATTTTTATTTTTTTGCATTTATTGTGCACTTTATTTCTATTATTATTATATCAGCTCCACCCCAGATCATCAGACATTAGATTCTTTTTTTTATATTTTTTTACTTTATTTTACTTTACAATACTGTATTGCTTTTGCCATACATTGACATGAATCCACCACGGGTGTACATGCGTTCCCAAACATGAACCCCCCTCCCACCTCCCTCCCCATAACATCTCTCTGGGTCATCCCCGTGCACCAGCCCCAAGCATACTGTATCCTGCATTGGACATAGACTGGCGATTCGATTCTTACATGATAGTATACATGTTTCAATGCCATTCTCCCAAATCATCCCACCCTCTCCCTCTCCTTCTGAGTCCAAAAGTCCGCTATACACATCTGTGTCTTTTTTGCTGTCTTGCATACAGGGT